>NC_140222.1:46674625-47058625 GCF_951802725.1 Rutilus rutilus
TATCATAGTTTACCATGATTTACCATGATTTACCATAGTTTACCATGATTTACTATAGTATACCATGATTTACCATGTTCAAGTATGATTTACTGATTCTAGCATGATTTACCATAGTTTACCATGATTTACAACGATTTACCACTAATTACCATAGTTTACCATGATTTACTATAGTATACCATGATTTACCATGTGCAAGTATGATTTACTGATTCAGGCATGATTTACCATAGTTTACCACAATTTACCACGATTTACTATAGTTTACCATGATTTACTATAGTATACCACGATTTACCATGTTCAATTATAATTTACTGATTCTAGCATGATTTACCATGATTTACTATAGTATACCATGATTTACCATGTTCAAGTATGATTTACTATGATTCTAGCATGATTTATCATAGTTTACCATGATTTACCATAGTTTACCATGATTTACCATAGTTCACCACGATTTACCATAGTTTACCATGATTTACCATGTTCAAGTATGATTTACTGATTCTAGCATGATTTACCATAGTTTACCATGATTTACCATAGTTTACCATTATTTACCACGATTTACCATAGTTTACCATGATTTACTATAGTATACCATGATTTACCATGTTCAAATATGATTTACTGATTCTAGCATGATTTACCATAGTTTACCATGATTTACCACGATTTACCATACTTTACCATGATTTACTATAGTATACCATGATTTACCATGTTCAAGTATGATTTACTGATTCTAGCATGATTTACCATAGTTTACCATGATTTACCACGATTTACCATACTTTACCATGATTTACTATAGTATACCATGATTTACCATGTTCCAGTATGATTTACTGATTCTAGCATGATTTATCATAGTTTACCATGATTTACCATAGTTTACCATGATTTACTATAGTATACCATGATTTACCACGATTTACCATAGTTTACTATGATTTACTATAGTATACCATGATTTACCATGTTTTAGTATGATTTACTATGATTCTAGGATCATTTACCATAGTTTACCATGATTTACTATAGTATACTATGATTTACCATGTTCAAGTATGATTTACTGATTCTAGCATAATTTACCATAGTTTACCATGATTTACTATAGTTTACCATGATTTACCACGATTTAGCATAGTTTACCATGATTTACTATAGTATACCATGATTTACCATGTTCAAGTCTGATTTACTGATTTTAGCATGATTTACCATAGTTTACCATGATTTACTATAGTGTACCATGATTTACCATGTTCAAGTATGATTTACTATGATTCTAGCATGATTTACCATAGTTTACCATGATTTACCACGATTTACTATAGTTTACCATGATTTACTATAGTATACCATGATTTACCATGTTCAAGTATGATTTACTGATTCTAGCATGATTTACCATAGTTTACCATGATTTACCATAGTTTACCACGATTTACCATAGTTTACCATGATTTACTATAGTATACCATGATTTACTATAGTATACCATGATATACCATGTTCAATTAAGATTTACTGATTCTAGCATGATTTATCATAGTTTACCATGATTTACCATAGTTTACCATGAGTTACCATAGTTTACCATGATTTACTATAGTATACCATGATTTACCATGTTCAAGTATGATTTACTATGATTCTAGCATGATTTACCATAGTTTACCATGATTTACCACGATTTACCATAGTGTACTATGATTTACTATAGTATACCATGATTTACCATGTTTTAGTATGATTTACTATGATTCAAGGTTGATTTACCATAGTTTACCATGATTTAGTCAAAAGAGCCAAGTCCCATCTCTATACTATGTTTTGATGCAGAGATATGCGTTTTGCTAAACGGTTGCTAGGATACTCTCTTTGGTTGCTATGGAGTTACTTGGCAGCTGACAATGATGAAATTCCAAAGGCTTCTTGTCAGTATGAATGATATAAACCAACTCCCATGCCTCTGTGACATTCAGAATGGAAGATATCCCTCTTTGGATTTTGGTTGCTAAGGTGCTCGACAATGGTTGCTAGGGAGGGGCTTGGAAGTGTTGAGGTGATTCATGATTGGCTGTTTACTGCCCCGAGTCAAATGAGACCACCCCCATGTTTCTATGACAATTCAGTCTGGAGATATCTCTTTGAACTCTTTCAATGGAAGTCTATGGAACTTGTTGCTAAGGGGCTCTAAATGGTTGCTAGGGCGTGGCTTGATAGCTTCACAATGATCCTGAGAGACTGATTGGTCGTCTGAGTAAAATGAGCCCTCCCCCTTGTCTCTATGACACTGTGATCCAGAGCTACGTTCAATACAAAGTCCCTATGCAATTTACCATAGTAGGAAAAGCATGTGTGTTTCACGGGACGTTCCTTCCCCATAGTAAGTCAATGGGGCAACTTTGGGCATCTCCTGCCCCCCAGGGGTGCAACTTTTACCCCATTGTGAGGTATGTTCTTACAGAGCCTGTCAGCCTCTTCAAATGTGGCAAATCACACATTTCTGCGAAATCCTCGCTCAGAGCTACGTGTGGTCAAAGTTCGTCGCAATGTTAAGTCAATGGGACTTTTTTGGCCGCTTTTTCGCCCCTGGGGCGAACACCGCACCCCCGATCGCTTATAAAAGTCATAGCACACCTCTCCTTAATGAGCCGGTCGATTTGACACCTCATTCATGGCTCTGAGACAAACGGTGCGGGGCGAGTTACGCGCCAAACTTTGTCCAGAATAATAATAATAATAAGAAGAATAATAAGTATGAGCAATAACAATAGTGATGCCTTGCTTTCAGCAAGCACCACTAACTAGAATGTACATTTCCTGAAGAAAATGTGAAGTGGTGCTTGCAGTGGCAAAACTCGCCACTCGGTTGCTAGGGTGTTGTACATGTTTGCATAGGAGCCAACAACCATGTCTGTACGATGTTGTGGAACTGAAATGTGGCTTCTGTATGTTGCAATATGGTTGCTAGGTAGCTTTAAACGGTTGCTAAGATGTGGTTACACAGTTACCATGATGATATTTACAGATTGGTTTCCCAACCGAAACAAACAAGCACACCCCCATGTCTATACGATGTTCTGGTGCTGAGATATAGCTCATTCATGTGTTTGTACGGTTGCTAGGGTACTCCAAATGGTTGCTAAGGTTTGTTTATACAGTTTATGGGGTAATATTTAAAGAGTATTTGCAGGTCTGGGTCAAAAAATGCCCAACTCTGTGTTTTTACAATGTTTTGTTGCTGAGATATGGCTTGTAAATATTGTTCAATGGTTGCTAGGGGCCTGTAACTGGTTTCTAGGGCGTGGCTATGAAGTTGTTATGTCACTACTTATTGGCTGCTTGATAGGATGAATCAAAAGAGCCCAACCCCAAGGCTCTATGACCTTCTGAGCCAAAGATATGATTTTGCAAATTTTGTGCCTATGTTAAGTCTATGGGACATTTTTCGGCTAATTTTTCGGCCGCCAGACGAACATCTTACACCCGATCGCTTATAAAAGTCATAGCACACCTCTCCTCAATAAACCGGTCGATTTGACACCTCATTCAGGGGTCTGTGACAAACGGTGTGGGGCGAGTTACGCGCCGAAGTTTTGTCTAGGCGAATAGTAATCACAACACTAGAATGTACATTTCCTGAAGAAAATGTGAAGTGGTGCTTGCAGTGGCAAAATTCACCACTCGGTTGCTACGGTGTTGTACATGATTGCATACGAGCCAACAACCATGTCTGTACGATGTTGTGGAGCTGAAATATGGCTTCTATATATTGCAATATGGTTGCTAGGTAGCTTTAAACGGTTGCTAAGGTGTGATTACACAGTTACCATGATGATATTTACAGATTGGTTTCCCAACCGAAACAAACAAGCACACCCCCATGTCTATATGATGTTCTGGTGCTGAGATATAGCTCATTCATGTGTTTGTACGGTTGCTAGGGTACTCCAAATGGTTGCTAAGGTTTGTTTATACAGTTTATGGGGTAATATTTAAAGAGTATTTGCAGGTCTGGGTCAAAAAATGCCCAACTCTGTGTTTTTACAATGTTTTGTTGCTGAGATATGGCTTGTAAATGTTGTTCAATGGTTGCTAGGGGCCTGTAACTGGTTTCTAGGGCGTGGCTATGACGTTGTTATGTCACTACTTATTGGCTGCTTGATAGGATGAATCAAAAGAGCCCAACCCCAAGGCTCTATGACCTTCTGAGCCAAAGATATGATTTTGCAAATTTTGTGCCTATGTTAAGTCTATGGGACATTTTTCGGCTAATTTTTCGCCCGCCAGACGAACATCTTACACCCGATCGCTTATAAAAGTCATAGCACACCTTTCCTCAATAAACCGGTCGATTTGACACCTCATTCAGGGGTCTGTGACAAACGGTGGGGGGCGAGTTACGCGCCAAAGTTTTGTCCAGGGGAATAGTAATCACAACACTAGAATGTACATTTCCTGAAGAAAATGTGAAGTGGTGCTTGCAGTGGCAAAATTCGCCACTCGGTTGCTACGGTGTTGTACATGATTGCATACGAGCCAACAACCATGTCTGTACGATGTTGTGGAGCTGAAATATGGCTTCTATATGTTGCAATATGGTTGCTAGGTAGCTTTAAACGGTTGCTAAGGTGTGGTTACACAGTTACCATGATGATATTTACAGATTGGTTTCCCAACCGAAACAAACAAGCACACCCCCATGTCTATACGATGTTCTGGTGCTGAGATATAGCCCATTCATGTGTTTGTACGGTTGCTAGGGTACTCCAAATGGTTGCTAAGGTTTGTTTATACAGTTTATGGGGTAATATTTAAAGAGTATTTGCAGGTCTGGGTCAAAAAATGCCCAACTCTGTGTTTTTACAATGTTTTGTTGCTGAGATATGTCTTGTAAATGTTGTTCAATGGTTGCTAGGGGCCTGTAACTGTTTTCTAGGGCGTGGCTATGAAGTTGTTATGTCACTACTTATTGGCTGCTTCATAGGATGAATCAAAAGAGCCCAACCCCAAAGCTCTATGACCTTCTGAGCCAAAGATATGATTTTGCAAATTTTGTGCCTATGTTAAGTCTATGGGACATTTTTCGGCTAATTTTTCGCCCGCCAGACGAACATCTTACACCCGATCGCTTATAAAAGTCATAGCACACCTCTCCTCAATAAACTGGTCGATTTGACACCTCATTCAGGGGTCTGTGACAAACGGTGTGGGGCGAGTTACGCGCCGAAGTTTTGTCTAGTTGAATAGTAATCACAACACTAGAATGTACATTTCCTGAAGAAAATGTGAAGTGGTGCTTGCAGTGGCAAAATTCGCCACCCGGTTGATAGGGTGTTGTACATGATTGCATACGAGCCAACAACCATGTCTGTATGATGTTGTGGAGCTGAAATATGGCTTCTATATGTTGCAATATGGTTGATAGGTGGCTCTAAATGGTTGCTAGGGTGTGAATACACAGTTACCATGGTGATATTTACATACTGGTTTCCCAACCGAAACAAACAAACACACACCCATGTCTATACGATGTTCTGGTGCTGAGATATAGCTCATTCATGTGTTTGTACGGTTGCTAGGGTATTCCAAATTGTTGCTAAGGTTTGTTTATACAGTTTATGGGGTAATATTTAGAGAGTATTTGCAAGTCTGGGTCAAAAAATGCCCAACTCTGTGTTTTTACAATGTTTTGTTGCTGAGATATGGCTTGTAAATGTTGTTCAATGGTTGTTAGGGGCCTGTAACTGGTTTCTAGGGCGTGGCTATGAAGTTGTTATGTCACTACTTATTGGCTGCTTGATAGGATGAATCAAAAGAGCCCAACCCCAAGGCTCTATGACCTTCTGAGCCAAAGATATGATTTTGCAAATTTTGTGCCTGTGTTAAGTCTATGGGACATTTTTCGGCTAATTTTTCGCCCGCCAGACGAACATCTTACACCCGATCGCTTATAAAAGTCATAGCACACCTTTCCTCAATAAACCGGTCGATTTGACACCTCATTCAGGGGTCTGTGACAAACGGTGTGGGGCGAGTTACGCGCCGAAGTTTTGTCTAGGTGAATAGTAATCACAACACTAGAATGTACATTTCCTGAAGAAAATGTGAAGTGGTGCTTGCAGTGGCAAAATTCGCCACTCGGTTGCTAGGGTGTTGTACATGATTGCATACGAGCCAACAACCATGTATGTACGATGTTGTGGAGCTGAAATATGGCTTCTATATGTTGCAATATGGTTGCTAGGTGGCTCTAAATGGTTGCTAGGGTGTGAATACACAGTTACCATGGTGATATTTACAGACTGTTTTCCAACCGAAACTAATGAGCCAACCCCCATCTCTATACAATATTCTGATGCAGAGATGTAGGTCTTGTAAAATGGTTGCTAGGGTACTCTATTTGGTTGCTATGGAGTTGCTAGGCAGCTGCCAATGATGAAACTCCAAAGGCTTCTTGTCACTATGAATGATATAAACCAACTCCCATGCCTCTGTGACATACAGAATGTAAGATATCCCTCTTTGGATTTTGGTTGCTAGGGTACTCTATTTGGTTGCTAGGGAGTGGCTTGGCAGCTGCCAATCATGAATCTCCAAAGGCTGCTTGTCAGTATGAATGATATAATCCAACTCCCATGCCTCTGTGACATACAGAATGGAAGATATCCCTCTTTGAATTTTGGTTGCTAGGGTACTCTATTTGGTTGCTAAGGAGTGGCTTGGGAGCTGTCAATAATGAAACTACAAAGGCTGCTTGTCAGTATGAATGATATAAACCAACTTCCATGCCTCTGTGACATTCAGAATGGAAGATATCCCTCTTTTGATTTTGGTTGCTAGGGTACTCTGTTTGGTTGCTATGAAGTTGCTTGGCAGCTGCTAATGATGAAACTGCAAAGGCTTCTTGTCAGTATGAATGATATAAACCAACTCCCATCTCTATACGATGTTCTGATGTAGAGATATAGGTCTTGCTAAACGGTTGCTAGGGTACTCTGTTTGGTTGCTAGGGAGTGGCTTGGCAGCTGCCAATGATGAAACTGCAAAGGCTTCTTGTCATTATGAATTACATAAACCAACTCCCATGCCTCTGTGGCATTCAGAATGGAAGATATCCCTCTTTGTTATTTGGTTGCTAGGGTACTCTGTTGGTTGCTAGGGAGTGGCTTGGCAGCTGCCAATCATGAAACTCCAAAGGCTGCTTGTCAGTATGAATGATATAAACCAACTCCCATCTCTATACGATGTTCTGATACAGAGATATTCGTTTTGTTAAACGGTTGCTAGGGTACTCTGTTTGGTTGCTAGGGAGTGGCTTGGCAGTTGCCAATGTTGAAACTGCAAAGGCTTCTTGTCACTATGAATGATATAAACCAACTCCCATTTCTCTGTGACATTCAGAATGGCAGATATCCCTCTTTGGAATTTGGTTGCTAGGGTACTCTGTGTGGTTGCTATGGAGTTACTTGGCAGCTGCCAATGATGCAGTTCCAAAGGCTTCTTGTCACTATGAATGATATAAACCAACTCCCATGCCTCTGTGACATTCAGAATGGAAGATATCCCTCTTTGGATTGTGGTTGCTAAGGTGCTCGACAATGGTTGCTAGGGAGGGGCTAGGAAGTGTTGAGGTGATTTATGATTGGCCGTTTGCTGCCCCGAGTAGAATGAGACCACCCCCATGTTTCTATGACAATTCAGTCCGGAGATATCTCTTTGAACTCTTTCAATGGAAGTCTATGGAACTTGTTGCTAAGGGGCTCTAAATGGTTGCTAGGGCGTGGCTTGATAGCTTCACAATGATCCTGAGAGACTGATTGGTCATCTGAGTAAAATGAGCCCTCCCCCTTGTCTCTATGACACTGTGATCCAGAGCTACGTTCAATACAAAGTCCCTATGCAATTTACCATAGTAGGAAAAGCATGTGTGTTTCACGGGACGTTCCTTCCCCATAGTAAGTCAATGGGGCAACTTTGGGCATCTCCTGCCCCCCAGGGGTGCAACTTTTACCCCATTGTGAGGTATGTTCTTACAGAGCCTGTCAGCCTCTTCAAATGTGGCAAATCACACATTTCTGCGAAATCCTCGCTCAGAGCTACGTGTGGTCAAAGTTCGTCGCAATGTTAAGTCAATGGGACTTTTTTGGCCGCTTTTTCGCCCCTGGGGCAAACACCGCACCCCCGATCGCTTATAAAAGTCATAGCACACCTCTCCTCAATGAGCCGGTTGATTTGACACCTCACTCAGGGGTCTGAGACAAACGGTGCGGGGCGAGTTACGCGCCAAACTTTTGTCCAGAATAAGAATAATAATAATAATAAAAAAAAGAATAATAAGTATGAGCAATAACAATAGTGATGCTTTTAAAAAAGCACCACTAACTAGAATGTACATTTCCTGAAGAAAATGTGAAGTGGTGCTTGCAGTGGCAAAATTCGCCACTCGGTTGCTAGGATGTTGTACATGATTGCATACGAGCCAACAACCATGTCTGTACGATGTTGTGGAGCTGAAATATGGCTTCTATATGCTGAAATATGGTTGCTATGTGGCTCTAAACGGTTGCTAAGGGGTGGTTACACAGTTACCATGATGATATTTACAGACTGGTTTCCCAACCGAAACAAACAAGCACACCCCCATGTCTATACGATGTTCTGGTGCTGAGATATAGCTCATTCATGTGTTTGTACGGTTGCTAGGGTACTCCAAATGGTTGCTAAGGTTTGTTTATATAGTTTATGGGGTAATATTTAAAGAGTATTTGCAGGTCTGGGTCAAAAAATGGCCAACTCTGTGTTTTTACAATGTTTTGTTGCTGAGATATGGCTTGTAAATGTTGTTCAGTGGTTGCTAGGGGCCTGTAACTGGTTTCTAGGGCGTGGCCATGAAGTTGTTATGTCACTACTTATTGGCTGCTTGATAGGATGAATCAAAAGAGCCCAACCCCAAGGCTCTATGACCTTCTGAGCCAAAGATATGATTTTGCAAATTTTGTGCCTATTTTAAGTCTATGGGACATTTTTCGGTTTATTTGTCGCCCGCCAGACAAACATCGTACCCCCGATCACTTATAAAAGTCATAGCACACCTCTCCTCAATAAACCGGTCGATTTGACACCTCATTCATGGGTCTATGAGAAATGGTGCGGGGCAAGTTACACGCCAAAGATTTGTCTAGGTGAATAGTAATCACAACACTAGAATGTACATTTCCTGAAGAAAATGTGAAGTGGTGCTTGCAGTGGCAAAATTCGGCACGGTTGCTAGGGTTTTACTAGGTGGTTGCTATGGTGTTCTGGGAGGTTTCCAAGGTATTCTGGGTGGTTGCTAGGGCGTTGCTAAGTGGTTGCTAGGGTATTCAGTGTGGTTGCTAGGCAGTTGCTAAGGTGTTTACCATAGTTTACCATGATTTACCACGATTTACCATAGTTTACCATAATTTACTATAGTATACCAGGATTTACCATGTTCAAGTATGATTTACTGATTCTAGCATGATTTATCATAGTTTACCATGATTTACCACGATTTACCATAGTTTACCATGATTTACTATAGTATACCATGATTTACCATGTTCAAGTATGATTTACTGATTCTAGCATGATTTACCATAGTTTACCATGATTTACAACGATTTACATTTACTATAGTTTACCATGATTTACTATAGTATACCATGATTTACCATGTTCAAGTATGATTTACTGATTCTAGCATGATTTACCATAGTTTACCATGATTTACCATAGTTTACCACGATTTACCACGATTTACCATAGTTTACCATGATTTACTATAGTATACCATGATTTACTATAGTATACCATGATATACCATGTTCAATTATGATTTACTGATTCTAGCATGATTTATCATAGTTTACCATGATTTACCATAGTTTACCATGATTTACCATAGTTTACCATGATTTACTATAGTATACCATGATTTACCATGTTCAAGTATGATTTACTATGATTCTAGCATGATTTACCATAGTTTACCATGATTTACCACGATTTACTATAGTTTACCATGATTTACTATAGTATACCATGATTTACCATGTTCAAGTATGATTTACTGATTCTAGCATGATTTACCATAGTTTACCATGATTTACCATAGTTTACCACGATTTACCACGATTTACCATAGTTTACCATGATTTACTATAGTATACCATGATTTACTATAGTATACCATGATATACCATGTTCAATTATGATTTACTGATTCTAGCATGATTTACCATAGTTTACCATGATTTACCATAGTTTACCATGATTTACTATAGTATACCATGATTTACCATGTTCAAGTATGATTTACTATGATTCTAGCATGATTTACCATAGTTTACCATGATATACCACGATTTACCATAGTGTACTATGATTTACTATAGTATACCATGATTTACCATGTTTTAGTATGATTTACTATGATTCAAGGTTGATTTACCATAGTTTACCATGATTTAGTCAAAAGAGCCAAGTCCCATCTCTATACTATGTTTTGATGCAGAGATATACATTTTGCTAAACGGTTGCTAGGATACTCTCTTTGGTTGCTATGGAGTTACTTGGCAGCTGCCAATGATGAAATTCCAAAGGCTTCTTGTCAGTATGAATGATATAAACCAACTCCCATGCGTCTGTGACATTCAGAATGGAAGATATCCCTCTTTGGATTTTGGTTGCTAAGGTGCTCGACAATGGTTGCTAGGGAGGGGCTTGGAAGTGTTGAGGTGATTCATGATTGGCTGTTTACTGCCCCGAGTCAAATGAGACCACCCCCATGTTTCTATGACAATTCAGTCTGGAGATATCTCTTTGAACTCTTTCAATGGAAGTCTATGGAACTTGTTGCTAAGGGGCTCTAAATGGTTGCTAGGGCGTGGCTTGATAGCTTCACAATGATCCTGAGAGACTGATTGGTCGTCTGAGTAAAATGAGCCCTCCCCCTTGTCTCTATGACACTGTGATCCAGAACTACGTTCAATACAAAGTCCCTATGCAATTTACCATAGTAGGAAAAGCATGTGTGTTTCACGGGACGTTCCTTCCCCATAGTAAGTCAATGGGGCAACTTTGGGCATCTCCTGCCCCCCAGGGGTGCAACTTTTACCCCATTGTGAGGTATGTTCTTACAGAGCCTGTCAGCCTCTTCAAATGTGGCAAATCACACATTTCTGCGAAATCCTCGCTCAGAGCTACGTGTGGTCAAAGTTCGTCGCAATGTTAAGTCAATGGGACTTTTTTGGCCGCTTTTTCGCCCCTGGGGCGAACACCGCACCCCCGATCGCTTATAAAAGTCATAGCACACCTCTCCTCAATGAGCCGGTTGATTTGACACCTCATTCATGGCTCTGAGACAAACGGTGCGGGGCGAGTTACGCGCCAAACTTTGTCCAGAATAATAATAATAATAATAAGAATAATAAGTATGAGCAATAACAATAGTGATGCCTTGCTTTCAGCAAGCACCACTAACTAGAATGTACATTTCCTGAAGAAAATGTGAAGTGGTGCTTGCAGTGGCAAAATTCACCACTGGGCAGATGCTAACACAATTACCATGTTGTGATACCATGATATACCACGTTTTAGCATTATTTACCACGATTTACTATTTTTCTAAGATGATTTACTATGATTTACCACATTCCAGGATGAATTACTATGATTAACATGTTGTTAGAATAATGTTAGCATGATTAGCATGTTGTTAACATGATTAGCATGTTGGTAGCATGTTGCTAGCATGATTAGCATGTTGCTAGCATGTTTTTAGCTAGATGCTAGCATGATTAGCATGTTTTCTAACTTGATTAGCATGTTGCTAGCTTAATTAACATGTTGTTAGCATTATGCTACCATAATTTGCATTTTGCTAGCATGATGCTAGCTTGATTAGCATGTTGGTAGCATGATGCTAGCATGATTAGCATGTTGCTAGCATAATGCTAGCTTGATTAGCATGTTGCTAGCATGATGTTAGCATAATTAGCATGATGCTAGCATGATGCTAGCGTGATTAGAATGTGGCTAGCATGATGCTAGCATAATTAGCATGTTGGTAGCATGATGCTAGCATGATTAGCAATTTTGCTAGCATGATGTTAACATGATTAGCATGTTGATAGCATAATGCTAGCTTGATTAGCATAATGCTAGCTTGATTAGCATGCTGGTAGCATGATGCTAGCATGATTAGCATTTTGCTAGCATGTTTTTAGCTAGATGCTAACATGATTAGCATGTCGTTAGCATGATTAGCATGTTGCTAGCATGATGCTAGCATGATTAGAATGTTGCTAGCATGATGTTAGCTTGATTAGCATGTTGATAACATGATGCTAGCATGATTAGCATTTTGCTAGCATGTTTTTAGCAAGATGCTGTTGCCAGGTGGTTGCTAGGGTGTTCTGGGTGGTTGCTATGGTGTTGCTAGGCAGTTGCTATGGTGTTCTGGGTGTCAAAGATGGTTACTATGGAGTTTTTATAGAGTTATTAAAATCTTTAATAACGAGTGCCTTCAGTACGGCACTCGGCCTGCGGCCTCGTGCCTATGGCCGATTAGGCACAAGCATGGAGCGATATCGCAAGGCCACGAGTGTAATATTGCTTTAAAAAATACAAAAAAATGTAAAAATGTATTTTTTTTGGTTTAGGGTGGTTGCTAGGGAGCGCTTAGTGGTTGCTAGGGTTCTAAAACTGGTTGCCAGGGTGTGGCTATGAAGATTTTAGGCCATTACTTATTGGCTGCTTGATAATATAAATCCTCTGAGGGAGAGAGAGAGGGAGAGATGCAGGGGTGACAGGCCCTTTGGAGTCTGTGTGTGTGAAAACGTCGGTTGGGATTCAAATGTTTTTAGAACTCCCCATGTTAAGTCAATGGGATTTTTTTGGCCGCTTTTTCGTCCGCTGTGCGAACATCGTACACCCGATCGCTTAGAAAAGTCATAGCACACCTCTCCTCAATGAGCCGGTCGATTTGACACCTCACTCAGGGGTCTGTGACAAACGGTGCGGGGCAAGTTACGCGCCAAACTTTGGGCGGAATAATAATAATAAGAAGAAGAAGAAGAATAACTAGAATGTACATTTCCTGAAGAAAATGTGAAGTGGTGCTTGCAGTGGCAAAACTCGCCACTCGGTTGCTTGGGTGTTGTACATGATTGCATACGAGCCAACAACCATGTCTGTACGATGTTGTGGAGCTAAAATATGGCTTCTATATGTTGCAATAGGGTTGCTAGGTGGCTCTAAACGGTTGCTAGGGTGTGAATACACAGTTACCATGGTGATATTTACAGACTGTTTTCCAACCGAAACTAATGAGCCAACCCCCATCTCTATACAATATTCTGATGCAGAGATGTAGGTCTTGTAAAATGGTTGCTAGGGTACTCTATTTGGTTGCTATGGAGTTGCTAGGCAGCTGCCAATGATGAAACTCCAAAGGCTTCTTGTCACTATGAATGATATAAACCAACTCCCATGCCTCTGTGACATACAGAATGTAAGATATCCCTCTTTGGATTTTGGTTGCTAGGGTACTCTATTTGGTTGCTATGGAGTGGCTTGGCAGCTGCCAATCATGAATCTCCAAAGGCTGCTTGTCAGTATGAATGATATAATCCAACTCCCATGCCTCTGTGACATACAGAATGGAAGATATCCCTCTTTGAATTTTGGTTGCTAGGGTACTCTATTTGGTTGCTAGGGAGTGGCTTGGGAGCTGTCAATAATGAAACTACAAAGGCTGCTTGTCAGTATGAATGATATAAACCAACTTCCATGCCTCTGTGACATTCAGAATGGAAGATATCCCTCTTTTGATTTTGGTTGCTAGGGTACTCTGTTTGGTTGCTATGAAGTTGCTTGGCAGCTGCTAATGATGAAACTGCAAAGGCTTCTTGTCAGTATGAATGATATAAACCAACTCCCATCTCTATACGATGTTCTGATGTAGAGATATAGGTCTTGCTAAACGGTTGCTAGGGTACTCTGTTTGGTTGCTAGGGAGTGGCTTGGCAGCTGCCAATGATGAAACTGCAAAGGCTTCTTATCATTATGAATTACATAAACCAACTTCCATGCCTCTGTGGCATTCAGAATGGAAGATATCCCTCTTTGTTATTTGGTTGCTAGGGTACTCTGTTGGTTGCTAGGGAATGGCTTGGCAGCTGCCAATCATGAAACTCCAAAGGCTGCTTGTCAGTATGAATGATATAAACCAACTCCCATCTCTATACGATGTTCTGATACAGAGATATTCGTTTTGTTAAACGGTTGCTAGGGTACTCTGTTTGGTTGCTAGGGAGTGGCTTGGCAGTTGCCAATGATGAAACTGCAAAGGCTTCTGGTCACTATGAATGATATAAACCAACTCCCATTTCTCTGTGACATTCAGAATGGCAGATATCCCTCTTTGGAATTTGGTTGCTAGGGTACTCTGTGTGGTTGCTATGGAGTTACTTGGCAGCTGCCAATGATGCAGTTCCAAAGGCTTCTTGTCACTATGAATGATATAAACCAACTCCCATGCCTCTGTGACATTCAGAATGGAAGATATCCCTCTTTGGATTGTGGTTGCTAAGGTGCTCGACAATGGTTGCTAGGGAGGGGCTAGGAAGTGTTGAGGTGATTTATGATTGGCCGTTTGCTGCCCCGAGTCAAATGAGACCACCCCCATGTTTCTATGACAATTCAGTCCGGAGATATCTCTTTGAACTCTTTCAATGGAAGTCTATGGAACTTGTTGCTAAGGGGCTCTAAATGGTTGCTAGGGCGTGGCTTGATAGCTTCACAATGATCCTGAGAGACTGATTGGTCATCTGAGTAAAATGAGCCCTCCCCCTTGTCTCTATGACACTGTGATCCAGAGCTACGTTCAATACAAAGTCCCTATGCAATTTACCATAGTAGGAAAAGCATGTGTGTTTCACGGGACGTTCCTTCCCCATAGTAAGTCAATGGGGCAACTTTGGGCATCTCCTGCCCCCCAGGGGTGCAACTTTTACCCCATTGTGAGGTATGTTCTTACAGAGCCTGTCAGCCTCTTCAAATGTGGCAAATCACACATTTCTGCGAAATCCTCGCTCAGAGCTACATTTGGTCAAAGTTCGTCGCAATGTTAAGTCAATGGGACTTTTTTGGCCGCTTTTTCGCCCCTGGGGTGAACACCGCACCCCCGATCGCTTATAAAAGTCATAGCACACCTCTCCTTAATGAGCCGGTCGATTTGACACCTCATTCATGGCTCTGAGACAAACGGTGCGGGGCGAGTTACGCGCCAAACTTTGTCCAGAATAATAATAATAATAATAATAAGAAGAAGAAGAATAATAAGTATGAGCAATAACAATAGTGATGCCTTGCTTTCAGCAAGCACCACTAATAAGTATGAGCAATAACAATAGTGATGCTTTTAAAAAAGCACCACTAACTAGAATGTACATTTCCTGAAGAAAATGTGAAGTGGTGCTTGCAGTGGCAAAATTCGGCACGGTTGCTAGGGTTTTACTAGGTGGTTGCTATGGTGTTCTGGGAGGTTTCCAAGGTATTCTGGGTGGTTGCTAGGGCGTTGCTAAGTGGTTGCTAGGGTATTCAGTGTGGTTGCTAGGCAGTTGCTAAGGTGTTTACCATAGTTTACCATGATTTACCACGATTTACTATAGTTTACCATGATTTACTATAGTATGCCATGATTTACCATGTTCAAGTATGATTTACTGATTCAAGCATGATTTACCATAGTTTACCATGATTTACCACGATTTACCATAGTTTACCATAATTTACTATAGTATACCAGGATTTACCATGTTCAAGTATGATTTACTGATTCTAGCATGATTTATCATAGTTTACCATTATTTACCACGATTTACCATAGTTTACCATGATTTATTATAGTATACCATGATTTACCATGTTCAAGTATGATTTACTGATTCTAGCATGATTTACCATAGTTTACCATGATTTACTATAGTATACCACAATTTACCATGTTCTAGTATAATTTACTGATTCTAGCATGATTTATCATAGTTACCATGATTTACCATGATTTACCATAGTTTACCATGATTTACTATAGTATACCATGATTTACCATGTTCAAGTATGATTTACTGATTCTAGCATGATTTACCATAGTTTACCATGATTTACAACGATTTACCACTAATTACCATAATTTACCATGATTTACTATAGTATACCATGATTTACCATGTGCAAGTATGATTTACTGATTCAGGCATGATTTACCATAGTTTACCACAATTTACCACGATTTACTATAGTTTACCATGATTTACTATAGTATACCATGATTTACCATGTTCAATTATAATTTACTGATTCTAGCATGATTTACCATGATTTACCATAGTTTACCATGATTTACTATAGTATACCATGATTTACCATGTTCAAGTATGATTTACTATGATTCTAGCATGATTTATCATAGTTTACCATGATTTACCATAGTTTACCATGATTTACCATAGTTCACCACGATTTACCATAGTTTACCATGATTTACCATAGTTTACCATTATTTACCACGATTTACCATAGTTTACCATGATTTACTATAGTATACCATGATTTACCATGTTCAAATATGATTTACTGATTCTAGCATGATTTACCATAGTTTACCATGATTTACCACGATTTACCATACTTTACCATGATTTACTATAGTATACCATGATTTACCATGTTCAAGTATGATTTACTGATTCTAGCATGATTTACCATAGTTTACCATGATTTACCACGATTTACCATACTTTACCATGATTTACTATAGTATACCATGATTTACCATGTTCCAGTATGATTTACTGATTCTAGCATGATTTATCATAGTTTACCATGATTTACCATAGTTTACCATGATTTACTATAGTATACCATGATTTACCACGATTTACCATAGTTTACTATGATTTACTATAGTATACCATGATTTACCATGTTTTAGTATGATTTACTATGATTCTAGGATCATTTACCATAGTTTACCATGATTTACTATAGTATACTATGATTTACCATGTTCAAGTATGATTTACTGATTCTAGCATAATTTACCATAGTTTACCATGATTTACTATAGTTTACCATGATTTACCACGATTTAGCATAGTTTACCATGATTTACTATAGTATACCATGATTTACCATGTTCAAGTCTGATTTACTGATTTTAGCATGATTTACCATAGTTTACCATGATTTACTATAGTATACCATGATTTACCATGTTCAAGTATGATTTACTATGATTCTAGCATGATTTACCATAGTTTACCATGATTTACCACGATTTACTATAGTTTACCATGATTTACTATAGTATACCATGATTTACCATGTTCAAGTATGATTTACTGATTCTAGCATGATTTACCATAGTTTACCATGATTTACCATAGTTTACCACGATTTACCACGATTTACCATAGTTTACCATGATTTACTATAGTATACCATGATTTACTATAGTATACCATGATATACCATGTTCAATTATGATTTACTGATTCTAGCATGATTTATCATAGTTTACCATGATTTACCATAGTTTACCATGATTTACCATAGTTTACCATGATTTACTATAGTATACCATGATTTACCATGTTCAAGTATGATTTACTATGATTCTAGCATGATTTACCATAGTTTACCATGATTTACCACGATTTACCATAGTGTACTATGATTTACTATAGTATACCATGATTTACCATGTTTTAGTATGATTTACTATGATTCAAGGTTGATTTACCATAGTTTACCATGATTTAGTCAAAAGAGCCAAGTCCCATCTCTATACTATGTTTTGATGCAGAGATATACGTTTTGCTAAACGGTTGCTAGGATACTCTGTTTGGTTGCTATGGAGTTACTTGGCAGCTGCCAATGATGAAATTCCAAAGGCTTCTTGTCAGTATGAATGATATAAACCAACTCCCATGCCTCTGTGACATTCAGAATGGAAGATATCCCTCTTTGGATTTTGGTTGCTAAGGTGCTCGACAATGGTTGCTAGGGAGGGGCTTGGAAGTGTTGAGGTGATTCATGATTGGCTGTTTACTGCCCCGAGTCAAATGAGACCACCCCCATGTTTCTATGACAATTCAGTCTGGAGATATCTCTTTGAACTCTTTCAATGGAAGTCTATGGAACTTGTTGCTAAGGGGCTCTAAATGGTTGCTAGGGCGTGGCTTGATAGCTTCACAATGATCCTGAGAGACTGATTGGTCGTCTGAGTAAAATGAGCCCTCCCCCTTGTCTCTATGACACTGTGATCCAGAGCTACGTTCAATACAAAGTCCCTATGCAATTTACCATAGTAGGAAAAGCATGTGTGTTTCACGGGACGTTCCTTCCCCATAGTAAGTCAATGGGGCAACTTTGGGCATCTCCTGCCCCCCAGGGGTGCAACTTTTACCCCATTGTGAGGTATGTTCTTACAGAGCCTGTCAGCCTCTTCAAATGTGGGAAATCACACATTTCTGCGAAATCCTCGCTCAGAGCTACGTGTGGTCAAAGTTCGTCGCAATGTTAAGTCAATGGGACTTTTTTGGCCGCTTTTTCGCCCCTGGGGCGAACACCGCACCCCCGATCGCTTATAAAAGTCATAGCACACCTCTCCTTAATGAGCCGGTCGATTTGACACCTCATTCATGGCTCTGAGACAAACGGTGCGGGGCGAGTTACGCACCAAACTTTGTCCAGAATAATAATAATAATAATAATAATAACTAGAATGTACATTTCCTGAAGAAAATGTGAAGTGGTGCTTGCAGTGGCAAAACTCGCCACTCAGTTGCTAGGATGTTGTACATGATTGCATATTAGCCAACAATCATGTCTGTACGATGTTGTGGAGCTGAAATATGGTTGCTAGGTGGCTCTAAACGGTTGCTAAGGGGTGGTTACCCAGTTATCATGATGATATTTACAGACTGGTTTCCCAACCAAAACAAACAAGCACACCCCCATGTCTATACTATGTTCTGGTGCTGAGATATAGCTCATTCATGTGTTTGTACGGTTGCTAGGGTACTCTAAATGGTTGCTAAGGTTTGTTTATACAGTTTATAGGGTAATATATACAGAGTATTTGCAAGTCTGGGTCAAAAAATGGCCAACTCTGTGTTTTTACAATGTTTTGTTGCTGAGATATGGCTTGTAAATGTTGTTCAATGGTTGCTAGGGGCCTGTAACTGGTTTCTAGAGCGTGGCTATGAAGTTGTTATGTCACTACTTATTGGCTGCTTGATAGGACGAATCAAAAGAACCCAACCCCAAGCCTCTAAGACCTTCTGAGCCAAAGATATGATTTTACAAATTTTGTGCCAATGTTAAGTCTATGGGACATTTTTCGGATTTATTTTTCGCCCGCCAGACGAACATCGTAGACCCGATCGCTTATAAAAGTCATAGCACACCTCTCCTCAATAAACCGGTCGATTTGACACCTCATTCATGGGTCTGTGACAAACGGTGTGGGGCAAGTTACGCGCCGAAATTTTGTGTAGGTGAATAGTAATCACAACACTAGAATGTACATTTCCTGAAGAAAATGTGAAGTGGTGCTTGCAGTGGTAAAACTCGCCACTCGGTTGCTAGGGTGTTGTACATGATTGCATACGAGCCAACAACCATGTCTGTACGATGTTGTGGAGCTAAAATATGGCTTCTATATGTTGCAATAGGGTTGCTAGGTGGCTGTAAACTGTTGCTAGGGTGTGAATACACAGTTACCATGGTGATATTTACAGACTGTTTTCCAACCGAAACTAATGAGCCAACCCCCATCTCTATACAATATTCTGATGTAGAGATGTAGGTCTTGTAAAATGGTTGCTAGGGTACTCTATTTGGTTGCTATGGAGTTGCTAGGCAGCTGCCAATGATGAAACTCCAAAGGCTTCTTGTCAGTATGAATGATATAAACCAACTCCCATCTCTATACGATGTTCTGATGCAGAGATATAGATCTTGCTAAACGGTTGCTAGGGTACTCTGTTTGGTTGCTAGGGAGTGGCTTGGCAGCTGCCAATGATGAAACTGCAAAGGCTCCTTGTCATTATAAATGATATAAACCAACTTCAATGCCTCTGTGACATTCAGAATGGAAGATATCCCTCTTTGGATTTTGGTTGCTAGGGTACTCTGTTTGGTTGCTAGGGAGTGGCTTGGCAGCTGCAAATCATGAAACTCCAAAGGCTGCTTGTCAGTATGAATGATATAAACTACCTCCCATCTCTATACGATGTTCTGATACAGAGATATTCGTTTTGCTAAACGGTTGCTAGGGTACTCTGTTTGGTTGCTAGGGAGTGGCTTGGCAGTTGCCAATGATACAACTGCAAAGGCTTCTTGTCACTATGAATGATATAAACCAACTCCCATTTCTCTGTGACATTCAGAATGGCAGATATACCTCTTTGGATTTTGGTTGCTAGGGTACTCTGTTTTGTTGCTATGGAGTGGCTTGGCAGATGCCAATGATGAAACTGCAAAGGCTTCTTGTCACTATGAATGATATAAACCAACTCCCATGCCTCTGTGACATTCAGAATGGAAGATATCCCTCTTTGGATTTTGGTTGCTAAGGTGTTCGACAATGGTTGCTATGGAGGGGCTAGGAAGTGTTGAGGTGATTCATGATTGGCTGTTTGCTGGCCCAAGTCAAATGAGACCACCCCCATGTTTCTATGACAATTCAGTCCGGAGATATCCCTTTGATATCTTTCAATGGAAGTCTATGGGACTTGTTGCTAAGGTGCTCTAAATGGTTGCTAGGGCGTGGCTTGATAGCTTTACAATGATCCTGAGAGACTGATTGGTCGTCTGAGTAAAATGAGCCCGCCCCCTTGTCTCTATGACACTGTGATGCAGAGCTATCTTCAATACAAAATCCCTATGCAATTTACCATAGTAGGAAAAGCATGTGTGTTTCACGGGGCGTTCCTTCCCCATAGTAAGGCAATGGGGCAACTTTGGGACGCTCCTGCCCCCCAGGGGTGCAACTTTTACCCCATTGTGAGGTATGTTCCTACAGAGCCTGTCAGCCTCTTCAAATGTGGCAAATTACATGTTTCTGCGAAATCCTCGCTCAGAGCTATGAGTGCTCAAAGTTCGTTGCAATGTTAAGTCTATGGGACTTTTTTGGCCGCTTTTTCGCCCCTGGGGTGAACACCGCACCCCCGATCGCTTATAAAAGTCATAGCACACCTCTCCTTAATGAGCCGGTCGATTTGACACCTCATTCATGGCTCTGAGACAAACGGTGCGGGGCGAGTTACGCGCCAAACTTTGTCCAGAATAATAATAATAATAATAAGAAGAATAATAAGTATGAGCAATAACAATAGTGATGCCTTGCTTTCAGCAAGCACCACTAACTAGAATGTACATTTCCTGAAGAAAATGTGAAGTGGTGCTTGCAGTGGCAAAACTCGCCACTCAGTTGCTAGGATGTTGTACATGATTGCATATTAGCCAACAATCATGTCTGTACGATGTTGTGGAGCTGAAATATGGTTGCTAGGTGGCTCTAAACGGTTGCTAAGGGGTGGTTACCCAGTTATCATGATGATATTTACAGACTGGTTTCCCAACCAAAACAAACAAGCACACCCCCATGTCTATACTATGTTCTGGTGCTGAGATATAGCTCATTCATGTGTTTGTACGGTTGCTAGGGTACTCTAAATGGTTGCTAAGGTTTGTTTATACAGTTTATAGGGTAATATATACAGAGTATTTGCAAGTCTGGGTCAAAAAATGGCCAACTCTGTGTTTTTACAATGTTTTGTTGCTGAGATATGGCTTGTAAATGTTGTTCAATGGTTGCTAGGGGCCTGTAACTGGTTTCTAGAGCGTGGCTATGAAGTTGTTATGTCACTACTTATTGGCTGCTTGATAGGACGAATCAAAAGAACCCAACCCCAAGCCTCTAAGACCTTCTGAGCCAAAGATATGATTTTACAAATTTTGTGCCAATGTTAAGTCTATGGGACATTTTTCGGATTTATTTTTCGCCCGCCAGACGAACATCGTAGACCCGATCGCTTATAAAAGTCATAGCACACCTCTCCTCAATAAACCGGTCGATTTGACACCTCATTCATGGGTCTGTGACAAACGGTGTGGGGCAAGTTACGCGCCGAAATTTTGTGTAGGTGAATAGTAATCACAACACTAGAATGTACATTTCCTGAAGAAAATGTGAAGTGGTGCTTGCAGTGGCAAAATTCACCACTGGGCAGATGCTAACTCAATTAACATGTTGTGATACCATGATATACCACGTTTTAGCATTATTTACCACGATTTACCATGTTTCTAAGATGATTTACTACGATTTACCACAATCCAGCATGATTTACTATGATTAACATGTTGTTAGAATGATGCTAGCAGGATTAGCATGTTGTTAGCATGATTAGCATGTTGGTTGGATGATGCTAACATGATTAGCATGCTTTTAACAAGATGCTAGCATGATTAGCATTTTGCTAGCATGTTTTTAGCTAGATGCTAACATGATTAGCATGTTGCTAACATTATGCTAGCTTGATTAGCATGTTGCTAGCATAATGTTAGCATGATTAGCATGTTGATAGCTTGATTAGCATGTTGCTAGCATAATGCTAGCATGATTAGCATGTTGCTAGCATTATGCTAGCTTGATTAGCATGTTGCTAGCATAATGTTAGCATGATTAGCATGTTTGCTATCATGATGCTAGCTTGATTAGCATGTTGCTAGCATGTTTTTAGCAAGATGCTGTTGCCAGGTGGTTGCTAGGGTGTTCTGGGTGGTTGCTATGGTGTTGCTAGGCAGTTGCTAAGGTTGCTAGGCAGTTGCTAGGGTATTCTTGGTGGTTGCTAGGCAGTTGCTAGGGTGTTCTGGGTGGTTGCTATGGTGTTGCTAGGCAGTTACTATGGTATTCTGGGTGGATGCTAGGGCATTGCTAGGCAGTTGCTAGGGTGTTCTGGGTGGTTGCTAGGCAGTTGCTAGGTGTTCTGGGGGGTTGCTAGGCAGTTGCTAGGGTGTTCTGGGTGGTTGCTACAGTATTTTTGGTGGTTACTAGAGCGTTTCTAGACGTTGCTAGGGTGTTCAGGATGGTTGCTAAGGTATTTTTTTTAGTTGCTATGGTGTTACTAGGTGGTTGGTATGTGTCAAAGATGGTTACTACAGAGTTTTTATAGAGTTATTAAAATCTTTAATAACGAGTGCCTTCAGTACAGCACTCGGCCTGCGGCCTAGTGCCTATGTCCGAATAGGCACAAGCATGGAGCGATATTGCAAGGCCACGAGTGTAATATTGCTTTAAAAAATACAAAAAAATTTAAAAACAAATTTTTTTTGGTTTAGAGTGGTTGCTAGGGAGCTCTTAGTGGTTGCTAGGGTGCTGAAACTGGTTGCTAGGATGTGGCTATGAAGATTTTAGGCCATTACTTATTGGCTGCTTGATAATATAAATCCTCTGAGGGAGAGAGAGAGGGAGAGACGCAGGGGTGTCAGGCCCTTTTGGAGTCTGTGTGTGTGAAAACGTCGGTTTGGATTCAAATGTTTTTAGAACTCCCCATGTAAAGTCAATGGGACTTTTTTGGCCGCTTTTTCGTCCGCTGTGCGAACATCGTACACCCGATCTCTTAGAAAAGTCATAGCACACCTCTCCTCAATGAGCCGGTCGATTTGACACCTCACTCAGGGGTCTGAGACAAACGGTGCGGGGCGCATTAATCGCCAAACTTTTGTCCGGAATAATAAGAAGAAGAAGAATAATAAGTATGAGCAATAACAATAGTGATGCCTTGCTTTCAGCAAGCACCACTAATAATAACTAGAATGTACATTTCCTGAAGAAAATGTGAAGTGGTGCTTGCAGTGGCAAAATTCGGCACGGTTGCTAGGGTTTTACTAGGTGGTTGCTATGGTGTTCTGGGAGGTTTCCAAGGTATTCTGGGTGGTTGCTAGGGCGTTGCTAAGTGGTTGCTAGGGTATTCAGTGTGGTTGCTAGGCAGTTGCTAAGGTGTTTACCATAGTTTACCATGATTTACCACGATTTACTATAGTTTACCATGATTTACTATAGTATGCCATGATTTACCATGTTCAAGTATGATTTACTGATTCAAGCATGATTTACCATAGTTTACCATGATTTACCACGATTTACCATAGTTTACCATAATTTACTATAGTATACCAGGATTTACCATGTTCAAGTATGATTTACTGATTCTAGCATGATTTATCATAGTTTACCATGATTTACCACGATTTACCATAGTTTACCATGATTTATTATAGTATACCATGATTTACCATGTTCAAGTATGATTTACTGATTCTAGCATGATTTACCATGATTTACTATAGTATACCATGATTTACCATGTTCAAGTATGATTTACTGATTCTAGCATGATTTATCATAGTTTACCATGATTTACCACGATTTACCATAGTTTACCATGTTCAAGTATGATTTACTGATTCTAGCATGATTTATCATAGTTTACCATGATTTACCACGATTTACCATAGTTTACCATGATTTATTATAGTATACCATGATTTACCATGTTCAAGTATGATTTACTGATTCTAGCATGATTTACCATAGTTTACCATGATTTACTATAGTATACCACAATTTACCATGTTCTAGTATAATTTACTGATTCTAGCATGATTTATCATAGTTACCATGATTTACCATGATTTACCATAGTTTACCATGATTTACTATAGTATACCATGATTTACCATGTTGAAGTATGATTTACTGATTCTAGCATGATTTACCATAGTTTACCATGATTTACCATAGTTTACCATGATTTACCACGATTTACCATAGTTTACCATGATTTACTATAGTTTACCATGATTTACCACGATTTACCATAGTTTACCATGATTTACTATAGTATACCATGATATACCATGTTCAAGTATGATTTACTGATTCTAGCATGATTTACCATAGTTTACCATGTTCAAGTATGATTTACTGATTCTAGCATGATTTATCATAGTTTACCATGATTTACCACGATTTACCATAGTTTACCATGATTTATTATAGTATACCATGATTTACCATGTTCAAGTATGATTTACTGATTCTAGCATGATTTACCATAGTTTACCATGATTTACTATAGTATACCACAATTTACCATGTTCTAGTATAATTTACTGATTCTAGCATGATTTATCATAGTTACCATGATTTACCATGATTTACCATAGTTTACCATGATTTACTATAGTATACCATGATTTACCATGTTGAAGTATGATTTACTGATTCTAGCATGATTTACCATAGTTTACCATGATTTACCATAGTTTACCATGATTTACCACGATTTACCATAGTTTACCATGATTTACTATAGTTTACCATGATTTACCACGATTTACCATAGTTTACCATGATTTACTATAGTATACCATGATATACCATGTTCAAGTATGATTTACTGATTCTAGCATGATTTATCATAGTTTACCATGATTTACTATAGTATACCATGATTTACCATGTTGAAGTATGATTTACTGATTCTAGCATGATTTACCATAGTTTACCATGATTTACCATAGTTTACCATGATTTACCACGATTTACCATAGTTTACCATGATTTACTATAGTATACCATGATATACCACGTTCAAGTATGATTTACTGATTTTAGCATTATTTATCATAGTTTACCATGATTTACCATAGTTTACCATGATTTACCATAGTTTACCATGATTTACCATACTTTACCATGATTTACCATAGTTTACCATGATTTACTATAGTATACCATAATTTACCATGTTGAAGTATGATTTACTGATTATAGCATGATTTACCATAGTTTACCATGATTTACCATAGTTTACCATGATTTACCACAATTTACCATGATTTACCATAATTTACCATAGTTTACCATAATTTACCATAGTTTACCATGATTTACCATAGTTTACCATGATTTACCACGATTTACCATAGTTTACCATGATTTACTATAGTATACCATGATATACCATGTTCAAGTATGATTTACTGATTCTAGCATGATTTATCATAGTTTACCATGATTTACCATAGTTTACCATGATTTACCATAGTTTACCATGATTTACTATAGTATACCATGATTTACCATGTTGAAGTATGATTTACTGATTCTAGCATGATTTACCATAGTTTACCATGATTTACCATACTTTACCATGATTTACCATAGTTTACCATGATTTACTATAGTATACCATAATTTACCATGTTGAAGTATGATTTACTGATTCTAGCATGATTTACCATAGTTTACCATGATTTACCATAGTTTACTATGATTTACCACAATTTACCATAGTTTACCATGATTTACCATAATTTACCATAGTTTACCATAATTTACCATAGTTTACCATGATTTACCATAGTTTACCATGATTTACCACGATTTACCATAGTTTACCATGATTTACTATAGTATACCATGATATACCATGTTCAAGTATGATTTACTGATTCTAGCATGATTTATCATAGTTTACCATGATTTACCATAGTTTACCATGATTTACCATAGTTTACCATGATTTACTATAGTATACCATGATTTACCATGTTGAAGTATGATTTACTGATTCTAGCATGATTTACCATAGTTTACCATGATTTACCATAGTTTACCATGATTTACCACGATTTACCATAGTTTACCATGATTTACCATAGTTTACCATGATTTACCATGATTTACCATAGTTTACTATGATTTACTATAGTATACCATGATTTACCATGTTTTAGTATGATTTACTATGATTCTAGGATGATTTACCATAGTTTACCATGATTTACCACGATTTACCATAGTTTACTATGATTTACTATAGTATACCATGATTTACCATGTTTTAGTATGATTTACTATGATTCTAGGATCATTTACCATAGTTTACCATGATTTACTATAGTATACTATGATTTACCATGTTCAAGTATGATTTACTGATTCTAGCATAATTTACCATAGTTTACCATGATTTACTATAGTTTACCATGATTTACCACGATTTAGCATAGTTTACCATGATTTACTATAGTATACCATGATTTACCATGTTCAAGTCTGATTTACTGATTTTAGCATGATTTACCATAGTTTACCATGATTTACTATAGTATACCATGATTTACCATGTTCAAGTATGATTTACTATGATTCTAGCATGATTTACCATAGTTTATCATGATTTACCACAATTTACTATAGTTTACCATGATTTACTATAGTATACCATGATTTACCATGTTCAAGTATGATTTACTGATTCTAGCATGATTTACCATAGTTTACCATGATTTACCATAGTTTACCACGATTTACCATAGTTTACCATGATTTACTATAGTATACCATGATTTACTATAGTATACCATGATATACCATGTTCAATTATGATTTACTGATTATAGCATGATTTATCATAGTTTACCATGATTTACCATAGTTTACCATGATTTACCATAGTTTACCATGATTTACTATAGTATACCATGATTTACCATGTTCAAGTATGATTTACTATGATTCTAGCATGATTTACCATAGTTTACCATGATTTACCACGATTTACTATAGTTTACCATGATTTACTATAGTATACCATGATTTACCATGTTCAAGTATGATTTACTGATTCTAGCATGATTTACCATAGTTTACCATGATTTACCATAGTTTACCACGATTTACCACGATTTACCATAGTTTACCATGATTTACTATAGTATACCATGATATACCATGTTCAATTATGATTTACTGATTCTAGCATGATTTATCATAGTTTACCATGATTTACCATAGTTTACCATGATTTACCATAGTTTACCATGATTTACCATAGTTTACCATGATTTACTATAGTATACCATGATTTACCATGTTCAAGTATGATTTACTATGATTCTAGCATGATTTACCATAGTTTACCATGATTTACCACGATTTACCATAGTGTACTATGATTTACTATAGTATACCATGATTTACCATGTTTTAGTATGATTTACTATGATTCAAGGTTGATTTACCATAGTTTACCATGATTTAGTCAAAAGAGCCAAGTCCCATCTCTATACTATGTTTTGATGCAGAGATATACGTTTTGCTAAACGGTTGCTAGGATACTATCTTTGGTTACTATGGAGTTACTTGGCAGCTGCCAATGATGAAATTCCAAAGGCTTCTTGTCAGTATGAATGATATAAACCAACTCCCATGCCTCTGTGACATTCAGAATGGAAGATATCCCTCTTTGGATTTTGGTTGCTAAGGTGCTCGACAATGGTTGCTAGGGAGGGGCTTGGAAGTGTTGAGGTGATTCATGATTGGCTGTTTACTGCCCCGAGTCAAATGAGACCACCCCCATGTTTCTATGACAATTCAGTCTGGAGATATCTCTTTGAACTCTTTCAATGGAAGTCTATGGAACTTGTTGCTAAGGGGCTCTAAATGGTTGCTAGGGCGTGGCTTGATAGCTTCACAATGATCCTGAGAGACTGATTGGTCGTCTGAGTAAAATGAGCCCTCCCCCTTGTCTCTATGACACTGTGATCCAGAGCTACGTTCAATACAAAGTCCCTATGCAATTTACCATAGTAGGAAAAGCATGTGTGTTTCACGGGACGTTCCTTCCCCATAGTAAGTCAATGGGGCAACTTTGGGCATCTCCTGCCCCCCAGGGGTGCAACTTTTACCCCATTGTGAGGTATGTTCTTACAGAGCCTGTCAGCCTCTTCAAATGTGGCAAATCACACATTTCTGCGAAATCCTCGCTCAGAGCTACGTGTGGTCAAAGTTCGTCGCAATGTTAAGTCAATGGGACTTTTTTGGCCGCTTTTTCGCCCCTGGGGCGAACACCGCACCCCCGATCGCTTATAAAAGTCATAGCACACCTCTCCTCAATGAGCCGGTCGATTTGACACCTCATTCATGGGTCTGTGACAAACGGTGCGGGACGAGTTACGCGCCGAAAAAAAAGTGGAATAAAAATAATAATAATAATAATAATAAGTATGGAGGATAACAATAGTGATGCCTTGCTTTCAGCAAGCACCACTAATAAGTATGAGCAATAACAATAGTGATGCCTTGCTTTCAGCAAGCACCACTAATAATAATAAGAATAATAAGTATGAGCAATAACAATAGTGATGCCTTGCTTTCAGCAAGCACCACTAATAAGTATGAGCAATAACAATAGTGATGCTTTTAAAAAAGCACCACTAACTAGAATGTACATTTCCTGAAGAAAATGTGAAGTGGTGCTTGCAGTGGCAAAATTCACCACCCGGTTGCTAGGGTGTTGTACATGATTGCATACAAGCCATCAACCATGTCTGTACGATGTTGTGGAGCTGAAATATGGCTTCTATATGTTGCAATATGGTTGCTAGGTAGCTTTAAATGGTTGCTAAGGTGTGGTTACACAGTTACCATGATGATATTTACAGACTGGTTTCCCAACCGAAACAAACAAGCACACCCCCATGTCTATACAATGTTCTGGTACTGAGATATAGCTCCTTCATGTGTTTGTACGGTTGCTAGGGTACTCCAAATGGTTGCTAAGGTTTGTTTATACAGTTTATGGGGTAATATTTAAAGAGTATTTGCAGGTATGAGTCAAAAAATGCCCAACTCTGTGTTTTTACAATGTTTTGTTGCTGATATATGGCTTGTAAATGTTGTTCAATGGTTGCTAGGGGCCTGTAACTGGTTTCTAGGGCGTGGCTATGAAGTTGTTATGTCACTACTTATTGGCTGCTTGATAGGACGAATCAAAAGAGCCCAACCCCAAGGCTCTATGACCTTCTGAGCCAAAGATATGATTTAGCAAATTTTGTGCCAATGTTAAGTCTATGGGACATTTTTCGGCTAATTTTTCGCCCGTCAGACGAACATCTTACACCCGATCACTTATAAAAGTCATTGCACACCTTTCCTCAATAAACCGGTCGATTTGACACCTCATTCAGGGGTCTGTGACAAACGGTGTGGGGCGAGTTACGCGCCGAAGTTTTGTCTAGGTGAATAGTAATCACAACACTAGAATGTACATTTCCTGAAGAAAATGTGAAGTGGTGCTTGCAGTGGCAAAATTCGGCACGGTTGCTAGGGTTTTACTAGGTGGTTGCTATGGTGTTCTGGGAGGTTTCCAAGGTATTCTGGGTGGTTGCTAGGGCGTTGCTAAGTGGTTGCTAGGGTATTCAGTGTGGTTGCTAGGCAGTTGCTAAGGTGTTTACCATAGTTTACCATGATTTACCACGATTTACTATAGTTTACCATGATTTACTATAGTATGCCATGATTTACCATGTTCAAGTATGATTTACTGATTCAAGCATGATTTACCATAGTTTACCATGATTTACCACGATTTACCATAGTTTACCATAATTTACTATAGTATACCAGGATTTACCATGTTCAAGTATGATTTACTGATTCTAGCATGATTTATCATAGTTTACCATGATTTACCACGATTTACCATAGTTTACCATGATTTATTATAGTATACCATGATTTACCATGTTCAAGTATGATTTACTGATTCTAGCATGATTTACCATAGTTTACCATGATTTACTATAGTATACCATGATTTACCATGTTCAAGTATGATTTACTGATTCTAGCATGATTTACCATAGTTTACCATGATTTACAACGATTTACCACTAATTACCATAGTTTACCATGATTTACTATAGTATACCATGATTTACCATGTGCAAGTATGATTTACTGATTCAGGCATGATTTACCATAGTTTACCACAATTTACCACGATTTACTATAGTTTACCATGATTTACTATAGTATACCACGATTTACCATGTTCAATTATAATTTACTGATTCTAGCATGATTTACCATGATTTACCATAGTTTACCATGATTTACTATAGTATACCATGATTTACCATGTTCAAGTATGATTTACTATGATTCTAGCATGATTTATCATAGTTTACCATGATTTACCATAGTTTACCATGATTTACCATAGTTCACCACGATTTACCATAGTTTACCATGATTTACCATGTTCAAGCATGATTTACTGATTCTAGCGTGATTTACCATAGTTTACCATGATTTACCATAGTTTACCATTATTTACCACGATTTACCATAGTTTACCATGATTTACTATAGTATACCATGATTTACCATGTTCAAATATGATTTACTGATTCTAGCATGATTTACCATAGTTTACCATGATTTACCACGATTTACCATACTTTACCATGATTTACTATAGTATACCATGATTTACCATGTTCAAGTATGATTTACTGATTCTAGCATGATTTACCATAGTTTACCATGATTTACCACGATTTACCATACTTTACCATGATTTACTATAGTATACCATGATTTACCATGTTCCAGTATGATTTACTGATTCTAGCATGATTTATCATAGTTTACCATGATTTACCATAGTTTACCATGATTTACTATAGTATACCATGATTTACCACGATTTACCATAGTTTACTATGATTTACTATAGTATACCATGATTTACCATGTTTTAGTATGATTTACTATGATTCTAGGATCATTTACCATAGTTTACCATGATTTACTATAGTATACTATGATTTACCATGTTCAAGTATGATTTACTGATTCTAGCATAATTTACCATAGTTTACCATGATTTACTATAGTTTACCATGATTTACCACGATTTAGCATAGTTTACCATGATTTACTATAGTATACCATGATTTACCATGTTCAAGTCTGATTTACTGATTTTAGCATGATTTACCATAGTTTACCATGATTTACTATAGTATACCATGATTTACCATGTTCAAGTATGATTTACTATGATTCTAGCATGATTTACCATAGTTTACCATGATTTACCACGATTTACTATAGTTTACCATGATTTACTATAGTATACCATGATTTACCATGTTCAAGTATGATTTACTGATTCTAGCATGATTTACCATAGTTTACCATGATTTACCATAGTTTACCACGATTTACCACGATTTACCATAGTTTACCATGATTTACTATAGTATACCATGATTTACTATAGTATACCATGATATACCATGTTCAATTATGATTTACTGATTCTAGCATGATTTATCATAGTTTACCATGATTTACCATAGTTTACCATGATTTACCATAGTTTACCATGATTTACTATAGTATACCATGATTTACCATGTTCAAGTATGATTTACTATGATTCTAGCATGATTTACCATAGTTTACCATGATTTACCACGATTTACCATAGTGTACTATGATTTACTATAGTATACCATGATTTACCATGTTTTAGTATGATTTACTATGATTCAAGGTTGATTTACCATAGTTTACCATGATTTAGTCAAAAGAGCCAAGTCCCATCTCTATACTATGTTTTGATGCAGAGATATACGTTTTGCTAAACGGTTGCTAGGATACTCTCTTTGGTTGCTATGGAGTTACTTGGCAGCTGCCAATGATGAAATTCCAAAGGCTTCTTGTCAGTATGAATGATATAAACCAACTCCCATGCCTCTGTGACATTCAGAATGGAAGATATCCCTCTTTGGATTTTGGTTGCTAAGGTGCTCAACAATGGTTGCTAGGGAGGGGCTTGGAAGTGTTGAGGTGATTCATGATTGGCTGTTTACTGCCCCGAGTCAAATGAGACCACCCCCATGTTTCTATGACAATTCAGTCTGGAGATATCTCTTTGAACTCTTTCAATGGAAGTCTATGGAACTTGTTGCTAAGGGGCTCTAAATGGTTGCTAGGGCGTGGCTTGATAGCTTCACAATGATCCTGAGAGACTGATTGGTCGTCTGAGTAAAATGAGCCCTCCCCCTTGTCTCTATGACACTGTGATCCAGAGCTACGTTCAATACAAAGTCCCTATGCAATTTACCATAGTAGGAAAAGCATGTGTGTTTCACGGGACGTTCCTTCCCCATAGTAAGTCAATGGGGCAACTTTGGGCATCTCCTGCCCCCCAGGGGTGCAACTTTTACCCCATTGTGAGGTATGTTCTTACAGAGCCTGTCAGCCTCTTCAAATGTGGCAAATCACACATTTCTGCGAAATCCTCGCTCAGAGCTACGTGTGGTCAAAGTTCGTCGCAATGTTAAGTCAATGGGACTTTTTTGGCCGCTTTTTCGCCCCTGGGGCGAACACCGCACCCCCGATCGCTTATAAAAGTCATAGCACACCTCTCCTTAATGAGCCGGTCGATTTGACACCTCATTCATGGCTCTGAGACAAACGGTGCGGGGCGAGTTACGCGCCAAACTTTGTCCAGAATAATAATAATAATAATAATAATAATAAGAAGAATAATAAGTATGAGCAATAACAATAGTGATGCCTTGCTTTCAGCAAGCACCACTAACTAGAATGTACATTTCCTGAAGAAAATGTGAAGTGGTGCTTGCAGTGGCAAAATTCGCCACTCGGTTGCTACGGTGTTGTACATGATTGCATACGAGCCAACAACCATGTCTGTACGATGTTGTGGAGCTGAAATATGGCTTCTATATGTTGCAATATGGTTGCTAGGTAGCTTTAAACGGTTGCTAAGGTGTGGTTACACAGTTACCATGATGATATTTACAGATTGGTTTCCCAACCGAAACAAACAAGCACACCCCCATGTCTATACGATGTTCTGGTGCTGAGATATAGCCCATTCATGTGTTTGTACGGTTGCTAGGGTACTCCAAATGGTTGCTAAGGTTTGTTTATACAGTTTATGGGGTAATATTTAAAGAGTATTTGCAGGTCTGGGTCAAAAAATGCCCAACTCTGTGTTTTTACAATGTTTTGTTGCTGAGATATGTCTTGTAAATGTTGTTCAATGGTTGCTAGGGGCCTGTAACTGTTTTCTAGGGCGTGGCTATGAAGTTGTTATGTCACTACTTATTGGCTGCTTCATAGGATGAATCAAAAGAGCCCAACCCCAAAGCTCTATGACCTTCTGAGCCAAAGATATGATTTTGCAAATTTTGTGCCTATGTTAAGTCTATGGGACATTTTTCGGCTAATTTTTCGCCCGCCAGACGAACATCTTACACCCGATCGCTTATAAAAGTCATAGCACACCTCTCCTCAATAAACTGGTCGATTTGACACCTCATTCAGGGGTCTGTGACAAACGGTGTGGGGCGAGTTACGCGCCGAAGTTTTGTCTAGTTGAATAGTAATCACAACACTAGAATGTACATTTCCTGAAGAAAATGTGAAGTGGTGCTTGCAGTGGCAAAATTCGCCACCCGGTTGATAGGGTGTTGTACATGATTGCATACGAGCCAACAACCATGTCTGTATGATGTTGTGGAGCTGAAATATGGCTTCTATATGTTGCAATATGGTTGATAGGTGGCTCTAAATGGTTGCTAGGGTGTGAATACACAGTTACCATGGTGATATTTACATACTGGTTTCCCAACCGAAACAAACAAACACACACCCATGTCTATACGATGTTCTGGTGCTGAGATATAGCTCATTCATGTGTTTGTACGGTTGCTAGGGTATTCCAAATTGTTGCTAAGGTTTGTTTATACAGTTTATGGGGTAATATTTAGAGAGTATTTGCAAGTCTGGGTCAAAAAATGCCCAACTCTGTGTTTTTACAATGTTTTGTTGCTGAGATATGGCTTGTAAATGTTGTTCAATGGTTGTTAGGGGCCTGTAACTGGTTTCTAGGGCGTGGCTATGAAGTTGTTATGTCACTACTTATTGGCTGCTTGATAGGATGAATCAAAAGAGCCCAACCCCAAGGCTCTATGACCTTCTGAGCCAAAGATATGATTTTGCAAATTTTGTGCCTGTGTTAAGTCTATGGGACATTTTTCGGCTAATTTTTCGCCCGCCAGACGAACATCTTACACCCGATCGCTTATAAAAGTCATAGCACACCTTTCCTCAATAAACCGGTCGATTTGACACCTCATTCAGGGGTCTGTGACAAACGGTGTGGGGCGAGTTACGCGCCGAAGTTTTGTCTAGGTGAATAGTAATCACAACACTAGAATGTACATTTCCTGAAGAAAATGTGAAGTGGTGCTTGCAGTGGCAAAATTCGCCACTCGGTTGCTAGGGTGTTGTACATGATTGCATACGAGCCAACAACCATGTATGTACGATGTTGTGGAGCTGAAATATGGCTTCTATATGTTGCAATATGGTTGCTAGGTGGCTCTAAATGGTTGCTAGGGTGTGAATACACAGTTACCATGGTGATATTTACAGACTGTTTTCCAACCGAAACTAATGAGCCAACCCCCATCTCTATACAATATTCTGATGCAGAGATGTAGGTCTTGTAAAATGGTTGCTAGGGTACTCTATTTGGTTGCTATGGAGTTGCTAGGCAGCTGCCAATGATGAAACTCCAAAGGCTTCTTGTCACTATGAATGATATAAACCAACTCCCATGCCTCTGTGACATACAGAATGTAAGATATCCCTCTTTGGATTTTGGTTGCTAGGGTACTCTATTTGGTTGCTAGGGAGTGGCTTGGCAGCTGCCAATCATGAATCTCCAAAGGCTGCTTGTCAGTATGAATGATATAATCCAACTCCCATGCCTCTGTGACATACAGAATGGAAGATATCCCTCTTTGAATTTTGGTTGCTAGGGTACTCTATTTGGTTGCTAAGGAGTGGCTTGGGAGCTGTCAATAATGAAACTACAAAGGCTGCTTGTCAGTATGAATGATATAAACCAACTTCCATGCCTCTGTGACATTCAGAATGGAAGATATCCCTCTTTTGATTTTGGTTGCTAGGGTACTCTGTTTGGTTGCTATGAAGTTGCTTGGCAGCTGCTAATGATGAAACTGCAAAGGCTTCTTGTCAGTATGAATGATATAAACCAACTCCCATCTCTATACGATGTTCTGATGTAGAGATATAGGTCTTGCTAAACGGTTGCTAGGGTACTCTGTTTGGTTGCTAGGGAGTGGCTTGGCAGCTGCCAATGATGAAACTGCAAAGGCTTCTTGTCATTATGAATTACATAAACCAACTCCCATGCCTCTGTGGCATTCAGAATGGAAGATATCCCTCTTTGTTATTTGGTTGCTAGGGTACTCTGTTGGTTGCTAGGGAGTGGCTTGGCAGCTGCCAATCATGAAACTCCAAAGGCTGCTTGTCAGTATGAATGATATAAACCAACTCCCATCTCTATACGATGTTCTGATACAGAGATATTCGTTTTGTTAAACGGTTGCTAGGGTACTCTGTTTGGTTGCTAGGGAGTGGCTTGGCAGTTGCCAATGTTGAAACTGCAAAGGCTTCTTGTCACTATGAATGATATAAACCAACTCCCATTTCTCTGTGACATTCAGAATGGCAGATATCCCTCTTTGGAATTTGGTTGCTAGGGTACTCTGTGTGGTTGCTATGGAGTTACTTGGCAGCTGCCAATGATGCAGTTCCAAAGGCTTCTTGTCACTATGAATGATATAAACCAACTCCCATGCCTCTGTGACATTCAGAATGGAAGATATCCCTCTTTGGATTGTGGTTGCTAAGGTGCTCGACAATGGTTGCTAGGGAGGGGCTAGGAAGTGTTGAGGTGATTTATGATTGGCCGTTTGCTGCCCCGAGTAGAATGAGACCACCCCCATGTTTCTATGACAATTCAGTCCGGAGATATCTCTTTGAACTCTTTCAATGGAAGTCTATGGAACTTGTTGCTAAGGGGCTCTAAATGGTTGCTAGGGCGTGGCTTGATAGCTTCACAATGATCCTGAGAGACTGATTGGTCATCTGAGTAAAATGAGCCCTCCCCCTTGTCTCTATGACACTGTGATCCAGAGCTACGTTCAATACAAAGTCCCTATGCAATTTACCATAGTAGGAAAAGCATGTGTGTTTCACGGGACGTTCCTTCCCCATAGTAAGTCAATGGGGCAACTTTGGGCATCTCCTGCCCCCCAGGGGTGCAACTTTTACCCCATTGTGAGGTATGTTCTTACAGAGCCTGTCAGCCTCTTCAAATGTGGCAAATCACACATTTCTGCGAAATCCTCGCTCAGAGCTACGTGTGGTCAAAGTTCGTCGCAATGTTAAGTCAATGGGACTTTTTTGGCCGCTTTTTCGCCCCTGGGGCAAACACCGCACCCCCGATCGCTTATAAAAGTCATAGCACACCTCTCCTCAATGAGCCGGTTGATTTGACACCTCACTCAGGGGTCTGAGACAAACGGTGCGGGGCGAGTTACGCGCCAAACTTTTGTCCAGAATAAGAATAATAATAATAATAAAAAAAAGAATAATAAGTATGAGCAATAACAATAGTGATGCTTTTAAAAAAGCACCACTAACTAGAATGTACATTTCCTGAAGAAAATGTGAAGTGGTGCTTGCAGTGGCAAAATTCGCCACTGGGCAGATGCTAACACAATTGACATGTTGTGATACCATGATATACCACATTTTAGCATCATTTACCATGATTTACCATGTTTCTAAGATGATTTACTACGATTTACCACATTCCAGCATGATTTATTATGATTAACATGTTGTTAGAATGATGCTAGCAGGATTAGCATGTTGCTAGCATGATTAGCATGTTGGTTGGATGATGCTAGCATGATTAGCATGCTTTTAACAAGATGCTAGCATGATTAGCATTTTGCTAGCATAATGCTAGCATGATTAGCATAATGCTAGCACGATTAGCATGTTGCTAGCATAATGCTAGCATGATTAGCATGTTGCTAGCATGTTTTTAGCTAGATGCTAACATAATTAGCATGATGCTAGCATTATGCTAGCTTGATTAGCATGTTGCTAGCATAATGCTAGCATGATTAGCATGTTGCTAGCTTGATTAGCATATTGCTAGCATAATGCTAGCATGATTAGCATGTTGCTAGCATGATGCTAGCTTGATTAGCATGTTGCTAGCATGATGCTAGCATGATTAGCATGTTGATAGCATGTTTTTAGCAAGATGCTGAATGTTCTGGGTGGTTGGTAGGCAGTTGCTAGGGTGGTCTGGGTGGTTGCTAGAGTTTTTTGGTGGTTACTAGAGCATTTCTAGATGTTGCTAGGGTGTTCAGGGTGGTTGCTAAGGTATTTTTGTTAGTTGCTATGGTGTTACTAGGTGGTTGGTAGTTGTCAAATATGGTTACTATGGAGTTTTTATAGAGTTCTTAAAATCTTTAATAACGAGTGCCTTCAGTACGGCACTCGGCCTGCGGCCTCGTGCCTATGGCCGAATAGGCACAAGCATGGAGCGATATCGCAAGGCCACGAGAGTAAAATTGCTTTAAAAAATAAAATAAAATGTAAAAAAAAATTTTTTTTTGGTTTAGGGTGGTTGCTAGGGAGCTCTTAGTGGTTGCTAGGGTGCTAAAACTGGTTGCTAAGGTGTGGCTATGAAGATTTTAGGCCATTACTTATTGGCTGCTTGATAATATAAATCCTCTGAGGGAGAGAGAGAGGGAGAGATGCAGGGGTGACAGGCCCTTTGGAGTCTGTGTGTGTGAAAACGTCGGTTTGGATTCAAATGTTTTTAGAACTCCCCATGTTAAGTCAATGGGGACTTTTTTGGCCGCTTTTTCGTCCGCTGTGCGAACATCGTACACCCGATCGCTTATAAAAAAGTCATAGCACACCTCTCCTCAATGAGCCGCTCGATTTGACACCTCACTCAGGGGTCTGAGACAAACGGTGCGGGGCGAGTTACGCGCCAAACTTTTGTCCAGAATAAGAATAATAACTAGAATGTACATTTCCTGAAGAAAATGTGAAGTGGTGCTTGCAGTGGCAAAATTCGGCACGGTTGCTAGGGTTTTACTAGGTGGTTGCTATGGTGTTCTGGGAGGTTTCCAAGGTATTCTGGGTGGTTGCTAGGGCGTTGCTAAGTGGTTGCTAGGGTATTCAGTGTGGTTGCTAGGCAGTTGCTAAGGTGTTTACCATAGTTTACCATGATTTACCACGATTTACTATAGTTTACCATGATTTACTATAGTATGCCATGATTTACCATGTTCAAGTATGATTTACTGATTCAAGCATGATTTACCATAGTTTACCATGATTTACCACGATTTACCATAGTTTACCATAATTTACTATAGTATACCAGGATTTACCATGTTCAAGTATGATTTACTGATTCTAGCATGATTTATCATAGTTTACCATGATTTACCACGATTTACCATAGTTTACCATGATTTATTATAGTATACCATGATTTACCATGTTCAAGTATGATTTACTGATTCTAGCATGATTTACCATGATTTACTATAGTATACCATGATTTACCATGTTCAAGTATGATTTACTGATTCTAGCATGATTTATCATAGTTTACCATGATTTACCACGATTTACCATAGTTTACCATGTTCAAGTATGATTTACTGATTCTAGCATGATTTATCATAGTTTACCATGATTTACCATAGTTTACCATGATTTATTATAGTATACCATGATTTACCATGTTCAAGTATGATTTACTGATTCTAGCATGATTTACCATAGTTTACCATGATTTACTATAGTATACCACAATTTACCATGTTCTAGTATAATTTACTGATTCTAGCATGATTTATCATAGTTACCATGATTTACCATGATTTACCATAGTTTACCATGATTTACTATAGTATACCATGATTTACCATGTTGAAGTATGATTTACTGATTCTAGCATGATTTACCATAGTTTACCATGATTTACCATAGTTTACCATGATTTACCACGATTTACCATAGTTTACCATGATTTACTATAGTTTACCATGATTTACCACGATTTACCATAGTTTACCATGATTTACTATAGTATACCATGATATACCATGTTCAAGTATGATTTACTGATTCTAGCATGATTTATCATAGTTTACCATGATTTACCATAGTTTACCATGATTTACTATAGTATACCATGATTTACCATGTTGAAGTATGATTTACTGATTCTAGCATGATTTACCATAGTTTACCATGATTTACCATAGTTTACCATGATTTACCACGATTTACCATAGTTTACCATGATTTACTATAGTATACCATGATATACCACGTTCAAGTATGATTTACTGATTTTAGCATTATTTATCATAGTTTACCATGATTTACCATAGTTTACCATGATTTACCATAGTTTACCATGATTTACCATACTTTACCATGATTTACCATAGTTTACCATGATTTACTATAGTATACCATAATTTACCATGTTGAAGTATGATTTACTGATTATAGCATGATTTACCATAGTTTACCATGATTTACCATAGTTTACCATGATTTACCACAATTTACCATGATTTACCATAATTTACCATAGTTTACCATAATTTACCATAGTTTACCATGATTTACCATAGTTTACCATGATTTACCACGATTTACCATAGTTTACCATGATTTACTATAGTATACCATGATATACCATGTTCAAGTATGATTTACTGATTCTAGCATGATTTATCATAGTTTACCATGATTTACCATAGTATACCATGATTTACCATAGTTTACCATGATTTACTATAGTATACCATGATTTACCATGTTGAAGTATGATTTACTGATTCTAGCATGATTTACCATAGTTTACCATGATTTACCATACTTTACCATGATTTACCATAGTTTACCATGATTTACTATAGTATACCATAATTTACCATGTTGAAGTATGATTTACTGATTCTAGCATGATTTACCATAGTTTACCATGATTTACCATAGTTTACCATGATTTACCACAATTTACCATAGTTTACCATGATTTACCATAATTTACCATAGTTTACCATGATTTACCATAGTTTACCATGATTTACCACGATTTACCATAGTTTACCATGATTTACTATAGTATACCATGATATACCATGTTCAAGTATGATTTACTGATTCTAGCATGATTTATCATAGTTTACCATGATTTACCATAGTTTACCATGATTTACCATAGTTTACCATGATTTACTATAGTATACCATGATTTACCATGTTGAAGTATGATTTACTGATTCTAGCATGATTTACCATAGTTTACCATGATTTACCATAGTTTACCATGATTTACCACGATTTACCATAGTTTACCATGATTTACCATAGTTTACCATGATTTACCATGATTTACCATAGTTTACTATGATTTACTATAGTATACCATGATTTACCATGTTTTAGTATGATTTACTATGATTCTAGGATGATTTACCATAGTTTACCATGATTTACCACGATTTACCATAGTTTACTATGATTTACTATAGTATACCATGATTTACCATGTTTTAGTATGATTTACTATGATTCTAGGATGATTTACCATAGTTTACCATGATTTAGTCAAAAGAGCCAAGTTCCATCTCTATACTATGTTTTGATGCAGAGATATACGTTTTGCTAAACGGTTGCTAGGGTACTCTTTTTGGTTGCTATGGAGTTACTTGGCAGCTGCCAATGATGAAATTCCAAAGGCTTCTTGTCACTATGAATGATATAAACCAACTCCCATGCCTCTGTGACATTCAGAATGGAAGATATCCCTCTTTGGATTTTGGTTGCTAGGGTACTCTGTTTGGTTGCTAGGGAGTGGCTTGTCAGCTGCCAATCATGAAACTCCAAAGGCTGCTTGTCAGTATGAATGATATAAACCAACTCCCATGCCTCTGCGACATTCAGAATGGAAGATAACCCTCTTTGGATTTTGGTTGCTAGGGTACTCTGTTTGGTTGCTAGGGAATGGCTTGTCAGCTGCCAATCATGAAACTCCAAAGGCTTCTTGTCAGTATGAATGATATAAACCAACTCCCATGCCTCTGTGACATTCAGAATGGAAGATATCCCTCTTTGGATTTTGGTTGCTAAGGTGCTCGACAATGGTTGCTAGGGAGGGGCTTGGAAGTGTTTAGGTGATTCATGATTGGCTGTTTGCTGCCCCGAGTCAAATGAGACCACCCCCATGTTTCTATGACAATTCAGTCTGGAGATATCTCTTTGAACTCTTTCAATGGAAGTCTATGGAACTTGTTGCTAAGGGGCTCTAAATGGTTGCTAGGGCGTGGCTTGATAGCTTCACAATGATCCTGAGAGACTGATTGGTCGTCTGAGTAAAATGAGCCCTCCCCCTTGTCTCTATGACACTGTGATCCAGAGCTACGTTCAATACAAAGTCCCTAAGCAATTTACCATAGTAGGAAAAGCATGTGTGTTTCACGGGACGTTCCTTCCCCATAGTAAGTCAAAGGGGCAACTTTTGGCATCTCCTGCCCCCCAGGGGTGCAACTTTTACCCCATTGAGAGGTATGTTCTTACAGAGCCTGTCAGCCTCTTCAAATGTGGCAAATCACACGTTTCTGCGAAATCGTCGCTCAGAGTTATGACTCGTCAAAGTTTGTCGCAATGTTAAGTCTATGGGATTTTTCGGACGCTTTTTCGCCCCTGGGGCGAACACCGCACCCCGGATCGCTTATAAAAGTCATAGCACACCTCTCCTTAATGAGCCGGTCGATTTGACACCTCATTCATGGATCTGTGACAAACGGTGCGGGACAAGTTACGCGCCAAACTTTGTGTGGAATAATAAAAAGAAGAATAATAATAACTAGAATGTACATTTCCTGAAGAAAATGTGAAGTGGTGCTTGCAGTGGCAAAACTCGCCACCCGGTTGCTAGGGTGTTGTACATGATTGCATACGAGCCAACAACCATGTCTGTACGATGTTGTGGAGCTGAAATATGGCTTCTATATGTTGCAATATGGTTGCTAGGTAGCTTTAAACTGTTGCTAAGGTGTGGTTACACAGTGACCATGATGATATTTACAGATTGGTTTCCCAACCAAAACAAACAAACACATCCCCATGTCTATACGATGTTTTTGTGCTGAGATATAGCCCAATTATGTGTTTGTACGGTTGCTAGGGTACTCCAAATGGTTGCTAAGGTTTGTTTATACAGTTTATGGGTAATATTTAAAGAGTATTTGCAGGTCTGGGTCAAAAAATGCCCATCTCTGTGTTTGTACAATGTTTTGTTGCTGAGATATGGCTTGTAAATGTTGTTCAATGGTTGCTAGGGGCCTGTAACTGGTTGCTAGGGCGTGGCTATGAAGTTGTTATGTCACTACTTATTGGCTGCTTGATAGGACGAATCAAAAGAGCCCAACCCCAAGGCTCTATGACCTTCTGAGCCAAAGATATGATTTTGCAAATTTTGTGCCTATGTTAAGTCTATGGGACATTTTTCGGCAAGTTTTTTGCCCGCCAGACGAACATCGTACACCCGATCGCTTATAAAAGTCATAGCACACCTCTTCTCAATAAACCGGTCGATTTGACACCTCATTCAGGGGTCTGTGACAAACGGTGTGGGGCGAGTTACGCGCCGAAGTTTTGTCTAGGTGAATAGTAATCACAACACTAGAATGTACATTTCCTGAAGAAAATGTGAAGTGGTGCTTGCAGTGGCAAAATTCGCCACTCGGTTGCTACGGTGTTGTACATGATTGCATACGAGCCAACAACCATGTCTGTACGATGTTGTGGAGCTGAAATATGGCTTCTATATGTTGCAATATGGTTGCTAGGTAGCTTTAAACGGTTGCTAAGGTGTGGTTACACAGTTACCATGATGATATTTACAGATTGGTTTCCCAACCGAAACAAACAAGCACACCCCCATGTCTATACGATGTTCTGGTGCTGAGATATAGCCCATTCATGTGTTTGTACGGTTGCTAGGGTACTCCAAATGGTTGCTAAGGTTTGTTTATACAGTTTATGGGGTAATATTTAAAGAGTATTTGCAGGTCTGGGTCAAAAAATGCCCAACTCTGTGTTTTTACAATGTTTTGTTGCTGAGATATGTCTTGTAAATGTTGTTCAATGGTTGCTAGGGGCCTGTAACTGTTTTCTAGGGCGTGGCTATGAAGTTGTTATGTCACTACTTATTGGCTGCTTCATAGGATGAATCAAAAGAGCCCAACCCCAAAGCTCTATGACCTTCTGAGCCAAAGATATGATTTTGCAAATTTTGTGCCTATGTTAAGTCTATGGGACATTTTTCGGCTAATTTTTCGCCCGCCAGACGAACATCTTACACCCGATCGCTTATAAAAGTCATAGCACACCTCTCCTCAATAAACTGGTCGATTTGACACCTCATTCAGGGGTCTGTGACAAACGGTGTGGGGCGAGTTACGCGCCGAAGTTTTGTCTAGTTGAATAGTAATCACAACACTAGAATGTACATTTCCTGAAGAAAATGTGAAGTGGTGCTTGCAGTGGCAAAATTCGCCACCCGGTTGATAGGGTGTTGTACATGATTGCATACGAGCCAACAACCATGTCTGTATGATGTTGTGGAGCTGAAATATGGCTTCTATATGTTGCAATATGGTTGATAGGTGGCTCTAAATGGTTGCTAGGGTGTGAATACACAGTTACCATGGTGATATTTACATACTGGTTTCCCAACCGAAACAAACAAACACACACCCATGTCTATACGATGTTCTGGTGCTGAGATATAGCTCATTCATGTGTTTGTACGGTTGCTAGGGTATTCCAAATTGTTGCTAAGGTTTGTTTATACAGTTTATGGGGTAATATTTAGAGAGTATTTGCAAGTCTGGGTCAAAAAATGCCCAACTCTGTGTTTTTACAATGTTTTGTTGCTGAGATATGGCTTGTAAATGTTGTTCAATGGTTGTTAGGGGCCTGTAACTGGTTTCTAGGGCGTGGCTATGAAGTTGTTATGTCACTACTTATTGGCTGCTTGATAGGATGAATCAAAAGAGCCCAACCCCAAGGCTCTATGACCTTCTGAGCCAAAGATATGATTTTGCAAATTTTGTGCCTGTGTTAAGTCTATGGGACATTTTTCGGCTAATTTTTCGCCCGCCAGACGAACATCTTACACCCGATCGCTTATAAAAGTCATAGCACACCTTTCCTCAATAAACCGGTCGATTTGACACCTCATTCAGGGGTCTGTGACAAACGGTGTGGGGCGAGTTACGCGCCGAAGTTTTGTCTAGGTGAATAGTAATCACAACACTAGAATGTACATTTCCTGAAGAAAATGTGAAGTGGTGCTTGCAGTGGCAAAATTCGCCACTCGGTTGCTAGGGTGTTGTACATGATTGCATACGAGCCAACAACCATGTATGTACGATGTTGTGGAGCTGAAATATGGCTTCTATATGTTGCAATATGGTTGCTAGGTGGCTCTAAATGGTTGCTAGGGTGTGAATACACAGTTACCATGGTGATATTTACAGACTGTTTTCCAACCGAAACTAATGAGCCAACCCCCATCTCTATACAATATTCTGATGCAGAGATGTAGGTCTTGTAAAATGGTTGCTAGGGTACTCTATTTGGTTGCTATGGAGTTGCTAGGCAGCTGCCAATGATGAAACTCCAAAGGCTTCTTGTCACTATGAATGATATAAACCAACTCCCATGCCTCTGTGACATACAGAATGTAAGATATCCCTCTTTGGATTTTGGTTGCTAGGGTACTCTATTTGGTTGCTAGGGAGTGGCTTGGCAGCTGCCAATCATGAATCTCCAAAGGCTGCTTGTCAGTATGAATGATATAATCCAACTCCCATGCCTCTGTGACATACAGAATGGAAGATATCCCTCTTTGAATTTTGGTTGCTAGGGTACTCTATTTGGTTGCTAAGGAGTGGCTTGGGAGCTGTCAATAATGAAACTACAAAGGCTGCTTGTCAGTATGAATGATATAAACCAACTTCCATGCCTCTGTGACATTCAGAATGGAAGATATCCCTCTTTTGATTTTGGTTGCTAGGGTACTCTGTTTGGTTGCTATGAAGTTGCTTGGCAGCTGCTAATGATGAAACTGCAAAGGCTTCTTGTCAGTATGAATGATATAAACCAACTCCCATCTCTATACGATGTTCTGATGTAGAGATATAGGTCTTGCTAAACGGTTGCTAGGGTACTCTGTTTGGTTGCTAGGGAGTGGCTTGGCAGCTGCCAATGATGAAACTGCAAAGGCTTCTTGTCATTATGAATTACATAAACCAACTCCCATGCCTCTGTGGCATTCAGAATGGAAGATATCCCTCTTTGTTATTTGGTTGCTAGGGTACTCTGTTGGTTGCTAGGGAGTGGCTTGGCAGCTGCCAATCATGAAACTCCAAAGGCTGCTTGTCAGTATGAATGATATAAACCAACTCCCATCTCTATACGATGTTCTGATACAGAGATATTCGTTTTGTTAAACGGTTGCTAGGGTACTCTGTTTGGTTGCTAGGGAGTGGCTTGGCAGTTGCCAATGTTGAAACTGCAAAGGCTTCTTGTCACTATGAATGATATAAACCAACTCCCATTTCTCTGTGACATTCAGAATGGCAGATATCCCTCTTTGGAATTTGGTTGCTAGGGTACTCTGTGTGGTTGCTATGGAGTTACTTGGCAGCTGCCAATGATGCAGTTCCAAAGGCTTCTTGTCACTATGAATGATATAAACCAACTCCCATGCCTCTGTGACATTCAGAATGGAAGATATCCCTCTTTGGATTGTGGTTGCTAAGGTGCTCGACAATGGTTGCTAGGGAGGGGCTAGGAAGTGTTGAGGTGATTTATGATTGGCCGTTTGCTGCCCCGAGTAGAATGAGACCACCCCCATGTTTCTATGACAATTCAGTCCGGAGATATCTCTTTGAACTCTTTCAATGGAAGTCTATGGAACTTGTTGCTAAGGGGCTCTAAATGGTTGCTAGGGCGTGGCTTGATAGCTTCACAATGATCCTGAGAGACTGATTGGTCATCTGAGTAAAATGAGCCCTCCCCCTTGTCTCTATGACACTGTGATCCAGAGCTACGTTCAATACAAAGTCCCTATGCAATTTACCATAGTAGGAAAAGCATGTGTGTTTCACGGGACGTTCCTTCCCCATAGTAAGTCAATGGGGCAACTTTGGGCATCTCCTGCCCCCCAGGGGTGCAACTTTTACCCCATTGTGAGGTATGTTCTTACAGAGCCTGTCAGCCTCTTCAAATGTGGCAAATCACACATTTCTGCGAAATCCTCGCTCAGAGCTACGTGTGGTCAAAGTTCGTCGCAATGTTAAGTCAATGGGACTTTTTTGGCCGCTTTTTCGCCCCTGGGGCAAACACCGCACCCCCGATCGCTTATAAAAGTCATAGCACACCTCTCCTCAATGAGCCGGTTGATTTGACACCTCACTCAGGGGTCTGAGACAAACGGTGCGGGGCGAGTTACGCGCCAAACTTTTGTCCAGAATAAGAATAATAATAATAATAAAAAAAAGAATAATAAGTATGAGCAATAACAATAGTGATGCTTTTAAAAAAGCACCACTAACTAGAATGTACATTTCCTGAAGAAAATGTGAAGTGGTGCTTGCAGTGGCAAAACTCGCCACCCGGTTGCTAGGGTGTTGTACATGATTGCATACGAGCCAACAACCATGTCTGTACGATGTTGTGGAGCTGAAATATGGCTTCTATATGTTGCAATATGGTTGCTAGGTAGCTTTAAACTGTTGCTAAGGTGTGGTTACACAGTGACCATGATGATATTTACAGATTGGTTTCCCAACCAAAACAAACAAACACATCCCCATGTCTATACGATGTTTTTGTGCTGAGATATAGCCCAATTATGTGTTTGTACGGTTGCTAGGGTACTCCAAATGGTTGCTAAGGTTTGTTTATACAGTTTATGGGTAATATTTAAAGAGTATTTGCAGGTCTGGGTCAAAAAATGCCCATCTCTGTGTTTGTACAATGTTTTGTTGCTGAGATATGGCTTGTAAATGTTGTTCAATGGTTGCTAGGGGCCTGTAACTGGTTGCTAGGGCGTGGCTATGAAGTTGTTATGTCACTACTTATTGGCTGCTTGATAGGACGAATCAAAAGAGCCCAACCCCAAGGCTCTATGACCTTCTGAGCCAAAGATATGATTTTGCAAATTTTGTGCCTATGTTAAGTCTATGGGACATTTTTCGGCAAGTTTTTTGCCCGCCAGACGAACATCGTACACCCGATCGCTTATAAAAGTCATAGCACACCTCTTCTCAATAAACCGGTCGATTTGACACCTCATTCAGGGGTCTGTGACAAACGGTGTGGGGCGAGTTACGCGCCGAAGTTTTGTCTAGGTGAATAGTAATCACAACACTAGAATGTACATTTCCTGAAGAAAATGTGAAGTGGTGCTTGCAGTGGCAAAATTCGGCACGGTTGCTAGGGTTTTACTAGGTGGTTGCTATGGTGTTCTGGGAGGTTTCCAAGGTATTCTGGGTGGTTGCTAGGGCGTTGCTAAGTGGTTGCTAGGATATTCAGTGTGGTTGCTAGGCAGTTGCTAAGGTGTTTACCATAGTTTACCATGATTTACCACGATTTACTATAGTTTACCATGATTTACTATAGTATGCCATGATTTACCATGTTCAAGTATGATTTACTGATTCAAGCATGATTTACCATAGTTTACCATGATTTACCACGATTTACCATAGTTTACCATAATTTACTATAGTATACCAGGATTTACCATGTTCAAGTATGATTTACTGATTCTAGCATGATTTATCATAGTTTACCATGATTTACCACGATTTACCATAGTTTACCATGATTTATTATAGTATACCATGATTTACCATGTTCAAGTATGATTTACTGATTCTAGCATGATTTACCATAGTTTACCATGATTTACTATAGTATACCACAATTTACCATGTTCTAGTATAATTTACTGATTCTAGCATGATTTATCATAGTTACCATGATTTACCATGATTTACCATAGTTTACCATGATTTACTATAGTATACCATGATTTACCATGTTCAAGTATGATTTACTGATTCTAGCATGATTTACCATAGTTTACCATGATTTACAACGATTTACCACTAATTACCATAGTTTACCATGATTTACTATAGTATACCATGATTTACCATGTGCAAGTATGATTTACTGATTCAGGCATGATTTACCATAGTTTACCACAATTTACCACGATTTACTATAGTTTACCATGATTTACTATAGTATACCATGATTTACCATGTTCAATTATAATTGACTGATTCTAGCATGATTTACCATGATTTACCATAGTTTACCATGATTTACTATAGTATACCATGATTTACCATGTTCAAGTATGATTTACTGATTCTAGCATGATTTACCATAGTTTACCATGATTTACAACGATTTACCACTAATTACCATAATTTACCATGATTTACTATAGTATACCATGATTTACCATGTGCAAGTATGATTTACTGATTCAGGCATGATTTACCATAGTTTACCACAATTTACCACGATTTACTATAGTTTACCATGATTTACTATAGTATACCATGATTTACCATGTTCAATTATAATTTACTGATTCTAGCATGATTTACCATGATTTACCATAGTTTACCATGATTTACTATAGTATACCATGATTTACCATGTTCAAGTATGATTTACTATGATTCTAGCATGATTTATCATAGTTTACCATGATTTACCATAGTTTACCATGATTTACCATAGTTCACCACGATTTACCATAGTTTACCATGATTTACCATGTTCAAGTATGATTTACTGATTCTAGCATGATTTACCATAGTTTACCATGATTTACCATAGTTTACCATTATTTACCACGATTTACCATAGTTTACCATGATTTACTATAGTATACCATGATTTACCATGTTCAAATATGATTTACTGATTCTAGCATGATTTACCATAGTTTACCATGATTTACCACGATTTACCATACTTTACCATGATTTACTATAGTATACCATGATTTACCATGTTCAAGTATGATTTACTGATTCTAGCATGATTTACCATAGTTTACCATGATTTACCACGATTTACCATACTTTACCATGATTTACTATAGTATACCATGATTTACCATGTTCCAGTATGATTTACTGATTCTAGCATGATTTATCATAGTTTACCATGATTTACCATAGTTTACCATGATTTACTATAGTATACCATGATTTACCACGATTTACCATAGTTTACTATGATTTACTATAGTATACCATGATTTACCATGTTTTAGTATGATTTACTATGATTCTAGGATCATTTACCATAGTTTACCATGATTTACTATAGTATACTATGATTTACCATGTTCAAGTATGATTTACTGATTCTAGCATAATTTACCATAGTTTACCATGATTTACTATAGTTTACCATGATTTACCACGATTTAGCATAGTTTACCATGATTTACTATAGTATACCATGATTTACCATGTTCAAGTCTGATTTACTGATTTTAGCATGATTTACCATAGTTTACCATGATTTACTATAGTATACCATGATTTACCATGTTCAAGTATGATTTACTATGATTCTAGCATGATTTACCATAGTTTACCATGATTTACCACGATTTACTATAGTTTACCATGATTTACTATAGTATACCATGATTTACCACGATTTACTATAGTTTACCATGATTTACTATAGTATACCATGATTTACCATGTTCAAGTATGATTTACTGATTCTAGCATGATTTACCATAGTTTACCATGATTTACCATAGTTTACCACGATTTACCACGATTTACCATAGTTTACCATGATTTACTATAGTATACCATGATTTACTATAGTATACCATGATATACCATGTTCAATTATGATTTACTGATTCTAGCATGATTTATCATAGTTTACCATGATTTACCATAGTTTACCATGATTTACCATAGTTTACCATGATTTACTATAGTATACCATGATTTACCATGTTTAAGTATGATTTACTATGATTCTAGCATGATTTACCATAGTTTACCATGATTTACCACGATTTACCATAGTGTACTATGATTTACTATAGTATACCATGATTTACCATGTTTTAGTATGATTTACTATGATTCAAGGTTGATTTACCATAGTTTACCATGATTTAGTCAAAAGAGCCAAGTCCCATCTCTATACTATGTTTTGATGCAGAGATATACGTTTTGCTAAACGGTTGCTAGGATACTCTCTTTGGTTGCTATGGAGTTACTTGGCAGCTGCCAATGATGAAATTCCAAAGGCTTCTTGTCAGTATGAATGATATAAACCAACTCCCATGCCTCTGTGACATTCAGAATGGAAGATATCCCTCTTTGGATTTTGGTTGCTAAGGTGCTCGACAATGGTTGCTAGGGAGGGGCTTGGAAGTGTTGAGGTGATTCATGATTGGCTGTTTACTGCCCCGAGTCAAATGAGACCACCCCCATGTTTCTATGACAATTCAGTCTGGAGATATCTCTTTGAACTCTTTCAATGGAAGTCTATGGAACTTGTTGCTAAGGGGCTCTAAATGGTTGCTAGGGCGTGGCTTGATAGCTTCACAATGATCCTGAGAGACTGATTGGTCGTCTGAGTAAAATGAGCCCTCCCCCTTGTCTCTATGACACTGTGATCCAGAGCTACGTTCAATACAAAGTCCCTATGCAATTTACCATAGTAGGAAAAGCATGTGTGTTTCACGGGACGTTCCTTCCCCATAGTAAGTCAATGGGGCAACTTTGGGCATCTCCTGCCCCCCAGGGGTGCAACTTTTACCCCATTGTGAGGTATGTTCTTACAGAGCCTGTCAGCCTCTTCAAATGTGGCAAATCACACATTTCTGCGAAATCCTCGCTCAGAGCTACGTGTGGTCAAAGTTCGTCGCAATGTTAAGTCAATGGGACTTTTTTGGCCGCTTTTTCGCCCCTGGGGCGAACACCGCACCCCCGATCGCTTATAAAAGTCATAGCACACCTCTCCTTAATGAGCCGGTCGATTTGACACCTCATTCATGGCTCTGAGACAAACGGTGCGGGGCGAGTTACGCGCCAAACTTTGTCCAGAATAATAATAAGAATAACTAGAATGTACATTTCCTGAAGAAAATGTGAAGTGGTGCTTGCAGTGGCAAAATTCGGCACGGTTGCTAGGGTTTTACTAGGTGGTTGCTATGGTGTTCTGGGAGGTTTCCAAGGTATTCTGGGTGGTTGCTAGGGCGTTGCTAAGTGGTTGCTAGGGTATTCAGTGTGGTTGCTAGGCAGTTGCTAAGGTGTTTACCATAGTTTACCATGATTTACCACGATTTACTATAGTTTACCATGATTTACTATAGTATGCCATGATTTACCATGTTCAAGTATGATTTACTGATTCAAGCATGATTTACCATAGTTTACCATGATTTACCACGATTTACCATAGTTTACCATAATTTACTATAGTATACCAGGATTTACCATGTTCAAGTATGATTTACTGATTCTAGCATGATTTATCATAGTTTACCATGATTTACCACGATTTACCATAGTTTACCATGATTTATTATAGTATACCATGATTTACCATGTTCAAGTATGATTTACTGATTCTAGCATGATTTACCATAGTTTACCATGATTTACTATAGTATACCATGATTTACCATGTTCAAGTATGATTTACTGATTCTAGCATGATTTACCATAGTTTACCATGATTTACAACGATTTACCACTAATTACCATAGTTTACCATGATTTACTATAGTATACCATGATTTACCATGTGCAAGTATGATTTACTGATTCAGGCATGATTTACCATAGTTTACCACAATTTACCACGATTTACTATAGTTTACCATGATTTACTATAGTATACCACGATTTACCATGTTCAATTATAATTTACTGATTCTAGCATGATTTACCATGATTTACCATAGTTTACCATGATTTACTATAGTATACCATGATTTACCATGTTCAAGTATGATTTACTATGATTCTAGCATGATTTATCATAGTTTACCATGATTTACCATAGTTTACCATGATTTACCATAGTTCACCACGATTTACCATAGTTTACCATGATTTACCATGTTCAAGCATGATTTACTGATTCTAGCGTGATTTACCATAGTTTACCATGATTTACCATAGTTTACCATTATTTACCACGATTTACCATAGTTTACCATGATTTACTATAGTATACCATGATTTACCATGTTCAAATATGATTTACTGATTCTAGCATGATTTACCATAGTTTACCATGATTTACCACGATTTACCATACTTTACCATGATTTACTATAGTATACCATGATTTACCATGTTCAAGTATGATTTACTGATTCTAGCATGATTTACCATAGTTTACCATGATTTACCACGATTTACCATACTTTACCATGATTTACTATAGTATACCATGATTTACCATGTTCCAGTATGATTTACTGATTCTAGCATGATTTATCATAGTTTACCATGATTTACCATAGTTTACCATGATTTACTATAGTATACCATGATTTACCACGATTTACCATAGTTTACTATGATTTACTATAGTATACCATGATTTACCATGTTTTAGTATGATTTACTATGATTCTAGGATCATTTACCATAGTTTACCATGATTTACTATAGTATACTATGATTTACCATGTTCAAGTATGATTTACTGATTCTAGCATAATTTACCATAGTTTACCATGATTTACTATAGTTTACCATGATTTACCACGATTTAGCATAGTTTACCATGATTTACTATAGTATACCATGATTTACCATGTTCAAGTCTGATTTACTGATTTTAGCATGATTTACCATAGTTTACCATGATTTACTATAGTATACCATGATTTACCATGTTCAAGTATGATTTACTATGATTCTAGCATGATTTACCATAGTTTACCATGATTTACCACGATTTACTATAGTTTACCATGATTTACTATAGTATACCATGATTTACCATGTTCAAGTATGATTTACTGATTCTAGCATGATTTACCATAGTTTACCATGATTTACCATAGTTTACCATGATTTACCACGATTTACCATAGTTTACCATGATTTACTATAGTATACCATGATTTACTATAGTATACCATGATATACCATGTTCAATTATGATTTACTGATTCTAGCATGATTTATCATAGTTTACCATGATTTACCATAGTTTACCATGATTTACCATAGTTTACCATGATTTACTATAGTATACCATGATTTACCATGTTCAAGTATGATTTACTATGATTCTAGCATGATTTACCATAGTTTACCATGATTTACCACGATTTACCATAGTGTACTATGATTTACTATAGTATACCATGATTTACCATGTTTTAGTATGATTTACTATGATTCAAGGTTGATTTACCATAGTTTACCATGATTTAGTCAAAAGAGCCAAGTCCCATCTCTATACTATGTTTTGATGCAGAGATATACGTTTTGCTAAACGGTTGCTAGGATACTCTCTTTGGTTGCTATGGAGTTACTTGGCAGCTGCCAATGATGAAATTCCAAAGGCTTCTTGTCAGTATGAATGATATAAACCAACTCCCATGCCTCTGTGACATTCAGAATGGAAGATATCCCTCTTTGGATTTTGGTTGCTAAGGTGCTCAACAATGGTTGCTAGGGAGGGGCTTGGAAGTGTTGAGGTGATTCATGATTGGCTGTTTACTGCCCCGAGTCAAATGAGACCACCCCCATGTTTCTATGACAATTCAGTCTGGAGATATCTCTTTGAACTCTTTCAATGGAAGTCTATGGAACTTGTTGCTAAGGGGCTCTAAATGGTTGCTAGGGCGTGGCTTGATAGCTTCACAATGATCCTGAGAGACTGATTGGTCGTCTGAGTAAAATGAGCCCTCCCCCTTGTCTCTATGACACTGTGATCCAGAGCTACGTTCAATACAAAGTCCCTATGCAATTTACCATAGTAGGAAAAGCATGTGTGTTTCACGGGACGTTCCTTCCCCATAGTAAGTCAATGGGGCAACTTTGGGCATCTCCTGCCCCCCAGGGGTGCAACTTTTACCCCATTGTGAGGTATGTTCTTACAGAGCCTGTCAGCCTCTTCAAATGTGGCAAATCACACATTTCTGCGAAATCCTCGCTCAGAGCTACGTGTGGTCAAAGTTCGTCGCAATGTTAAGTCAATGGGACTTTTTTGGCCGCTTTTTCGCCCCTGGGGCGAACACCGCACCCCCGATCGCTTATAAAAGTCATAGCACACCTCTCCTTAATGAGCCGGTCGATTTGACACCTCATTCATGGCTCTGAGACAAACGGTGCGGGGCGAGTTACGCGCCAAACTTTGTCCAGAATAATAATAATAACTAGAATGTACATTTCCTGAAGAAAATGTGAAGTGGTGCTTGCAGTGGCAAAACTCGCCACTCGGTTGCTAGGGTGTTGTACATGTTTGCATAGACCAACAACCATGTCTGTACGATGTTGTGGAACTGAAATGTGGCTTCAATATGTTGCAATATGGTTGCTAGGTAGCTTTAAACGGTTGCTAAGGTGTGGTTACACAGTTACCATGATGATATTTACAGATTGGTTTCCCAACCGAAACAAACAAGCACACCCCCATGTCTATACGATGTTCTGGTGCTGAGATATACTGTAGCTCATTCATGTGTTTGTACGGTTGCTAGGGTACTCCAAATGGTTGCTAAGGTTTGTTTATACAGTTTATGGGGTAATATTTAAAGAGTATTTGCAGGTCTGGGTCAAAAAATGCCCAACTCTGTGTTTTTACAATGTTTTGTTGCTGAGATATGGCTTGTAAATATTGTTCAATGGTTGCTAGGGGCCTGTAACTGGTTTCTAGGGCGTGGCTATGAAGTTGTTATGTCACTACTTATTGGCTGCTTGATAGGATGAATCAAAAGAGCCCAACCCCAAGGCTCTATGACCTTCTGAGCCAAAGATATGATTTTGCAAATTTTGTGCCTATGTTAAGTCTATGGGACATTTTTCGGCTAATTTTTCGGCCGCCAGACGAACATCTTACACCCGATCGCTTATAAAAGTCATAGCACACCTCTCCTCAATAAACCGGTCGATTTGACACCTCATTCAGGGGTCTGTGACAAACGGTGTGGGGCGAGTTACGCGCCGAAGTTTTGTCTAGGCGAATAGTAATCACAACACTAGAATGTACATTTCCTGAAGAAAATGTGAAGTGGTGCTTGCAGTGGCAAAATTCGGCACGGTTGCTAGGGTTTTACTAGGTGGTTGCTATGGTGTTCTGGGAGGTTTCCAAGGTATTCTGGGTGGTTGCTAGGGCGTTGCTAAGTGGTTGCTAGGGTATTCAGTGTGGTTGCTAGGCAGTTGCTAAGGTGTTTACCATAGTTTACCATGATTTACCACGATTTACCACGATTTACTATAGTTTACCATGATTTACTATAGTATACCACGATTTACCATGTTCAATTATAATTTACTGATTCTAGCATGATTTACCATGATTTACCATAGTTTACCATGATTTACTATAGTATACCATGATTTACCATGTTCAAGTATGATTTACTATGATTCTAGCATGATTTATCATAGTTTACCATGATTTACCATAGTTTACCATGATTTACCATAGTTCACCACGATTTACCATAGTTTACCATGATTTACCATGTTCAAGTATGATTTACTGATTCTAGCATGATTTACCATAGTTTACCATGATTTACCTAGTTTACCATTATTTACCACGATTTACCATAGTTTACCATGATTTACTATAGTATACCATGATTTACCATGTTCAAATATGATTTACTGATTCTAGCATGATTTACCATAGTTTACCATGATTTACCACGATTTACCATACTTTACCATGATTTACTATAGTATACCATGATTTACCATGTTCAAGTATGATTTACTGATTCTAGCATGATTTACCATAGTTTACCATGATTTACCACGATTTACCATACTTTACCATGATTTACTATAGTATACCATGATTTACCATGTTCCAGTATGATTTACTGATTCTAGCATGATTTATCATAGTTTACCATGATTTACCATAGTTTACCATGATTTACTATAGTATACCATGATTTACCACGATTTACCATAGTTTACTATGATTTACTATAGTATACCATGATTTACCATGTTTTAGTATGATTTACTATGATTCTAGGATCATTTACCATAGTTTACCATGATTTACTATAGTATACTATGATTTACCATGTTCAAGTATGATTTACTGATTCTAGCATAATTTACCATAGTTTACCATGATTTACTATAGTTTACCATGATTTACCACGATTTAGCATAGTTTACCATGATTTACTATAGTATACCATGATTTACCATGTTCAAGTCTGATTTACTGATTTTAGCATGATTTACCATAGTTTACCATGATTTACTATAGTATACCATGATTCACCATGTTCAAGTATGATTTACTATGATTCTAGCATGATTTACCATAGTTTACCATGATTTACCACGATTTACTATAGTTTACCATGATTTACTATAGTATACCATGATTTACCATGTTCAAGTATGATTTACTGATTCTAGCATGATTTACCATAGTTTACCATGATTTACCATAGTTTACCACGATTTACCACGATTTACCATAGTTTACCATGATTTACTATAGTATACCATGATATACCATGTTCAATTATGATTTACCACGATTTACCATAGTTTACCATGATTTACTATAGTATACCATGATATACCATGTTCAATTATGATTTACTGATTCTAGCATGATTTATCATAGTTTACCATGATTTACCATAGTTTACCATGATTTACCATAGTTTACCATGATTTACCACGATTTACCATAGTTTACCATAATTTACTATAGTATACCATGATTTACCATGTTCAAGTATGATTTACTGATTCAAGCATGATTTACCATAGTTTACCATGATTTACCACGATTTACCATAGTTTACCATAATTTACTATAGTATACCAGGATTTACCATGTTCAAGTATGATTTACTGATTCTAGCATGATTTATCATAGTTTACCATGATTTACCACGATTTACCATAGTTTACCATGATTTATTATAGTATACCATGATTTACCATGTTCAAGTATGATTTACTGATTCTAGCATGATTTACCATAGTTTACCATGATTTACTATAGTATACCACAATTTACCATGTTCTAGTATAATTTACTGATTCTAGCATGATTTATCATAGTTACCATGATTTACCATGATTTACCATAGTTTACCATGATTTACTATAGTATACCATGATTTACCATGTTCAAGTATGATTTACTGATTCTAGCATGATTTACCATAGTTTACCATGATTTACAACGATTTACCACTAATTACCATAGTTTACCATGATTTACTATAGTATACCATGATTTACCATGTGCAAGTATGATTTACTGATTCAGGCATGATTTACCATAGTTTACCACAATTTACCACGATTTACTATAGTTTACCATGATTTACTATAGTATACCACGATATACCATGTTCAATTATAATTTACTGATTCTAGCATGATTTACCATGATTTACCATAGTTTACCATGATTTACTATAGTATACCATGATTTACCATGTTCAAGTATGATTTACTATGATTCTAGCATGATTTATCATAGTTTACCATGATTTACCATAGTTTACCATGATTTACCATAGTTCACCACGATTTACCATAGTTTACCATGATTTACCATGTTCAAGTATGATTTACTGATTCTAGCATGATTTACCATAGTTTACCATGATTTACCATATTTTACCATTATTTACCACGATTTACCATAGTTTACCCTGATTTACTATAGTATACCATGATTTACCATGTTCAAATATGATTTACTGATTCTAGCATGATTTACCATAGTTTACCATGATTTACCACGATTTACCATACTTTACCATGATTTACTATAGTATACCATGATTTACCATGTTCAAGTATGATTTACTGATTCTAGCATGATTTACCATAGTTTACCATGATTTACCACGATTTACCATACTTTACCATGATTTACTATAGTATACCATGATTTACCATGTTCCAGTATGATTTACTGATTCTAGCATGATTTATCATAGTTTACCATGATTTACCATAGTTTACCATGATTTACTATAGTATACCATGATTTACCACGATTTACCATAGTTTACCATGATTTACCATGTTTTAGTATGATTTACTATGATTCTAGGATCATTTACCATAGTTTACCATGATTTACTATAGTATACTATGATTTACCATGTTCAAGTATGATTTACTGATTCTAGCATAATTTACCATAGTTTACCATGATTTACTATAGTTTACCATGATTTACCACGATTTAGCATAGTTTACCATGATTTACTATAGTATACCATGATTTACCATGTTCAAGTCTGATTTACTGATTTTAGCATGATTTACCATAGTTTACCATGATTTACTATAGTATACCATGATTTACCATGTTCAAGTATGATTTACTATGATTCTAGCATGATTTACCATAGTTTACCATGATTTACCACGATTTACCATAGTGTACTATGATTTACTATAGTATACCATGATTTACCATGTTTTAGTATGATTTACTATGATTCAAGGTTGATTTACCATAGTTTACCATGATTTAGTCAAAAGAGCCAAGTCCCATCTCTATACTATGTTTAGATGCAGAGATATACGTTTTGCTAAACGGTTGCTAGGATACTCTCTTTGGTTGCTATGGAGTTACTTGGCAGCTGCCAATGATGAAATTCCAAAGGCTTCTTGTCAGTATGAATGATATAAACCAACTCCCATGCCTCTGTGACATTCAGAATGGAAGATATCCCTCTTTGGATTTTGGTTGCTAAGGTGCTCGACAATGGTTGCTAGGGAGGGGCTTGGAAGTGTTGAGGTGATTCATGATTGGCTGTTTACTGCCCCGAGTCAAATGAGACCACCCCCATGTTTCTATGACAATTCAGTCTGGAGATATCTCTTTGAACTCTTTCAATGGAAGTCTATGGAACTTGTTGCTAAGGGGCTCTAAATGGTTGCTAGGGCGTGGCTTGATAGCTTCACAATGATCCTGAGAGACTGATTGGTCGTCTGAGTAAAATGAGCCCTCCCCCTTGTCTCTATGACACTGTGATCCAGAGCTACGTTCAATACAAAGTCCCTATGCAATTTACCATAGTAGGAAAAGCATGTGTGTTTCACGGGACGTTCCTTCCCCATAGTAAGTCAATGGGGCAACTTTGGGCATCTCCTGCCCCCCAGGGGTGCAACTTTTACCCCATTGTGAGGTATGTTCTTACAGAGCCTGTCAGCCTCTTCAAATGTGGCAAATCACACATTTCTGCGAAATCCTCGCTCAGAGCTACGTGTGGTCAAAGTTCGTCGCAATGTTAAGTCAATGGGACTTTTTTGGCCGCTTTTTCACCCCTGGGGCGAACACCGCACCCCCGATCGCTTATAAAAGTCATAGCACACCTCTCCTTAATGAGCCGGTCGATTTGACACCTCATTCATGGCTCTGAGACAAACGGTGCGGGGCGAGTTACGCGCCAAACTTTGTCCAGAATAATAATAATAATAACTAGAATGTACATTTCCTGAAGAAAATGTGAAGTGGTGCTTGCAGTGGCAAAATTCGCCACTCGGTTGCTAGGGTGTTGTACATGATTGCATACGAGCCAACAACCATGTATGTACGATGTTGTGGAGCTGAAATATGGCTTCTATATGTTGCAATATGGTTGCTAGGTGGCTCTAAATGGTTGCTAGGGTGTGAATACACAGTTACCATGGTGATATTTACAGACTGTTTTCCAACCGAAACTAATGAGCCAACCCCCATCTCTATACAATATTCTGATGCAGAGATGTAGGTCTTGTAAAATGGTTGCTAGGGTACTCTATTTGGTTGCTATGGAGTTGCTAGGCAGCTGCCAATGATGAAACTCCAAAGGCTTCTTGTCACTATGAATGATATAAACCAACTCCCATGCCTCTGTGACATTCAGAATGGAAGATATCCCTCTTTTGATTTTGGTTGCTAGGGTACTCTGTTTGGTTGCTATGAAGTTGCTTGGCAGCTGCTAATGATGAAACTGCAAAGGCTTCTTGTCAGTATGAATGATATAAACCAACTCCCATCTCTATACGATGTTCTGATGTAGAGATATAGGTCTTGCTAAACGGTTGCTAGGGTACTCTGTTTGGTTGCTAGGGAGTGGCTTGGCAGCTGCCAATGATGAAACTGCAAAGGCTTCTTGTCATTATGAATTACATAAACCAACTCCCATGCCTCTGTGGCATTCAGAATGGAAGATATCCCTCTTTGTTATTTGGTTGCTAGGGTACTCTGTTGGTTGCTAGGGAGTGGCTTGGCAGCTGCCAATCATGAAACTCCAAAGGCTGCTTGTCAGTATGAATGATATAAACCAACTCCCATCTCTATACGATGTTCTGATACAGAGATATTCGTTTTGTTAAACGGTTGCTAGGGTACTCTGTTTGGTTGCTAGGGAGTGGCTTGGCAGTTGCCAATGTTGAAACTGCAAAGGCTTCTTGTCACTATGAATGATATAAACCAACTCCCATTTCTCTGTGACATTCAGAATGGCAGATATCCCTCTTTGGAATTTGGTTGCTAGGGTACTCTGTGTGGTTGCTATGGAGTTACTTGGCAGCTGCCAATGATGCAGTTCCAAAGGCTTCTTGTCACTATGAATGATATAAACCAACTCCCATGCCTCTGTGACATTCAGAATGGAAGATATCCCTCTTTGGATTGTGGTTGCTAAGGTGCTCGACAATGGTTGCTAGGGAGGGGCTAGGAAGTGTTGAGGTGATTTATGATTGGCCGTTTGCTGCCCCGAGTAGAATGAGACCACCCCCATGTTTCTATGACAATTCAGTCCGGAGATATCTCTTTGAACTCTTTCAATGGAAGTCTATGGAACTTGTTGCTAAGGGGCTCTAAATGGTTGCTAGGGCGTGGCTTGATAGCTTCACAATGATCCTGAGAGACTGATTGGTCATCTGAGTAAAATGAGCCCTCCCCCTTGTCTCTATGACACTGTGATCCAGAGCTACGTTCAATACAAAGTCCCTATGCAATTTACCATAGTAGGAAAAGCATGTGTGTTTCACGGGACGTTCCTTCCCCATAGTAAGTCAATGGGGCAACTTTGGGCATCTCCTGCCCCCCAGGGGTGCAACTTTTACCCCATTGTGAGGTATGTTCTTACAGAGCCTGTCAGCCTCTTCAAATGTGGCAAATCACACATTTCTGCGAAATCCTCGCTCAGAGCTACGTGTGGTCAAAGTTCGTCGCAATGTTAAGTCAATGGGACTTTTTTGGCCGCTTTTTCGCCCCTGGGGCAAACACCGCACCCCCGATCGCTTATAAAAGTCATAGCACACCTCTCCTCAATGAGCCGGTTGATTTGACACCTCACTCAGGGGTCTGAGACAAACGGTGCGGGGCGAGTTACGCGCCAAACTTTTGTCCAGAATAAGAATAATAATAATAATAAAAAAAAGAATAATAAGTATGAGCAATAACAATAGTGATGCTTTTAAAAAAGCACCACTAACTAGAATGTACATTTCCTGAAGAAAATGTGAAGTGGTGCTTGCAGTGGCAAAATTCGGCACGGTTGCTAGGGTTTTACTAGGTGGTTGCTATGGTGTTCTGGGAGGTTTCCAAGGTATTCTGGGTGGTTGCTAGGGCGTTGCTAAGTGGTTGCTAGGGTATTCAGTGTGGTTGCTAGGCAGTTGCTAAGGTGTTTACCATAGTTTACCATGATTTACCACGATTTACTATAGTTTACCATGATTTACTATAGTATGCCATGATTTACCATGTTCAAGTATGATTTACTGATTCAAGCATGATTTACCATAGTTTACCATGATTTACCACGATTTACCATAGTTTACCATAATTTACTATAGTATACCAGGATTTACCATGTTCAAGTATGATTTACTGATTCTAGCATGATTTATCATAGTTTACCATGATTTACCACGATTTACCATAGTTTACCATGATTTATTATAGTATACCATGATTTACCATGTTCAAGTATGATTTACTGATTCTAGCATGATTTACCATGATTTACTATAGTATACCATGATTTACCATGTTCAAGTATGATTTACTGATTCTAGCATGATTTATCATAGTTTACCATGATTTACCACGATTTACCATAGTTTACCATGTTCAAGTATGATTTACTGATTCTAGCATGATTTATCATAGTTTACCATGATTTACCATAGTTTACCATGATTTATTATAGTATACCATGATTTACCATGTTCAAGTATGATTTACTGATTCTAGCATGATTTACCATAGTTTACCATGATTTACTATAGTATACCACAATTTACCATGTTCTAGTATAATTTACTGATTCTAGCATGATTTATCATAGTTACCATGATTTACCATGATTTACCATAGTTTACCATGATTTACTATAGTATACCATGATTTACCATGTTGAAGTATGATTTACTGATTCTAGCATGATTTACCATAGTTTACCATGATTTACCATAGTTTACCATGATTTACCACGATTTACCATAGTTTACCATGATTTACTATAGTTTACCATGATTTACCACGATTTACCATAGTTTACCATGATTTACTATAGTATACCATGATATACCATGTTCAAGTATGATTTACTGATTCTAGCATGATTTATCATAGTTTACCATGATTTACCATAGTTTACCATGATTTACTATAGTATACCATGATTTACCATGTTGAAGTATGATTTACTGATTCTAGCATGATTTACCATAGTTTACCATGATTTACCATAGTTTACCATGATTTACCACGATTTACCATAGTTTACCATGATTTACTATAGTATACCATGATATACCACGTTCAAGTATGATTTACTGATTTTAGCATTATTTATCATAGTTTACCATGATTTACCATAGTTTACCATGATTTACCATAGTTTACCATGATTTACCATACTTTACCATGATTTACCATAGTTTACCATGATTTACTATAGTATACCATAATTTACCATGTTGAAGTATGATTTACTGATTATAGCATGATTTACCATAGTTTACCATGATTTACCATAGTTTACCATGATTTACCACAATTTACCATGATTTACCATAATTTACCATAGTTTACCATAATTTACCATAGTTTACCATGATTTACCATAGTTTACCATGATTTACCACGATTTACCATAGTTTACCATGATTTACTATAGTATACCATGATATACCATGTTCAAGTATGATTTACTGATTCTAGCATGATTTATCATAGTTTACCATGATTTACCATAGTTTACCATGATTTACCATAGTTTACCATGATTTACTATAGTATACCATGATTTACCATGTTGAAGTATGATTTACTGATTCTAGCATGATTTACCATAGTTTACCATGATTTACCATACTTTACCATGATTTACCATAGTTTACCATGATTTACTATAGTATACCATAATTTACCATGTTGAAGTATGATTTACTGATTCTAGCATGATTTACCATAGTTTACCATGATTTACCATAGTTTACCATGATTTACCACAATTTACCATAGTTTACCATGATTTACCATAATTTACCATAGTTTACCATGATTTACCATAGTTTACCATGATTTACCACGATTTACCATAGTTTACCATGATTTACTATAGTATACCATGATATACCATGTTCAAGTATGATTTACTGATTCTAGCATGATTTATCATAGTTTACCATGATTTACCATAGTTTACCATGATTTACCATAGTTTACCATGATTTACTATAGTATACCATGATTTACCATGTTGAAGTATGATTTACTGATTCTAGCATGATTTACCATAGTTTACCATGATTTACCATAGTTTACCATGATTTACCACGATTTACCATAGTTTACCATGATTTACCATAGTTTACCATGATTTACCATGATTTACCATAGTTTACTATGATTTACTATAGTATACCATGATTTACCATGTTTTAGTATGATTTACTATGATTCTAGGATGATTTACCATAGTTTACCATGATTTACCACGATTTACCATAGTTTACTATGATTTACTATAGTATACCATGATTTACCATGTTTTAGTATGATTTACTATGATTCTAGGATGATTTACCATAGTTTACCATGATTTAGTCAAAAGAGCCAAGTTCCATCTCTATACTATGTTTTGATGCAGAGATATACGTTTTGCTAAACGGTTGCTAGGGTACTCTTTTTGGTTGCTATGGAGTTACTTGGCAGCTGCCAATGATGAAATTCCAAAGGCTTCTTGTCACTATGAATGATATAAACCAACTCCCATGCCTCTGTGACATTCAGAATGGAAGATATCCCTCTTTGGATTTTGGTTGCTAGGGTACTCTGTTTGGTTGCTAGGGAGTGGCTTGTCAGCTGCCAATCATGAAACTCCAAAGGCTGCTTGTCAGTATGAATGATATAAACCAACTCCCATGCCTCTGCGACATTCAGAATGGAAGATAACCCTCTTTGGATTTTGGTTGCTAGGGTACTCTGTTTGGTTGCTAGGGAATGGCTTGTCAGCTGCCAATCATGAAACTCCAAAGGCTTCTTGTCAGTATGAATGATATAAACCAACTCCCATGCCTCTGTGACATTCAGAATGGAAGATATCCCTCTTTGGATTTTGGTTGCTAAGGTGCTCGACAATGGTTGCTAGGGAGGGGCTTGGAAGTGTTTAGGTGATTCATGATTGGCTGTTTGCTGCCCCGAGTCAAATGAGACCACCCCCATGTTTCTATGACAATTCAGTCTGGAGATATCTCTTTGAACTCTTTCAATGGAAGTCTATGGAACTTGTTGCTAAGGGGCTCTAAATGGTTGCTAGGGCGTGGCTTGATAGCTTCACAATGATCCTGAGAGACTGATTGGTCGTCTGAGTAAAATGAGCCCTCCCCCTTGTCTCTATGACACTGTGATCCAGAGCTACGTTCAATACAAAGTCCCTAAGCAATTTACCATAGTAGGAAAAGCATGTGTGTTTCACGGGACGTTCCTTCCCCATAGTAAGTCAAAGGGGCAACTTTGGGCATCTCCTGCCCCCCAGGGGTGCAACTTTTACCCCATTGAGAGGTATGTTCTTACAGAGCCTGTCAGCCTCTTCAAATGTGGCAAATCACACGTTTCTGCGAAATCGTCGCTCAGAGTTATGACTCGTCAAAGTTTGTCGCAATGTTAAGTCTATGGGATTTTTCGGACGCTTTTTCGCCCCTGGGGCGAACACCGCACCCCGGATCGCTTATAAAAGTCATAGCACACCTCTCCTTAATGAGCCGGTCGATTTGACACCTCATTCATGGATCTGTGACAAACGGTGCGGGACAAGTTACGCGCCAAACTTTGTGTGGAATAATAAAAAGAAGAATAATAATAACTAGAATGTACATTTCCTGAAGAAAATGTGAAGTGGTGCTTGCAGTGGCAAAACTCGCCACTCGGTTGCTAGGGTGTTGTACATGATTGCATACGAGCCAACAACCATGTCTGTACGATGTTGTGGAGCTGAAATATGGCTTCTATATGTTTCAACATGGTTGCTAGGTGGCTCTAAACGGTTGCTAGGGTGTGAATACACAGTTACCATGGTGATATTTACAGACTGTTTCCCAACCGAAACAAAAGAGCCAACCCCCATCTCTATACGATGTTCTGATGCAGAAACATGGGTCTTGATAAACGGTTGTTAGGGTCCTCTGTTTGGTTGCTAGGGAGTGACTTGGCAGGTGCCAATCATGAAACTCCAAAGGCTGCTTGTCAGTATGAATGATATAAACCAACTCCCATGCCTCTGTGACATTCAGAATGGAAGATATCCCTCTTTGGATTTTGGTTGCTAGGGTACTCTGTTTGTTTGCTATGGAGTTGCTTGGCAGCTGCCAATGATGAAACTGCAAAGGCTGCTTTTCAGTATGAATGATATAAACCAACTCCCATGCCTCTGTGACATTCAGAATGGAAGATATCCCTCTTTGAAGTTTGGTTGCTAGGGTAATCTATTTGGTTGCTATGGAGTTGCTTGACAGCTGCCAATGATGAAACTGCAAAGGCTTCTTGTCACTATGAATGAAATAAACCAACTCCCATGCCTCTGTGACATTCAGAATGGAAGATATCCCTATTTTGATTTTGGTTGCTAGGGTACTCTATTTGGTTGCTAGTGGGTGGCTTGATAGCTGCCAATGATGAAACTTCAAAGGCTTCTTGTCACTATGAATGATATAAACCAACCCCCATCTTTATACGATGCTCTGATACAGAGATATAGGTCTTGCTAAATAGTTGCTAGGGTACTCTGTTTGGTTGCTATGGAGTGGCTTGGCAGCTGCCAATGATGAAACTCCAAAGGCTGATTTTCAGTATGAATGATATAAACCAACTCCCATGCCTCTGTGACATTCAGAATGGAAGATATCCCTCTTTGGATTTTGGTTGCTAAGGGGCTCGACAATGGTTGCTAGGGAGGGGCTAGGAAGTGTTGAGGTGATTCATGATTGGGTGTTTGCTGCCCCGAGTCAAACGAGACCACCTTCATGTTTCTATGACAATTCAGTCCGGAGATATCCCTTTGATCTCTTTCAATGGAAGTCTATGGGACTTGTTGCTAAGGTGCTCTAAATGGTTGCTAGGGCATGGCTTGATAGCTTCACAATGATCCTGAGAGACTGATTGGTCATCTGAGTAAAATGAGCCCGCCCCCTTGTCTCTATGACACTGTGATCCAGAGCTATGTTCAATACAAAATCCCTATGCAATTTACCATAGTAGGAAAAACACATGCTGGGCCGTCCTACACCATAGTAAGTCAATGGGAAACTTTGGGCAGCTCCTGCCCCCCAGGGGTGCAACTTTTACCCCATTGTGAGGTATGGTCTCACACAGCCTGCCATCCTCTTCAAATGTGGCAAATCACACATTTCTGCGAAATCCTCGCTCGGAGCTATGACTCGTCAAAGTTTGTTGCAATGTTAAGTCAATGGGATTTTTCGGCTGCTTTTTCGCCCCTGGGGCGAACACCGTACCCCCGATCGCTTATAAAAGTCATAGCACACCATTCCCGAATAATCCGCACGATTTGACACCTCATTCGTGGGTCTGTGACAAAAGCTGCGGCACGAGTTACGCGCCAAACTTTTGTGTGGAAGAATAATAATAATAAAAATAATAAGTATGCAAGAGAACACTAATGATGCCTTGCTTTCAGCAAGCACCATTAATAATAAGTATGAGCAATAACAATAGTGATGCCTTGCTTTCAGCAAGCACCACTAATAAGTATGAGCAATAACAATAGTGTTGCTTTGCCTTTGGCAAGCACCACTAACTAGAATGTACATTTCCTGAAGAAAATGTGAAGTGGTGCTTGCAGTGGCAAAATTCGCCACTGGGCAGATGCTAACACAATTGACATGTTGTGATACCATGATATACCACATTTTAGCATCATTTACCATGATTTACCATGTTTCTAAGATGATTTACTACGATTTACCACATTCCAGCATGATTTATTATGATTAACATGTTGTTAGAATGATGCTAGCAGGATTAGCATGTTGCTAGCATGATTAGCATGTTGGTTGGATGATGCTAGCATGATTAGCATGCTTTTAACAAGATGCTAGCATGATTAGCATTTTGCTAGCATAATGCTAGCATGATTAGCATAATGCTAGCACGATTAGCATGTTGCTAGCATAATGCTAGCATGATTAGCATGTTGCTAGCATGTTTTTAGCTAGATGCTAACATAATTAGCATGATGCTAGCATTATGCTAGCTTGATTAGCATGTTGCTAGCATAATGCTAGCATGATTAGCATGTTGCTAGCTTGATTAGCATGTTGCTAGCATAATGCTAGCATGATTAGCATGTTGCTAGCATGATGCTAGCTTGATTAGCATGTTGCTAGCATGATGCTAGCATGATTAGCATGTTGATAGCATGTTTTTAGCAAGATGCTGAATGTTCTGGGTGGTTGGTAGGCAGTTGCTAGGGTGGTCTGGGTGGTTGCTAGAGTTTTTTGGTGGTTACTAGAGCATTTCTAGATGTTGCTAGGGTGTTCAGGGTGGTTGCTAAGGTATTTTTGTTAGTTGCTATGGTGTTACTAGGTGGTTGGTAGTTGTCAAATATGGTTACTATGGAGTTTTTATAGAGTTCTTAAAATCTTTAATAACGAGTGCCTTCAGTACGGCACTCGGCCTGCGGCCTCGTGCCTATGGCCGAATAGGCACAAGCATGGAGCGATATCGCAAGGCCACAAGAGTAAAATTGCTTTAAAAAATAAAATAAAATGTAAAAAAAAATTTTTTTTTGGTTTAGGGTGGTTGCTAGGGAGCTCTTAGTGGTTGCTAGGGTGCTAAAACTGGTTGCTAAGGTGTGGCTATGAAGATTTTAGGCCATTACTTATTGGCTGCTTGATAATATAAATCCTCTGAGGGAGAGAGAGAGGGAGAGACGCAGGGGTGACAGGCCCTTTGGAGTCTGTGTGTGTGAAAACGTCGGTTTGGATTCAAATGTTTTTAGAACTCCCCATGTTAAGTCAATGGGGACTTTTTTGGCCGCTTTTTCGTCCGCTGTGCGAACATCGTACACCCGATCGCTTAGAAAAGTCATAGCACACCTCTCCTCAATGAGCCGCTCGATTTGACACCTCACTCAGGGGTCTGAGACAAACGGTGCGGGGCGAGTTACGCGCCAAACTTTTGTCCAGAATAAGAATAATAATAATAAAAAAAAGAATAATAAGTATGAGCAATAACAATAGTGATGCTTTTAAAAAAGCACCACTAACTAGAATGTACATTTCCTGAAGAAAATGTGAAGTGGTGCTTGCAGTGGCAAAACTCGCCACTCGGTTGCTAAAGTGCGTTTAGCTAGTTTTTAGCAAGATTCTAACAAAATTATCATCATGCTAGCATTATAAGCATGTGACTAACATAATGCTAGCATGTTGCTATCATGGTGCTAATATGATTAGCATGTTGCTAGCATCATGCTAGCATGTTTTTAGCAAAAGCTAACGTGAATGTAGCTAGCATGATTAGCATGTTGTTAGCATGATGCTAGCATTTTTTAACAAGATGCTAACATGAATAGCACGTTTGCTAGCATGTTTGTAGCAAGAAGCTAGCATGATTAGCATGTAGCTAGTATCATGCTAGCATTATTAGCATGTTGCTAGCATCATGCTAGCATTATTAGCATCATGCTAGCATCATGTTAGCATGATTAGCATGTAGCTAGCATGATGCTAGCTTGTTTTACCATGTTGCTAGCATGGTTTACCATGATTTACCATAGTTTACCATGATTTACCACAATTTACCATAGTTTACCAGATTTACTATAGTATACCATGATTTACCATGTTCAAGTATGATTTACTATGATTCTACCATGATTTACCACGATTTACTATAGTATACCATGATTTACCATGTTCAAGTATGATTTACTGATTCTAGCATGATTTACCATAGTTTACCATGATTTACCATAGTTTAACATGATTTACCACAATTTACTATAGTTTACCATGATTTACTATAGTATACCATGATTTACCATGTTCAAGTATGATTTACTGATTCTAGCATGATTTACCATAGTTTACCATGATTTACCATAGTTTACCATGATTTACCACGATTTACGATAGTTTACCATGATTTACTATAGTATACCATGATATACCATGTTCAAGTATGATTTACTGATTTTAGCATGATTTATCATAGTTTACCATGATTTACCATAGTTTACCATGATTTACCATGATTTACTATAGTATACCATGATTTACCATGTTCAAGTATGATTTACTATGATTCTAGCATGATTTACCATAGTTTACCATGATTTACCATAGTTTACCACGATTTACCACGATTTACTATAGTATACCATGATTTACCATGTTGAAGTATGATTTACTGATTCTAGCATGATTTATCATAGTTTACCATGATTTACCATAGTTTACCATGATTTACCATAGTTTACCATGATTTACTATAGTATACCATGATTTACCATGTTGAAGTATGATTTACTGATTCTAGCATGATTTACCATAGTTTACCATGATTTACCACGATTTACCATAGTTTACCATGATTTACCATAGTTTACCACGATTTACCACGATTTACTATAGTATACCATGATTTACCATGTTCAAGTATGATTTACTGATTCTAGCATGATTTATCATAGTTTACCATGATTTACCATAGTTTACCATGATTTACCATAGTTTACCATGATTTACTATAGTATACCATGATTTACCATGTTGAAGTATGATTTACTGATTCTAGCATGATTTACCATAGTTTACCATGATTTACCATAGTTTACCATGATTTACCACGATTTACCATAGTTTACCATGATTTACTATAGTATACCATGATATACCATGTTCAAGTATGATTTACTGATTTTAGCATGATTTATCATAGTTTACCATGATTTATCATAGTTTACCATGATTTACCATAGTTTACCATGATTTACCATAGTTTACCATGATTTACTATAGTATACCATGATTTACCATGTTCAAGTATGATTTACTATGATTCTAGCATGATTTACCATAGTTTACCATGATTTACCACGATTTACCATAGTTTACTATGATTTACTATAGTATACCATGATTTACCATGGTTTAGTATGATTTACTATGATTCTAGGATGATTTACCATAGTTTACCATGATTTAGTCAAAAGAGCCAAGTCCCATCTCTATACTATGTTTTGATGCAGAGATATACGTTTTGCTAAACGGTTGCTAGGGTACTCTTTTTGGTTGCTATGGAGTTACTTGGCAGCTGCCAATGATGAAATTCCAAAGGCTTCTTGTCACTATGAATGATATAAACCAACTCCCATGCCTCTGTGACATTCAGAATGGAAGATATCCCTCTTTGGATTTTGGTTGCTAGGGTACTCTCTTTGGTTGCTAGGGAGTGGCTTGTCAGCTGCCAATCATGAAACTCCAAAGGCTGCTTGTCAGTATGAATGATATAAACCAACTCCCATGCCTCTGCGACATTCAGAATGGAAGATAACCCTCTTTGGATTTTGGTTGCTAGGGTACTCTGTTTGGTTGCTAGGGAGTGGCTTGTCAGCTGCCAATCATGAAACTCCAAAGGCTTCTTGTCAGTATAAATGATATAAACCAACTCCCATGCCTCTGTGACATTCAGAATGGAAGATATCCCTCTTTGGATTTTGGTTGCTAAGGTGCTCGACAATGGTTGCTAGGGAGGGGCTTGGAAGTGTTTAGGTGATTCATGATTGGCTGTTTGCTTCCCCGAGTCAAATGAGACCACCCCCATGTTTCTATGACAATTCAGTCTGGAGATATCTCTTTGAACTCTTTCAATGGAGGTCTATGGAACTTGTTGCTAAGGGGCTCTAAATGGTTGCTAGGGCGTGGCTTGATAGCTTCACAATGATCCTGAGAGACTGATTGGTCGTCTGAGTAAAATGAGCCCTCCCCCTTGTCTCTATGACACTGTGATCCAGAGCTACGTTCAATACAAAGTCCCTATGCAATTTACCATAGTAGGAAAAGCATGTGTGTTTCACGGGACGTTCCTTCCCCATAGTAAGTCAAAGGGGCAACTTTGGGCATCTCCTGCCCCCCAGGGGTGCAACTTTTACCCCATTGTGAGGTATGTTCTTACAGAGCCTGTCAGCCTCTTCAAATGTGGCAAATCACACGTTTCTGCGAAATCGTCGCTCAGAGTTATGACTCGTCAAAGTTTGTCGCAATGTTAAGTCTATGGGATTTTTCGGACGCTTTTTCGCCCCTGGGGCGAACACCGCACCCCCGATCGCTTATAAAAGTCATAGCACACCTCTCCTTAATGAGCCGGTCGATTTGACACCTCATTCATGGATCTGTGACAAACGGTGCGGGACGAGTTACGCGCCAAACTTTGTGTGGAATAATAAAAAGAAGAATAATAATAACTAGAATGTACATTTCCTGAAGAAAATGTGAAGTGGTGCTTGCAGTGGCAAAATTCGGCACGGTTGCTAGGGTTTTACTAGGTGGTTGCTATGGTGTTCTGGGAGGTTTCCAAGGTATTCTGGGTGGTTGCTAGGGCGTTGCTAAGTGGTTGCTAGGGTATTCAGTGTGGTTGCTAGGCAGTTGCTAAGGTGTTTACCATAGTTTACCATGATTTACCACGATTTACTATAGTTTACCATGATTTACTATAGTATGCCATGATTTACCATGTTCAAGTATGATTTACTGATTCAAGCATGATTTACCATAGTTTACCATGATTTACCACGATTTACCATAGTTTACCATAATTTACTATAGTATACCAGGATTTACCATGTTCAAGTATGATTTACTGATTCTAGCATGATTTATTATAGTTTACCATGATTTACCACGATTTACCATAGTTTACCATGATTTATTATAGTATACCATGATTTACCATGTTCAAGTATGATTTACTGATTCTAGCATGATTTACCATAGTTTACCATGATTTACTATAGTATACCACAATTTACCATGTTCTAGTATAATTTACTGATTCTAGCATGATTTATCATAGTTACCATGATTTACCATAGTTTACCATGATTTACTATAGTATACCATGATTTACCATGTTCAAGTATGATTTACTGATTCTAGCATGATTTACCATAGTTTACCATGATTTACAACGATTTACCACTAATTACCATAGTTTACCATGATTTACTATAGTATACCATGATTTACCATGTGCAAGTATGATTTACTGATTCAGGCATGATTTACCATAGTTTACCACAATTTACCACGATTTACTATAGTTTACCATGATTTACTATAGTATACCACGATTTACCATGTTCAATTATAATTTACTGATTCTAGCATGATTTACCATGATTTACCATAGTTTACCATGATTTACTATAGTATACCATGATTTACCATGTTCAAGTATGATTTACTATGATTCTAGCATGATTTATCATAGTTTACCATGATTTACCATAGTTTACCATGATTTACCATAGTTCACCATGATTTACCATAGTTTACCATGATTTACCATGTTCAAGTATGATTTACTGATTCTAGCATGATTTACCATAGTTTACCATGATTTACCATAGTTTACCATTATTTACCACGATTTACCATAGTTTACCATGATTTACTATAGTATACCATGATTTACCATGTTCAAATATGATTTACTGATTCTAGCATGATTTACCATAGTTTACCATGATTTACCACGATTTACCATACTTTACCATGATTTACTATAGTATACCATGATTTACCATGTTCAAGTATGATTTACTGATTCTAGCATGATTTACCATAGTTTACCATGATTTACCACGATTTACCATACTTTACCATGATTTACTATAGTATAACATGATTTACCATGTTCCAGTATGATTTACTGGTTCTAGCATGATTTATCATAGTTTACCATGATTTACCATAGTTTACCATGATTTACTATAGTATACCATGATTTACCACGATTTACCATAGTTTACTATGATTTACTATAGTATACCATGATTTACCATGTTTTAGTATGATTTACTATGATTCTAGGATCATTTACCATAGTTTACCATGATTTACTATAGTATAGTATGATTTACCATGTTCAAGTATGATTTACTGATTCTAGCATAATTTACCATAGTTTACCATGATTTACTATAGTTTACCATGATTTACCACGATTTAGCATAGTTTACCATGATTTACTATAGTATACCATGATTTACCATGTTCAAGTCTGATTTACTGATTTTAGCATGATTTACCATAGTTTAGATTAGATTAGATTAGATTAAACTTTATTGTCATTACACAAGTACAGGTACAAGGCAACGAAATGCAGTAAATTACCATGATTTACTATAGTATACCATGATTTTTCATGTTCAAGTATGATTTACTATGATTCTAGCATGATTTACCATAGTTTACCATGATTTACCACGATTTACTATAGTTTACCATGATTTACTATAGTATACCATGATTTACCATGTTCAAGTATGATTTACTGATTCTAGCATGATTTACCATAGTTTACCATGATTTACCATAGTTTACCACGATTTACCACGATTTACCATAGTTTACCATGATTTACTATAGTATACCATGATTTACTATAGTATACCATGATATACCATGTTCAATTATGATTTACTGATTCTAGCATGATTTATCATAGTTTACCATGATTTACCATAGTTTACCATGATTTACCATAGTTTACCATGATTTACTATAGTATACCATGATTTACCATGTTCAAGTATGATTTACTATGATTCTAGCATGATTTACCATAGTTTACCATGATTTTCCACGATTTACCATAGTGTACTATGATTTACTATAGTATACCATGATTTACCATGTTTTAGTATGATTTACTATGATTCAAGGTTGATTTACCATAGTTTACCATGATTTAGTCAAAAGAGCCAAGTCCCATCTCTATACTATGTTTTGATGCAGAGATATACGTTTTGCTAAACGGTTGCTAGGATACTCTCTTTGGTTGCTATGGAGTTACTTGGCAGCTGCCAATGATGAAATTCCAAAGGCTTCTTGTCAGTATGAATGATATAAACCAACTCCCATGCCTCTGTGACATTCAGAATGGAAGATATCCCTCTTTGGATTTTGGTTGCTAAGGTGCTCGACAATGGTTGCTAGGGAGGGGCTTGGAAGTGTTGAGGTGATTCATGATTGGCTGTTTACTGCCCCGAGTCAAATGAGACCACCCCCATGTTTCTATGACAATTCAGTCTGGAGATATCTCTTTGAACTCTTTCAATGGAAGTCTATGGAACTTGTTGCTAAGGGGCTCTAAATGGTTGCTAGGGCGTGGCTTGATAGCTTCACAATGATCCTGAGAGACTGATTGGTCGTCTGAGTAAAATGAGCCCTCCCCCTTGTCTCTATGACACTGTGATCCAGAGCTACGTTCAATACAAAGTCCCTATGCAATTTACCATAGTAGGAAAAGCATGTGTGTTTCACGGGACATTCCTTCCCCATAGTAAGTCAATGGGGCAACTTTGGGCATCTTCTGCCCCCCAGGGGTGCAACTTTTACCCCATTGTGAGGTATGTTCTTACAGAGCCTGTCAGCCTCTTCAAATGTGGCAAATCACACATTTCTGCGAAATCCTCGCTCAGAGCTACGTGTGGTCAAAGTTCGTCGCAATGTTAAGTCAATGGGACTTTTTTGGCCGCTTTTTCGCCCCTGGGGCGAACACCGCACCCCCGATCGCTTATAAAAGTCATAGCACACCTCTCCTTAATGAGCCGGTCGATTTGACACCTCATTCATGGCTCTGAGACAAACGGTGCGGGGCGAGTTACGCGCCAAACTTTGTCCAGAATAATAATAATAATAATAACTAGAATGTACATTTCCTGAAGAAAATGTGAAGTGGTGCTTGCAGTGGCAAAATTCGCCACCCGGTTGCTAGGGTGTTGTACATGATTGCATACGAGCCAACAACCAAGTCTGTACGATGTTGTGGAGCTGTAATATGGCTTCTATATGTTGCAATATGGTTGCTAGGTAGCTTTAAAAGGTTGCTAAGGTGTGGTTACACAGTTACCATGATGATATTTACAGACTGGTGTCCCAACCAAAACAAACAAGCACACCCCCATGTCTATACGATGTTCTGGTGCTGAGATATGGCTTGTAAATGTTGTTCAATGGTTGCTAGGGGCCTGTAACTGGTTTCTAGGGCGTGGCTATGAAGTTTTTATGTCACTACTTATTGGCTGCTTGATAGGACGAATCAAAGGAGCCCAACCCCAAAGCTCTATGACCTTCTGAGCCAAAGATATGATTTAGCAAATTTTGTGCCAATGTTAAGTCTATGGGACATTTTTCGGCTAATTTTTCGCCCGCCAGACAAACATCTTACACCCGATCGCTTATAAAAGTCATAGCACACCTTTCCTCAATAAACCGGTCGATTTGACACCTCATTCAGGGGTCTGTGACAAACGGTGTGGGGCGAGTTACGCGCCGAAGTTTTGTCTAGGTGAATAGTAATCACAACACTAGAATGTACATTTCCTGAAGAAAATGTGAGTGGTGCTTGCAGTGGCAAAACTCGCCACTCGGTTGGTATGATGTTGTACATGATTGCATTCGAGCCAACAATCATGTCTGTACGATGTTGTGGAGCAGAAATATGGCTTCTATATGTTGCAATATGGTTGCTAGGTGGCTGTAAATGGTTGCTAGGGTGTGAATAAAAAGTTAACATGGGGATATTTACAGACTGTTTCCCAACCAAAAGAAAAGAGCCAACCCCCATCTCTTCACGGTGTTCTGATGCAGAGACATGGGTCTTGATAAACGGTTGCTAGGGTCCTCTGTTTGGTTGCTAGGGAGTAGCTTGTCAGCTGTCAATGATGAAATTCCAAAGGCTTCTTGTCAGTATGAATGATATAATCCAACTCCCATGCCTCTGCGACATTCAGAATTGAAGATATGCCTCTTTGGATTTTGGTTGCTAGGGTACTCCATTTGGTTGCTAGGGAGTTGCTTGGCAGCTGCCAATGATAAAACTGCACAGGCTTCTTGTCATTATGAATGATATAAACCAACTCCCATGCCTCTGTGACATTCAGAATGGAAGATATCCCTTCTTGGATTTTGGTTGCTAGGGAACTCTGTTTGGTTGCTAGGGAGTGGCTTGGCAGCTGCCAATCATGAAACTCCAAAGGTTGCTTGTTAGCATGAATGCTATAAACCAACTCCCATGCCTCTGTGACATTCAGAATGGAAGATATGCCTCTTTGGATTTTGGTTGCTAAGGATATTTATTTGGTTGCTATGGAGTTGCTTGGCAGCTGCTAATGATGAAACTGAAAAGGCTGCTTGTCAGTATTAATGATATAAACCAACCCCCATCTCTTTACAATGTTCTGATGCAGAGATATATGTCTTGCAAAATGGTTGCTAGGGTACTCTGTTTGATTGCTATGGCGTGGTTTGGCAGCTGCCAATGATGAAACTCCAAAGGCTGCTTGCCAGAATGAATGATATAAACCAACTCCCATGCCTGTGTGACATTCAGAATGGAAGATATCCCTCTTTGGATTTTGGTTGCTAGGGTATTCTGTTTGGTTGCTATGGAGTTGCTTGGCAGCTGCCAATGATGAAACTGCAAAGGCTTCTTGTCACGATGAATGATATAATCCAACTCCCATGCCTTTGTGACATTCAGAATGGTAGATATCCCTCTTTGGATTTTGGTTACTAGGGTACTCTGTTGGTTGCTATGGAGTTGCTTGGCAGCTGCCAATGATGAAACTGCAAAGGCTTCTTGTCACGATGAATGATATAATCCAACTCCCATGCCTTTGTGACATTCAGAATGGAAGATATCCCTCTTTGGATTTTGGTTGCTAGGGTACTCTGTTTGGTTGCTATGGAGTTTCTTGACAGCTGCCAATGATGAAACTCCAAAGGCTTCTTGTCATGGTGAATGATATAAACCAACTCCCATGCCTCTGTGACATTCAGAATGGAAGATATCCCTCTTTGGATTTTGGTTGTTATGGTGCTCGACAATGGTTGCTAGGGAGGGGCTAGGAAGTGTTGAGGTGATTCATGATTGGCTGTTTGCTGCCCCGAGTCAAACGAGACCACCCTCATGTTTCTATGACAATTCAGTCCGGAGATATCCCTTTGATCTCTTTCAATGGAAGTCTACGGGACTTGTTGCTAAGGTGCTCTAAATGGTTGCTAGGGCGTGGCTTGATAGCGTCACAATGATCGTGAGAGACTGATTGGTCGTCTGAGTAAAATGAGCCCGCCCCCTTGTCTCTATGACACTGTGATCCAGAGCTATGTTCAATACAAAATCCCTATGCAATTTACCATAGTAGGAAAAGCAAGTGTGTTTCACAGGACGTTCCTTCCCCATAGTAAGTCAATGGGGCAAATTTGGGCAGCTTCTGCCCCCCAGGAGTGCAACTTTTACCCCATTGTGAGGTATGTTCTTACAGAGCCTGTCAGCCTCTTCAAATGTGGCAAATCACAAGTTTATGTGAAATCCTCGCTCTGAGCTATGAGTCGTCAAAGTTGGTCGCAATGTTAAGTCTATGGGACTTTTTTGGCCGCTTTTTTGCCCCTGGGGCAAACATCGCACCCCCGATCGCTTATAAAAGTCATAGCACACCTCTCCTCAATGAGCCGGTCGATTTGATACCTCATTCAGGGGTCTGTGACAAACGGTGTGGGGCGAGTTACGCGCCAAAGTTTTGTCTAGGTGAATAGTAATCACAACACTAGAATGTACATTTCCTGAAGAAAATGTGAAGTGGTGCTTGCAGTGGCAAAATTCACCACTCGGTTGCTACGGTGTTGTACATGATTGCATACGAGCCAACAACCATGTCTGTACGATGTTGTGGAGCTGAAATATGGCTTCTATATGTTGCAATATGGTTGCTTGGTAGCTTCAAACGGTTGCTAAGGTGTGGTTACACAGTTACCATGATGATATTTACAGATTGGTTTCCCAACCGAAACAAACAAGCACACCCCCATGTCTATATGATGTTCTGGTGCTGAGATATAGCTCATTCATGTGTTTGTACGGTTGCTAGGGTACTCCAAATGGTTGCTAAGGTTTGTTTATACAGTTTATGGGGTAATATTTAAAAAGTATTTGCAGGTCTGGGTCAAAAAATGCCCAACTCTGTGTTTTTACAATGTTTTGTTGCTGAGATATGGCTTGTAAATGTTGTTCAATGGTTGCTAGGGGCCTGTAACTGGTTTCTAGGGCGTGGCTATGACGTTGTTATGTCACTACTTATTGGCTGCTTGATAGGATGAATCAAAAGAGCCCAACCCCAAGGCTCTATGACCTTCTGAGCCAAAGATATGATTTTGAAAATTTTGTGCCTATGTTAAGTCTATGGGACATTTTTCGGCAAATGTTTCGCCCGCCAGACGAACATCTTACACCCGATCGCTTATAAAAGTCATAGCACACCTTTCCTCAATAAACCGGTCGATTTGACACCTCATTCAGGGGGCTGTGACAAACGGTGTGGGGCGAGTTACGCGCCGAAGTTTTGTCTAGGTGAATAGTAATCACAACACTAGAATGTACATTTCCTGAAGAAAATGTGAAGTGGTGCTTGCAGTGGCAAAACTCGCCACTCGGTTGCTAGGGTGTTGTACATGATTGAATACGAGCCAACAACCATGCCTCTACGATGTTGTGGAGCTGAAATATGGCTTCTATATGTTGCAATATGGTTGCTAGGTGGCTCTAAATGGTTGCTAGGGTGTGAATACACAGTTACCATGGTGATATTTACAGACTGTTTTCCAACTGAAACTAATGAGCCAACCCCCATCTCTATACAATATTCTGATGCAGAGATGTAGGTCTTGTAAAATGGTTGCTAGGGTACTCTGTTTGGTTGCTATGGAGATGCTTGTCAGCTGCTAATGATGAAACTGCAAAGGCTTCTTGTCAGTATGAATGATATAAACCAACTCCCATCTCTATATGATGTTCTGATGCAGAGATATACGTTTTGCTAAACAGTTGCTAGGGTACTCTATTTGGTTGCTAGCGAGTGGCTTGTCAGCTGCCAATCATGAAACTCCAAAGGCTTCTTGTCACTATGAATGATATAAACCAACTCCCATGCCTCTGCGACATTCAGAATGGAAGATATGCCTCTTTGGATTTTGGTTGCTAGGGTACTCTGTTTGGTTGCTATGGAGTGTCTTGGCAGCTGTCAATCATGAAACTCAAAGGCTGCTTGTCGATATGAATGATATAAACCAACTCCCATGCCTCTGTGACATTCAGAATGGAAGATATCCCTCTTTGGATTTTGGTTGCTAAGGTGCTCGACAATGGTTGCTAGGGAGGGGCTTGGAAGTGTTGAGGTGATTCATGATTGGCTGTTTGCTGCCCCGAGTCAAATGAGACCACCCCCATGTTTCTATGACAATTCAGTCCGGAGATATCTCTTTGAACTCTTTCAATGTAAGTCTATGGATCTTGTTGCTAAGGGGCTCTAAATGGTTGCTAAGGCGTGGCTTGATAGCTTCACAATGATCCAGAGAGACTGACTGGTCATCTGAGTAAAATGAGCCCTCCCCTTTGTCTCTATGACACTGTGATCCAGAGCTACGTTCAATACAAAGTCCCTATGCAATTTACCATAGTAGGAAAAGCATGTGTGTTTCACGGGATGTTCCTTCCCTATAGTAAGTCAATGGGGCAACTTTGGGCATCTCCTGCCCCCCAGGGGTGCAACTTTTACCCCATTGTGAGGTATGTTCTTACAGAGCCTGTCAGCCTCTTCAAATGTGGCAAATCACACGTTTCTGCGAAATCCTTGCTCAGAGCTACGTGTGGTCAAAGTTCGTCGCAATGTTAAGTCAATGGGACTTTTTTGGCCGCTTTTTCGCCCCTGGGGCGAACACCGTACCCCCGATCACTTATAAAAGTCATAGCACACCATTCCCGAATAATCCGCACGATTTGACGCCTCATTCGTGTGTCTGTGACAAAAGCTGCGGGACGAGTTACGCGCCAAACTTTTGTCCGGAATAATAAGAAGAAAAATAATAATAATAATAAGTATGAGCAATAACAATAGTGATGCCTTGCTTTCAGCAAGCACCACTAACTAGAATGTACATTTCCTGAAGAAAATGTGAAGTGGTGCTTGCAGTAGCAAAACTCGCCACTCAGTTGCTAGAGTGTTGTACATGATTGCATACGAGCCAACAACCATGTCTGTACGATGTTGTGGAGCTGAAATATGGCTTCTATATGTTGCAATATGGTTGCTAGGTGGCTCTAAATGGTTGCTAGGGTGTGAATACACAGTTACCATGGTGATATTTACAGACTGTTTTCCAACCGAAACTAATGAGCCAACCCCCATCTCTATACAATATTCTGATGCAGAGATGTAGGTCTTGTAAAATGGTTGCTAGGGTACTCTATTTGGTTGCTATGGAGTTGCTAGGCAGCTGCCAATGATGAAACTCCAAAGGCTTCTTGTCACTATGAATGATATAAACCAACTCCCATGCCTCTGTGACATACAGAATGTAAGATATCCCTCTTTGGATTTTGGTTGCTAGGGTACTCTATTTGGTTGCTAGGGAGTGGCTTGGCAGCTGCCAATCATGAATCTCCAAAGGCTGCTTGTCAGTATGAATGATATAATCCAACTCCCATGCCTCTGTGACATACAGAATGGAAGATATCCCTCTTTGAATTTTGGTTGCTAGGGTACTCTATTTGGTTGCTAAGGAGTGGCTTGGGAGCTGTCAATAATGAAACTACAAAGGCTGCTTGTCAGTATGAATGATATAAACCAACTTCCATGCCTCTGTGACATTCAGAATGGAAGATATCCCTCTTTTGATTTTGGTTGCTAGGGTACTCTGTTTGGTTGCTATGAAGTTGCTTGGCAGCTGCTAATGATGAAACTGCAAAGGCTTCTTGTCAGTATGAATGATATAAACCAACTCCCATCTCTATACGATGTTCTGATGTAGAGATATAGGTCTTGCTAAACGGTTGCTAGGGTACTCTGTTTGGTTGCTAGGGAGTGGCTTGGCAGCTGCCAATGATGAAACTGCAAAGGCTTCTTGTCATTATGAATTACATAAACCAACTCCCATGCCTCTGTGGCATTCAGAATGGAAGATATCCCTCTTTGTTATTTGGTTGCTAGGGTACTCTGTTGGTTGCTAGGGAGTGGCTTGGCAGCTGCCAATCATGAAACTCCAAAGGCTGCTTGTCAGTATGAATGATATAAACCAACTCCCATCTCTATACGATGTTCTGATACAGAGATATTCGTTTTGTTAAACGGTTGCTAGGGTACTCTGTTTGGTTGCTAGGGAGTGGCTTGGCAGTTGCCAATGTTGAAACTGCAAAGGCTTCTTGTCACTATGAATGATATAAACCAACTCCCATTTCTCTGTGACATTCAGAATGGCAGATATCCCTCTTTGGAATTTGGTTGCTAGGGTACTCTGTGTGGTTGCTATGGAGTTACTTGGCAGCTGCCAATGATGCAGTTCCAAAGGCTTCTTGTCACTATGAATGATATAAACCAACTCCCATGCCTCTGTGACATTCAGAATGGAAGATATCCCTCTTTGGATTGTGGTTGCTAAGGTGCTCGACAATGGTTGCTAGGGAGGGGCTAGGAAGTGTTGAGGTGATTTATGATTGGCCGTTTGCTGGCCCGAGTAGAATGAGACCACCCCCATGTTTCTATGACAATTCAGTCCGGAGATATCTCTTTGAACTCTTTCAATGGAAGTCTATGGAACTTGTTGCTAAGGGGCTCTAAATGGTTGCTAGGGCGTGGCTTGATAGCTTCACAATGATCCTGAGAGACTGATTGGTCATCTGAGTAAAATGAGCCCTCCCCCTTGTCTCTATGACACTGTGATCCAGAGCTACGTTCAATACAAAGTCCCTATGCAATTTACCATAGTAGGAAAAGCATGTGTGTTTCACAGGACGTTCCTTCCCCATAGTAAGTCAATGGGGCAACTTTGGGCATCTCCTGCCCCCCAGGGGTGCAACTTTTACCCCATTGTGAGGTATGTTCTTACAGAGCCTGTCAGCCTCTTCAAATGTGGCAAATCACACATTTCTGCGAAATCCTCGCTCAGAGCTACGTGTGGTCAAAGTTCGTCGCAATGTTAAGTCAATGGGACTTTTTTGGCCGCTTTTTCGCCCCTGGGGCAAACACCGCACCCCCGATCGCTTATAAAAGTCATAGCACACCTCTCCTTAATGAGCCGGTCGATTTGACACCTCACTCAGGGGTCTGAGACAAACGGTGCGGGGCGAGTTACGCGCCAAACTTTTGTCCAGAATAAGAATAATAATAATAATAAAAAAAAGAATAATAAGTATGAGCAATAACAATAGTGATGCTTTTAAAAAAGCACCACTAATAAGTATGAGCAATAACAATAGTGATGCCTTGCTTTCAGCAAGCACCACTAACTAGAATGTACATTTCCTGAAGAAAATGTGAAGTGGTGCTTGCAGTGGCAAAACTCTCCACTTGGTTGCTAGGGTGTTGTACATGATTGCATTCGAGCCAACAACCATGTCTGTAGGATGTTGTGGAGCTGAAATATGGCTTCTATATGTTGCAATATGGTTGCTAGGTGGCTCTAAACGGTTGCTAGGGTGTGAATTCAGTTACCATGGTGATAGTTACAGACTGTTTCCCAACCAAAACAAAAGAGCCAACCCCCATCTCTATACGATGTTCTGATGCAGAGACATGGGTCTTGATAAACGGTTGTTAGGGTCCTCTGTTTGGTTGCTAAGGAGTGGTTCGGCAGCTGCCAATCATGAAACTCCAAAGGCTGCTTGTCAGTATGAATGATTCAAACCAAATCCCATGCCTCTGTGACATTCAGAATGGAAGATATCCCTCTTTGGATTTTGGTTGCTAGGGTACTCTGTTTGGTTGCCATGGAGTTGCTTGGCAGCTGCCAATGATGAAACTGCAAAGGCGTCTTGTCACTGTGAATGATATAAACCAACTCCCATGCCTCTGTGACATTCAGAATGGAAGATATCCCTCTTTGGATTTTGGTTGATAGGGTACTCTGTTTGGTTGCTAGGGAGTGGCTTGGCAGCTGCCAATGATGAAACTGCAAAGGCTTCTTGTCACTATGAATGATATAAACCAACTCCCATGCCTCTGTGAAATTCAGAATGGAAGATATCCCTCTTTGGATTTTGGTTGCTAAGGTGCTCGACAATGGTTGCTAGGGAGTGGCTTGGCAGCTGCCAATGACGAAATTCCAAAGGCTTCTTGTCAGTATGAATGATATAATCCAACTCCCATGTCTCTGTGACATTCAGAATCGAAGATATCCCTCTTTGAAGTTTGGTTGCTAGGGCATTCTGTTTTGTTGCTATGGAGTGGCTTGGCAACTGCCTATCATGAAACTCCAAAGGTTGCTTGTCAGTATGAATGATATAAACCAACTCTCATGCCTGTGTGACATTCAGAATGGAAGATGTCCCTCTATGGTTTTGGTTGCTAAGGTGCTCGACAATGGTTGCTAGGGAGTGGCTTGGCAGCTGCCAATGATGAAACTGCAAAGGCTTCTTGTCACTATGAATGGTATAATCCAACTCCCATGCCTCTGTGACATTCAGAATGGAAGATATCCCTCTTTGGATTTTGGTTGATAGGGTACTCTGTTTGGTTGCTAGGGAGTGGCTTGGCAGCTGCCAATGATGAAACTGCAAAGGCTTCTTGTCACTATGAATGATATAAACCAACTCCCATGCCTCTGTGAAATTCAGAATGGAAGATATCCCTCTTTGGATTTTGGTTGCTAAGGTGCTCGACAATGGTTGCTAGGGAGTGGCTTGGCAGCTGCCAATGACGAAATCCCAAAGGCTTCTTGTCAGTATGAATGATATAATCCAACTCCCATGTCTCTGTGACATTCAGAATCGAAGATATCCCTCTTTGAAGTTTGGTTGCTAGGGCATTCTGTTTTGTTGCTATGGAGTGGCTTGGCAACTGCCTATCATGAAACTCCAAAGGTTGCTTGTCAGTATGAATGATATAAACCAACTCTCATGCCTGTGTGACATTCAGAATGGAAGATGTCCCTCTATGGTTTTGGTTGCTAAGGTGCTCGACAATGGTTGCTAGGGAGTGGCTTGGCAGCTGCCAATGATGAAACTGCAAAGGCTTCTTGTCACTATGAATGGTATAATCCAACTCCCATGCCTCTGTGACATTCAGAATGGAAGATATCCCTCTTTGGATTTTGGTTACTAGGGTACTCTGTTTGGTTGCTATGGAGTTGCTTGACAGCTTCCAATGATGAAACTGCAAATGCTTCTTGTCACTATGAATGATATAAACCAACTCCCATGCATCTGTGACATTCAGAATGGAAGATATCCCTCTTTGAAGTTTGGTTGCTAGGGCATTCTGTTTTGTTGCTATGGAGTGGCTTGGCAACTGCCTATCATGAAACTCCAAAGTCTGCTTGTCAGTATGAATGATATAAACCAACTCCCATGCCTCTGTGACATTCAAAATGGAAGATGTCCCTCTATGGTTTTGGTTGCTAAGGTGCTCGACAATGGTTGCTAGGGAGTGGCTTGGCAGCTGCCAATGATGAAACTGCAAAGGCTTCTTGTCACTATGAATGGTATAATCCAACTCCCATGCCTCTGTGACATTCAGAATGGAAGATATCCCTCTTTGGATTTTGGTTGCTAGGGTTCTCTGTTTGGTTGCTATGGAGTTGATTGGCAGCTGCTAATGATGAAACTGCAAAAGCTTCTTGTCAGTATTAAAGATATAAACCAACCCCCATCTCTATACGATGTTCTGATGCAGAGATATAGGTCTTGCAAAACGGTTGCTAGGGAACTCTGTTTGGTTGCTAGGGAGTGGCTTGGCAGCTGCCAATCATGAAACCCCAAAGGCTGCTTGTCAGTATGTATGGTATAAACCAACCCCCATCTCTATACAATGTTCTGATACAGAGATAGAGGTATTGCTAAATAGTTGCTAGGGTACTCTGTTTGGTTGCTATGGAGTGGTTTGGCAGCTGCCAATGATGAAACTCCAAAGGCTGCTTGTCAGTATGTATGGTATAAACCAGCTCCCATGCCTCTGTGACATTCAGAATAGAAGATATCCCTCTTTGGAATTTGGTTGCTAGGGTACTCTGTTTGGTTGCTATGGAGTTACTTGACAGCTGCCAATGATGAAACTGCAAAGGCTTCTTGTCACTATAAATGATATAAACCAACTCCCATGCCTCTGTGACATTCAGAATGGAAGATATCCCTCTAGGATTTTGGTTGCTAAGGTGCTCGACAATGGTTGCTAGGGAGGGGCTAGGAAGAGTTGAGGTGATTCATGATTGGCTGTTTGCTGCCCCAAGTCAAACGAGACCACCCTCAAGTTTCTATGACAATTCAGTCCGGAGATATCCCTTTGAACTCTTTTAATGGAAGTCTAAGGGACTTGTTGCTAAGGTGCTCTAAATGGTTGCTAGGGCGTGGCTTGATAGCTTCACAATGATCCTGAGAGACTGATTGGTCGTCTGAGTAAAATTAGCCCACCCCCTTGTCTCTATGACACTGTGATCCAGAGCTACGTTCATTACAAAATCCCTATGCAATTTACCATAGTAGGAAAAGCATGTGTGTTTCACGGGACATTCCTTCCCCATAGTAAGTCAATGGGGCAACTTTGGGACGCTCCTGCCCCCCAGGGGTGCAACTTTTACCCCTTTGTGAGGTATGTTCTTACAGAGCCTGTCAGCCTCTTCAAATGTGGCAAATCACACGTTTCTGCAAAATCCTCGCTCAGAGCTATGAGTGCTCAAAGTTCGTCGCAATGTTAAGTCAATGGGACTTTTTGGGCCGCTTTTTCGCCCCTGGGGCAAACCCCGCCCCCCCGATCGCTTAGAAAAGTCATAGCACACCTCTCCTCAATGAGCCGGTCGATTTGACACCTCACTCAGGGGTCTGTGACAAACGGTGCGGGGCGAGTTACGCGCCAAACTTTTGTGTGGAAGAATAATAATAATAAAAATAATAATAAGTATGCAAGAGAACACTAATGATGCCTTGCTTTCAGCAAGCACCATTAACTAGAATGTACATTTCCTGAAGAAAATGTGAAGTGGTGCTTGCAGTGGCAAAATTCGGCACGGTTGCTAGGGTTTTACTAGGTGGTTGCTATGGTGTTCTGGGAGGTTTCCAAGGTATTCTGGGTGGTTGCTAGGGCGTTGCTAAGTGGTTGCTAGGGTATTCAGTGTGGTTGCTAGGCAGTTGCTAAGGTGTTTACCATAGTTTACCATGATTTACCACGATTTACTATAGTTTACCATGATTTACTATAGTATGCCATGATTTACCATGTTCAAGTATGATTTACTGATTCAAGCATGATTTACCATAGTTTACCATGATTTACCACGATTTACCATAGTTTACGATAATTTACTATAGTACACCAGGATTTACCATGTTCAAGTATGATTTACTGATTCTAGCATGATTTATCATAGTTTACCATGATTTACCACGATTTACCATAGTTTACCATGATTTATTATAGTATACCATGATTTACCATGTTCAAGTATGATTTACTGATTCTAGCATGATTTACCATAGTTTACCATGATTTACTATAGTATACCACAATTTACCATGTTCTAGTATAATTTACTGATTCTAGCATGATTTATCATAGTTACCTTGATTTACCATGATTTACCATAGTTTACCATGATTTACTATAGTATACCATGATTTACCATGTTCAAGTATGATTTACTGATTCTAGCATGATTTACCATAGTTTACCATGATTTACAACGATTTACCACTAATTACCATAGTTTACCATGATTTACTATAGTATACCATGATTTACCATGTGCAAGTATGATTTACTGATTCAGGCATGATTTACCATAGTTTACCACAATTTACCACGATTTACTATAGTTTACCATGATTTACTATAGTATACCACGATTTACCATGTTCAATTATAATTTACTGATTCTAGCATGATTTACCATGATTTACCATAGTTTACCATGATTTACTATAGTATACCATGATTTACCATGTTCAAGTATGATTTACTATGATTCTAGCATTATTTATCATAGTTTACCATGATTTACCATAGTTTACCATGATTTACCATAGTTCACCACGATTTACCATAGTTTACCATGATTTACCATGTTCAAGCATGATTTACTGATTCTAGCATGATTTACCATAGTTTACCATGATTTACCATAGTTTACCATTATTTACCACGATTTACCATAGTTTACCATGATTTACTATAGTATACCATGATTTACCATGTTCAAATATGATTTACTGATTCTAGCATGATTTACCATAGTTTACCATGATTTACCACGATTTACCATACTTTACCATGATTTACTATAGTATACCATGATTTACCATGTTCAAGTATGATTTACTGATTCTAGCATGATTTACCATAGTTTACCATGATTTACCACGATTTACCATACTTTACCATGATTTACTATAGTATACCATGATTTACCATGTTCCAGTATGATTTACTGATTCTAGCATGATTTATCATAGTTTACCATGATTTACCATAGTTTACCATGATTTACTATAGTATACCATGATTTACCACGATTTACCATAGTTTACTATGATTTACTATAGTATACCATGATTTACCATGTTTTAGTATGATTTACTATGATTCTAGGATCATTTACCATAGTTTAACATGATTTACTATAGTATACTATGATTTACCATGTTCAAGTATGATTTACTGATTCTAGCATAATTTACCATAGTTTACCATGATTTACTATAGTTTACCATGATTTACCACGATTTAGCATAGTTTACCATGATTTACTATAGTATACCATGATTTACCATGTTCAAGTCTGATTTACTGATTTTAGCATGATTTACCATAGTTTACCATGATTTACTATAGTATACCATGATTTACCATGTTCAAGTATGATTTACTATGATTCTAGCATGATTTACCATAGTTTACCATGATTTACCACGATTTACTATAGTTTACCATGATTTACTATAGTATACCATGATTTACCATGTTCAAGTATGATTTACTGATTCTAGCATGATTTACCATAGTTTACCATGATTTACCATAGTTTACCATGATTTACCATAGTTTACCACGATTTACCACGATTTACCATAGTTTACCATGATTTACTATAGTATACCATGATTTACTATAGTATACCATGATATACCATGTTCAATTATGATTTACTGATTCTAGCATGATTTATCATAGTTTAAAATGATTTACCATAGTTTACCATGATTTACCATAGTTTACCATGATTTACTATAGTATACCATGATTTACCATGTTCAAGTATGATTTACTATGATTCTAGCATGATTTACCATAGTTTACCATGATTTACCACGATTTACCATAGTGTACTATGATTTACTATAGTATACCATGATTTACCATGTTTTAGTATGATTTACTATGATTCAAGGTTGATTTACCATAGTTTACCATGATTTAGTCAAAAGAGCCAAGTCCCATCTCTATACTATGTTTTGATGCAGAGATATACGTTTTGCTAAACGGTTGCTAGGATACTCTCTTTGGTTGCTATGGAGTTACTTGGCAGCTGCCAATGATGAAATTCCAAAGGCTTCTTGTCAGTATGAATGATATAAACCAACTCCCATGCCTCTGTGACATTCAGAATGGAAGATATCCCTCTTTGGATTTTGGTTGCTAAGGTGCTCGACAATGGTTGCTAGGGAGGGGCTTGGAAGTGTTGAGGTGATTCATGATTGGCTGTTTACTGCCCCGAGTCAAATGAGACCACCCCCATGTTTCTATGACAATTCAGTCTGGAGATATCTCTTTGAACTCTTTCAATGGAAGTCTATGGAACTTGTTGCTAAGGGGCTCTAAATGGTTGCTAGGGCGTGGCTTGATAGCTTCACAATGATCATGAGAGACTGATTGGTCGTCTGAGTAAAATGAGCCCTCCCCCTTGTCTCTATGACACTGTGATCCAGAGCTACGTTCAATACAAAGTCCCTATGCAATTTACCATAGTAGGAAAAGCATGTGTGTTTCACGGGACGTTCCTTCCCCAAAGTAAGTCAATGGGGCAACTTTGGGCATCTCCTGCCCCCCAGGGGTGCAACTTTTACCCCATTGTGAGGTATGTTCTTACAGAGCCTGTCAGCCTCTTCAAATGTGGCAAATCACACATTTCTGCGAAATCCTCGCTCAGAGCTACGTGTGGTCAAAGTTCGTCGCAATGTTAAGTCAATGGGACTTTTTTGGCCGCTTTTTCGCCCCTGGGGCGAACACCGCACCCCCGATCGCTTATAAAAGTCATAGCACACCTCTCCTTAATGAGCCGGTCGATTTGACACCTCATTCATGGCTCTGAGACAAACGGTGCGGGGCGAGTTACGCGCCAAACTTTGTCCAGAATAATAATAATAACTAGAATGTACATTTCCTGAAGAAAATGTGAAGTGGTGCTTGCAGTGGCAAAACTCGCCACTCGGTTGCTAGGGTGTTGTACATGATTGCATACGAGCCAACAACCATGTCTGTACGATGTTGTGGAGCTGAAATATGGCTTCTATATGTTTCAACATGGTTGCTAGGTGGCTCTAAACGGTTGCTAGGGTGTGAATACACAGTTACCATGGTGATATTTACAGACTGTTTCCCAACCGAAACAAAAGAGCCAACCCCCATCTCTATACGATGTTCTGATGCAGAAACATGGGTCTTGATAAACGGTTGTTAGGGTCCTCTGTTTGGTTGCTAGGGAGTGACTTGGCAGGTGCCAATCATGAAACTCCAAAGGCTGCTTGTCAGTATGAATGATATAAACCAACTCCCATGCCTCTGTGACATTCAGAATGGAAGATATCCCTCTTTGGATTTTGGTTGCTAGGGTACTCTGTTTGTTTGCTATGGAGTTGCTTGGCAGCTGCCAATGATGAAACTGCAAAGGCTGCTTTTCAGTATGAATGATATAAACCAACTCCCATGCCTCTGTGACATTCAGAATGGAAGATATCCCTCTTTGAAGTTTGGTTGCTAAGGTAATCTATTTGGTTGCTATGGAGTTGCTTGACAGCTGCCAATGATGAAACTGCAAAGGCTTCTTGTCACTATGAATGAAATAAACCAACTCCCATGCCTCTGTGACATTCAGAATGGAAGATATCCCTATTTTGATTTTGGTTGCTAGGGTACTCTATTTGGTTGCTAGTGGGTGGCTTGATAGCTGCCAATGATGAAACTTCAAAGGCTTCTTGTCACTATGAATGATATAAACCAACCCCCATCTTTATACGATGCTCTGATACAGAGATATAGGTCTTGCTAAATAGTTGCTAGGGTACTCTGTTTGGTTGCTATGGAGTGGCTTGGCAGCTGCCAATGATGAAACTCCAAAGGCTGATTTTCAGTATGAATGATATAAACCAACTCCCATGCCTCTGTGACATTCAGAATGGAAGATATCCCTCTTTGGATTTTGGTTGCTAAGGGGCTCGACAATGGTTGCTAGGGAGGGGCTAGGAAGTGTTGAGGTGATTCATGATTGGGTGTTTGCTGCCCCGAGTCAAACGAGACCACCTTCATGTTTCTATGACAATTCAGTCCGGAGATATCCCTTTGATCTCTTTCAATGGAAGTCTATGGGACTTGTTGCTAAGGTGCTCTAAATGGTTGCTAGGGCATGGCTTGATAGCTTCACAATGATCCTGAGAGACTGATTGGTCATCTGAGTAAAATGAGCCCGCCCCCTTGTCTCTATGACACTGTGATCCAGAGCTATGTTCAATACAAAATCCCTATGCAATTTACCATAGTAGGAAAAACACATGCTGGGCCGTCCTACACCATAGTAAGTCAATGGGAAACTTTGGGCAGCTCCTGCCCCCCAGGGGTGCAACTTTTACCCCATTGTGAGGTATGGTCTCACACAGCCTGCCATCCTCTTCAAATGTGGCAAATCACACATTTCTGCGAAATCCTCGCTCGGAGCTATGACTCGTCAAAGTTTGTTGCAATGTTAAGTCAATGGGATTTTTCGGCTGCTTTTTCGCCCCTGGGGCGAACACCGTACCCCCGATCGCTTATAAAAGTCATAGCACACCATTCCCGAATAATCCGCACGATTTGACACCTCATTCGTGGGTCTGTGACAAAAGCTGCGGCACGAGTTACGCGCCAAACCTTTGTGTGGAAGAATAATAATAATAAAAATAATAAGTATGCAAGAGAACACTAATGATGCCTTGCTTTCAGCAAGCACCATTAATAATAAGAAGAACTAGAATGTACATTTCCTGAAGAAAATGTGAAGTGGTGCTTGCAGTGGCAAAACTCGCCACTCGGTTGCTAGGGTGTTGTACATGATTGCATACGAGCCAACAACCATGTCTGTACGATGTTGTGGAGCTGAAATATGGCTTCTATATGTTTCAACATGGTTGCTAGGTGGCTCTAAACGGTTGCTAGGGTGTGAATACACAGTTACCATGGTGATATTTACAGACTGTTTCCCAACCGAAACAAAAGAGCCAACCCCCATCTCTATACGATGTTCTGATGCAGAAACATGGGTCTTGATAAACGGTTGTTAGGGTCCTCTGTTTGGTTGCTAGGGAGTGACTTGGCAGGTGCCAATCATGAAACTCCAAAGGCTGCTTGTCAGTATGAATGATATAAACCAACTCCCATGCCTCTGTGACATTCAGAATGGAAGATATCCCTCTTTGGATTTTGGTTGCTAGGGTACTCTGTTTGTTTGCTATGGAGTTGCTTGGCAGCTGCCAATGATGAAACTGCAAAGGCTGCTTTTCAGTATGAATGATATAAACCAACTCCCATGCCTCTGTGACATTCAGAATGGAAGATATCCCTCTTTGAAGTTTGGTTGCTAGGGTAATCTATTTGGTTGCTATGGAGTTGCTTGACAGCTGCCAATGATGAAACTGCAAAGGCTTCTTGTCACTATGAATGAAATAAACCAACTCCCATGCCTCTGTGACATTCAGAATGGAAGATATCCCTATTTTGATTTTGGTTGCTAGGGTACTCTATTTGGTTGCTAGTGGGTGGCTTGATAGCTGCCAATGATGAAACTTCAAAGGCTTCTTGTCACTATGAATGATATAAACCAACCCCCATCTTTATACGATGCTCTGATACAGAGATATAGGTCTTGCTAAATAGTTGCTAGGGTACTCTGTTTGGTTGCTATGGAGTGGCTTGGCAGCTGCCAATGATGAAACTCCAAAGGCTGATTTTCAGTATGAATGATATAAACCAACTCCCATGCCTCTGTGACATTCAGAATGGAAGATATCCCTCTTTGGATTTTGGTTGCTAAGGGGCTCGACAATGGTTGCTAGGGAGGGGCTAGGAAGTGTTGAGGTGATTCATGATTGGGTGTTTGCTGCCCCGAGTCAAACGAGACCACCTTCATGTTTCTATGACAATTCAGTCCGGAGATATCCCTTTGATCTCTTTCAATGGAAGTCTATGGGACTTGTTGCTAAGGTGCTCTAAATGGTTGCTAGGGCATGGCTTGATAGCTTCACAATGATCCTGAGAGACTGATTGGTCATCTGAGTAAAATGAGCCCGCCCCCTTGTCTCTATGACACTGTGATCCAGAGCTATGTTCAATACAAAATCCCTATGCAATTTACCATAGTAGGAAAAACACATGCTGGGCCGTCCTACACCATAGTAAGTCAATGGGAAACTTTGGGCAGCTCCTGCCCCCCAGGGGTGCAACTTTTACCCCATTGTGAGGTATGGTCTCACACAGCCTGCCATCCTCTTCAAATGTGGCAAATCACACATTTCTGCGAAATCCTCGCTCGGAGCTATGACTCGTCAAAGTTTGTTGCAATGTTAAGTCAATGGGATTTTTCGGCTGCTTTTTCGCCCCTGGGGCGAACACCGTACCCCCGATCGCTTATAAAAGTCATAGCACACCATTCCCGAATAATCCGCACGATTTGACACCTCATTCGTGGGTCTGTGACAAAAGCTGCGGCACGAGTTACGCGCCAAACTTTTGTGTGGAAGAATAATAATAATAAAAATAATAAGTATGCAAGAGAACACTAATGATGCCTTGCTTTCAGCAAGCACCATTAATAATAAGTATGAGCAATAACAATAGTGATGCCTTGCTTTCAGCAAGCACCACTAATAAGTATGAGCAATAACAATAGTGTTGCTTTGCCTTTGGCAAGCACCACTAACTAGAATGTACATTTCCTGAAGAAAATGTGAAGTGGTGCTTGCAGTGGCAAAATTCGCCACTGGGCAGATGCTAACACAATTGACATGTTGTGATACCATGATATACCACATTTTAGCATCATTTACCATGATTTACCATGTTTCTAAGATGATTTACTACGATTTACCACATTCCAGCATGATTTATTATGATTAACATGTTGTTAGAATGATGCTAGCAGGATTAGCATGTTGCTAGCATGATTAGCATGTTGGTTGGATGATGCTAGCATGATTAGCATGCTTTTAACAAGATGCTAGCATGATTAGCATTTTGCTAGCATAATGCTAGCATGATTAGCATAATGCTAGCACGATTAGCATGTTGCTAGCATAATGCTAGCATGATTAGCATGTTGCTAGCATGTTTTTAGCTAGATGCTAACATAATTAGCATGATGCTAGCATTATGCTAGCTTGATTAGCATGTTGCTAGCATAATGCTAGCATGATTAGCATGTTGCTAGCTTGATTAGCATGTTGCTAGCATAATGCTAGCATGATTAGCATGTTGCTAGCATGATGCTAGCTTGATTAGCATGTTGCTAGCATGATGCTAGCATGATTAGCATGTTGATAGCATGTTTTTAGCAAGATGCTGAATGTTCTGGGTGGTTGGTAGGCAGTTGCTAGGGTGGTCTGGGTGGTTGCTAGAGTTTTTTGGTGGTTACTAGAGCATTTCTAGATGTTGCTAGGGTGTTCAGGGTGGTTGCTAAGGTATTTTTGTTAGTTGCTATGGTGTTACTAGGTGGTTGGTAGTTGTCAAATATGGTTACTATGGAGTTTTTATAGAGTTCTTAAAATCTTTAATAACGAGTGCCTTCAGTACGGCACTCGGCCTGCGGCCTCGTGCCTATGGCCGAATAGGCACAAGCATGGAGCGATATCGCAAGGCCACAAGAGTAAAATTGCTTTAAAAAATAAAATAAAATGTAAAAAAAAAATTTTTTTTGGTTTAGGGTGGTTGCTAGGGAGCTCTTAGTGGTTGCTAGGGTGCTAAAACTGGTTGCTAAGGTGTGGCTATGAAGATTTTAGGCCATTACTTATTGGCTGCTTGATAATATAAATCCTCTGAGGGAGAGAGAGAGGGAGAGACGCAGGGGTGACAGGCCCTTTGGAGTCTGTGTGTGTGAAAACGTCGGTTTGGATTCAAATGTTTTTAGAACTCCCCATGTTAAGTCAATGGGGACTTTTTTGGCCGCTTTTTCGTCCGCTGTGCGAACATCGTACACCCGATCGCTTAGAAAAGTCATAGCACACCTCTCCTCAATGAGCCGCTCGATTTGACACCTCACTCAGGGGTCTGAGACAAACGGTGCGGGGCGAGTTACGCGCCAAACTTTTGTCCAGAATAAGAATAATAATAATAAAAAAAAGAATAATAAGTATGAGCAATAACAATAGTGATGCTTTTAAAAAAGCACCACTAATAAGTATGAGCAATAACAATAGTGATGCCTTGCTTTCAGCAAGCACCACTAATAATAATAAGTATGCAAGAGAACACTAATGATGCCTTGCTTTCAGCAAGCACCATTAATAAGTATGAGCAATAACAATAGTGATGCTTTTAAAAAAGCACCACTAATAAGTATGCAAGAGAACACTAATGATGCCTTGCCTTTGGCAAGCACCATTAATAATAAGTTTAAATAGGATTTCAGTAAGTTGGCTCTCTCAAGCCAACTTAATAAGTTTAAATACAATATCAGTAAGTTGGCTTTCTCAAGCCAACTTAATAATAATAAGTTTAAATAGGATTTCAGTAAGTTGGCTTTCCCAAGCCAACTTAATAATAAGTTTAAATAGGATTTCAATATGTTGGCTCTCTCAAGCCAACTTAATAATAATAATAAGTTTAAATAGGATTTCAATATGTTGGCTCTCTCAAGCCAACTTAATAATAAGTTTAAATAGGATTTCAATATGTTGGCTCTCTCAAGCCAACTTAATAATAAGTTTAAATAGGATTTCAATATGTTGGCTCTCTCAAGCCAACTTAATAAGTTTAAATAGGATTTCAGTAAGTTGGCTCTCTCAAGCCAACTTAATAATAATAATAAGTTTAAATAGGATTTCAGTAAGTTGGCTCTCTCAAGCCAACTTAATAAGTTTAAATAGGATTTCAGTAAGTTGGCTCTCTCAAGCCAACTTAATAATACGTTTAAATAGGATTTCAGTAAGTTGGCTTTCTCAAGCCAACTTAATAATAATAAGTTTAAATAGGATTTCAGTAAGTTGGCTTTCTCAAGCCAACTTAATAATAAGTTTAAATAGGATTTCAGTAAGTTGGCTTTCTCAAGCCAACTTAATAATAAGTTTAAATAGGATTTCAGTAAGTTGGCTTTCTCAAGCCAACTTAATAATAAGTTTAAATAGGATTTCAGTAAGTTGGCTTTCTCAAGCCAACTTAATAATAAGTTTAAATAGGATTTCAGTAAGTTGGCTCTCTCAAGCCAACTTAACTAGATTAAAAAGTTCGTCGAGACAAACTTTAAGTTGGCTTGAGAAAGCCGGACCAGAAAGTTTGAAGAAGTTTAAAGTAGTTTGGAGTTTAAAGTAGTTTAAAGTTTAAATTAGTCTAAAGTTTAAATTAGTTTAAAGTTTAAATTAGTTAGAAGTTTAAAGTTTAAAGTAGTTTAAAGTTAAAAAGTTGTTGGGGGTTTTCTAGTGGGTTGCTAAGGTGTTCTGGGTGGTTGCTAGGGTGGTTGCTATGGTGTTGCTAAGCGGTTGCTAGGGTATTTTGGGTGGTTGCTAGGGTGTTCTGGGTGGTTGCTATGGTGTTGCTAGGTGGTTGCTAAGGTATTCTGGTTGGTTGCTATGGTGTTGCTAGGCGGTCTCAAGCCAACTTAATAAGTTTAAGTACAATATCAGTAAGTTGGCTTTCCCAAGCCAACTTAATAAGTTTAAATAGGATTTCAGTAAGTTGGCTTTCTCAAGCCAACTTAATAATAAGTTTAAATAGGATTTCAGTAAGTTGGCTTTCCCAAGCCAACTTAATTAAATCACAAAATATAGTAAGCCACAAAACACAGGTCACCCTTATGGCATACAAAATAATATACAAGGGAAAATATAATTTCTTCACCATTTACTTGTATCAGTAAATACATTAGATGGGGGGAAAAATGTCAAAAGTTACAGTTCTTGAAACACATCTTCAGATGCACCTGAACACATCATCAGTGATGTAACCTGGGGTCCTCGGGTGTTTCGGGTGTTTCAACATCAGACACCCTTGCCCAGGCAACCCAGCCACGGCTGATCAGACCGCGACTTGTGTTCAGTTAGCACTCGCTTGCCCCCATGGTGCTCCTCTACGGATCCAGAGCCATCTCGAGGCTTTCTCGGCTGCATCGGTGGTGTTCTTGATGGCCCTGCTTCTTGTTTTTCTTGCAATGCCCAGCGCAGTAAAGGCTTTGTGGAGGGAGCGCCCCACAAATCCTCTGCAGCCAACCTCGATAGGCATGCATCTCGCCTTCCAGCCCTGTGCTCGGCAGTCTGTGACCAAATGTTCATATTTGGTCATCTTTCTTTCGTGGGCTTCTCCCACGCGGTCCTCCCATGGCACGGTCAGCTCCATGATGATTATATTCTTGGTGCTCTCTGAGACTAGAGTGATATCTGGCCTCATAGTTGTGCTGACAATGTGCTGGGGGAATTTAACCCTCTGAGGTCGGCAATCACGCCGGCGTGATCTGCTCGCTTTTTTCCTTTTTGACTTTGATTTTACAAACAAGTTTCATACATCAATCGATTCTGTTAAATGTGTATTATTTTTGTGTATACTCACAATAAAAACAAAGTGTTGTGCTTTTTGCCAAATAAAGAAAAATAAACACGAAGCGAGTTCTGCCTTCTCTCTGTCAGTGTTGTCCATTGTGAAACGCGTCCGAAAATGAACAATAACTCAGCGAATTCTCAGTCAAACAGGCATACAGACACACAGGCATGAAGCTTGAATTCTCTTCTTTTAAATTAGGTCATTTATATAAAAAACAAATATTCTCATCTTGTGAAATCTGTATTAAAAGAGAGCAATTCCAGTCGAGCTAATTACAGCTGATTCAAATGTAATGTGACCCCGCCCACGGAGAGCGCGCGCTATTCAAACGCAAATATCTGAGGCAATCCACGGCGCAAACTGTGAACGCCCCACATATCAGCTCGAGAAAACACAAGTTTATTCAGATCATTACTTGTTTACACCGTCTCGCAGCGCTGTGAAGAATAATAATAATGGAAAAGACCTCAGAAGTGCGGGTATTTCGAGGAGCAAGGATCCTGAGCTGAGGAATACAATAGCAAGTATTTTTCCTTCTCACGTGAATCGGGTTTCTGTTTATGAATGAATGAACGGCTATGTTTACCACAGCTCGCAAAAAGACAGTTTAAATTTAAATCGCGTTTGTGATTGAATGATGATGTTTTAGCAAACTGTATTGCTATACTGAGATGAGTAAAAATCGACTGAAATATGTTGAAATAAAATGTAGTCTAATATGTATGGATATTATACAAATTGCAAGCACAATTTGTGGAAAAAAAATTTATATAAAAAATATAAATAAAATTTATTTTTGTGTATAAATATATACACATATATATGTGTGTGTGTATGCACATATATATATATATTTGTTTAAGCAACGTATTAAACTGCAAATTAACATTTATATTTCTTATAATAAAAATGAAAGACCTATGTTACAGACATATGAAAGACAACATTTCGTTGATTAGTTTTGGATAGATTATACATTTTTACTGTAAAATATCTGCCACCTCAAATAAGCTTTTATTTGCCAATTTTTTGTCAAAAATAATCAAATATTCAATCAAATCCTTAACTTTGAAATATGTATGATAAGATGTATACTTTAGTTTTTACAAAGAAAGATTACACTTGAATTGTTGTTTATTGAAATATTTACAAGGTAGATGTAAACAAACTATTAAAAGGTAAATATAAGCCTTTTCTTTAAATAATTTTTATTGTGTTTTATTTGTGACAAATTTGGGGAGAGGATAAATATTCCAAAATTGAAAATACAGTATGAGAATTAACTGCACAATTACTAGACATGTTTTCCTTGGATATTATAGGCCAATTTGCAAGCACAATATGTGGAAAAATAAAAAAGAATTGAGATGCTTCCAACTGTCCCTAACCCTATAGTACATGTGGTTAATTAATATTACTCAGTACTTAAATCGTGTGTGTATGTGCGCCGGTGAGACGGCAGCCGGTTGCATGCAGCTGTGTGTAGCGTTGTCTGCCTGTTAGTGTGTTTTAGTACTTTTTTTAGCTACCTTTAACATTTAAGATTTTAACAAGATTTTATTATTGAACTCATCTTGACTCATCAACAATTATGTGCCGATATCTGCAAAGCAAGACATACACCCGCCAGGAACTCCTGAACCTAGTTCATGGCTCAAGATATGGAATTCGACATGACATTCCGATGGAACTCTTACTGAGGAGACATAGGGGAACGCGTGCCGGGGTGAAGAGAAACAAGAGGAAAGTGGCGAGAGCATGGAAGGAGTCTTTTAAACCAGCAATACCATCCATAACTATGGGAAATGTCCGCTGCTTAACAAACAAACTAGAGGAACTAGAAACTCTTGTCAAGACACAGAAATTGTATCAGGAGAGCAGCATTATATGCCTTACGGAGACGTGGTTGACAAACAACACGCCCGACTCTCTGATCAGTTTTACCGGCTTCAGGACGGTACGAGCTGACAGGGACACCGCATTGAGCGGGAAGCAGAAAGGGGGAGGGCTTCTCATGCTTATCAACAACAAGTGGTGTAACCCTAAGCATGCAACAATCAAAGAACATGTATGCAATAAGGACATTGAGCTTCTAGCGGTCAGTTTAAGACCGTATTACCTACCTAGAGAGTTCACCGTGGTAGTGGCCATTGTTGTTTACATCCCTCCATCTGCCAAGGCGGAAGCCGTTTGTGACGTGGTACACACCACTGTCGCGAGACTTCAGGACAATTATCCAGACGCGTTTATTTTCTTGTCTGGAGATTTCAATCATGTCAGTCTCTCTAAGACTTTGCCCACTTTTAAACAGTTTGTTGAGTGCACAACGAGAGGTGATAAAACGCTGGATCTCTTGTATGCCAGTGTGAAAAATGCATATAAATGTACTGCACTGCCCCCTCTTGGACGCTCAGACCATGACATGTTACACCTTACTCCTTTCTACACCCCAGCTGTCAAGAGGCTGCCTGTCACCACCAGAACATCGAAGTGCTGGTCTCCTGAAGCTGACGAAGCTCTGAAGTACTGTTTTGAGACAACAGATTGGGATGTGTTCTGTGAGGAATATGGCGATGACATTGATGGCCTAACAGAATGCATTACTCACTACATCAATTTCTGTTATGACGACATAGTACCATCAGTTGTGATTCGCTGTTTTCCTAATAACAAACCATGGATTAATAGCAGCTTGAAGGGTTTGTTGAATGAGAAGAGAAAAGCTTTCAAGGAAGGGGACAGAAACAAAATTAAGGAAATCCAAAAGTTACTGAAAGGCAAGATTAAAGAGGGGAAAGAAGCATATAGGCTGAAACTGGAACAACAGCTGCAGCAAGATGGAGTTAAGCAGGTATGGGATGGAATGAGGAAGATCACAGGCATGAAGCAGAAGGGTGGTTCGTTGCCTGATGGTGATCAGAGTCTGGCTGATGATCTAAACAGATTCTTCAACAGATTTGACTGTCCCACACCATCTCAGCCTCCTCCATCTGGTCTATTGGCCACAGCTGCCTCTTCTCCATCTCCCCCTCCTTTTCCCAACACTCCTGGGATATTATCTGCTCATAGCCCCCTCTCCACATCCCATAGCAGCCCACCAACAGCCCCGCCTATAGTTCTTCATCCAGCTCAGGTCAGGGCGATGCTGGGTGGTCTGAAGCCAAGGAAAGCAGTGGGGCCTGATAACATCAGCCCCAGATTATTGAAGACCTGCTCTGCAGAGCTATGTGGTATTCTAACACACCTGTTTAACCTGAGCCTGTGTTTACAGATGGTTCCAAGGTTGTGGAAAACATCTTGCCTGGTCCCTGTCCCAAAGAAGAAAAAACATTCCACCGACCATAATGACTACAGACCGGTAGCACTCACCTCACATGTCATGAAGACATTTGAGAGACTTGTCCTCTCTTACATTAGGACTAGTGTGTCAAATAAAATGGACCCCTTACAGTTTGCATATCAGTCTAACATCAGTGTAGATGATGCCCTCATCTATATGCTGCAGAGGGTTTATACACATCTGGACACCTCTGATGCATCTGTGCGGATCACTTTTTTTGATTTCTCAAGTGCCTTTAATACCATCCAGCCTCGTCTGTTAGGGGAGAAGATGGGAAAGATGAAGGTGGATCCATCATTGGTCTTGTGGATTTTGGATTATCTATCCCTCAGACCACAGTATGTGCGCCTACAGAACAGTGTCTCAAGTACCATTCTAAGCAGCACAGGAGCACCACAAGGAACTGTGCTAGCTCCGTTTCTGTTTGCCATCTATACAGCGGACTTCCAATACAACACTGATGGTTGCTTCCTGCAGAAATTCTCAGATGATACCTCAGTGGTCGGCCTCATCAACGGAGACGATGAGGAGGAGTACAGAAGAACAATCAGCAACTTTGTGAAATGGAGTGCGGACAATAACCTACATCTCAACACCACAAAAACCAAGGAGATAGTGGTGGATTTTAGGAGGGGGAGGAGGAGAAGAATCCAGCCAACACCAGTCACCATCAGGGGCAACGAGGTGGAGCAGGTTGCCAATCACAGGTACCTGGGTGTGCAGCTGGATAGTAAGCTGGACTGGAAGAGTCATATGGAGGTGGTGTACCGTAAGGGGCAAAGCCGACTTTATTTTTTAAGGAGGCTGAGGACATTTAACATCTGCCAACCCTTGCTCTGCAGGGTCTATCACACAGTGGTGGCTAGTGCTGTGTTTTTCGCTGTGGCATGCTGGGGAGAGGGAGTTTACACAGCAGACAGAAACAGAGTTGACAAGCTCATCAGGAAGGCCAGCTCAGTGGTTGGGGCTGAACTTGAGACGGTCCAGCAGGTGGCAGGGACCAGAGCAGTAAACAAACTAGGCTCAATACTGGACAACCCCGCACACCCTCTCCACTCCCTGAAGGTGATAAACAGAAGCACCTTCAGTCAAAGACTGATTGCACCAGTATGCAAGACGGAGCGGTACAGGAAATCCTTTATACCAGCTGCTATAAGACTCTACAACGCACAAAAATAACCTTTGTCTCTTTTATGCATAGTTTGCTATAGTAGTCTGTTATATATATATTTTTAACTTAAATAGGTCAGGATAAAACTGAACTAATATGTGGTGTTATGTCTGTCATGAAGCTGCTGTGACACTGTAATTTCCTGTTAAAGGATCAATAAAGAACCTACTAACTAACTACTAACTAACTGTTGCTCTTGCATTCTTGTGGCTCAGTGACTCACCTGAATGAATGGCTCATTAAGTATGCGGTCCTCAGGTGTGAACCACTAAATATGCATGATCGTTGACGCCCACTCGAATATGGCCTTTCCAAACAGAAAGTGCTTTGCAAAATTCAAATCAATGTATTGTGTTATGTGAAGGATTAGGCAGGGTGATTTTCACATCATTTTGAAGAAAAAACACTAGGCGATGACATCTATTAGACAAAAGTATTATTGGCACATATTTAGTGTGTGTTTTGTGGTCTTATTTCAGAAACTTTAGTTTTTAGTTTTTTCAATAACCACGCATAAACATTATTCTCTCAAAAATGCAGACATGTACATTCTTGTTGCTCACATATTATGGTAGCCCTGTTTGTGCTAAATAGAGTGTAATTTTTTTTTGCCATTACTATGTTTATAAGCAACTGAAAAAAGCACAAATGTCAGGGCATGTCAGAACATCTCAAGGACCCCAAAAACACCTTAGACCCCAGAGGGTTAAGCTGCTTCTCCAAATCCACAGAGAGTTTCCAGTCCTTGGCTGATGCCAGGATCCCTGCTGGTGCCTCCCTCCCTCCTTGTGGCTGTTCTTCTGCCCTAACAAATGCAATTGAGTGAGTGGTGTTGCTCCCTCGGCCGCCTTTGCTGATCTCTTTGCTAATGGTGTCTGCAATAGATTTCAGCACCTGGTTGTGATGCCAAGTGTAACGACCCTGGCCGAGCGCTGTTGGGCAGGAGCTCAGAATGTGCTCCAGCGTTCCACGAGATGGGCACAGTTGGCAAGTTGGTGTGTCTGCTTTTCCCCACGTACAGAGGTTTGCTGGGCTAGGCAGGACGTCCTACACTGCCCGAATCAGGAAGGTTATGCGGTGCGGCTCGCTTTGCCAGAGCTCCGTCCAGGTGACCTTGCGGTCCATGGCATGCTCCCACCTGGTCCAGGCCCCCTGTTGCCCCATTCCAGCTGCTCTGCTTGTCCTTCCTTCCTTCACAGCAGCTCTGACCTCTTCCTGTATTCGGCTGCATTTCTCCTTCCCCTTCACCTCTTTATGTCGAGGAGGTGTTGGGAACATCTCCAAGCCTGCTCTGCCTCGGGCTACCACTCCCACAAGCTCTTTGTGCCGCAGTCGAGCCTGTGCATCCAACACAGCGGCTTGGGCGTTCCACTTCCTCTCTGTCTTCACCAGCACTCCTGCCTGGGCCACCTTTGGGTCGTTGGAGTCTCTATACATCAGCACCTCACGTGCAGGCAACCGGAGCATTGTGGTGTTTCCATAGAGGGCGATGTTGCTGAGACTCCTGGGCAACCCTAACCATCTCCTGAGACAGCTGCTGACCTTTCTTTCCAAGGTCTCCACCATTGAAATGGGAACCTCATACACAAGTAGCAGCCAGAGTATTCTTGGCAGGATACCATGTTGGTAAATCCACGCTTTAAACTTGCCGGGGAGGCCAGAACGGTCTGTTGCTCTTAACCAGCTGTGCAGCTCCTGGCAGGTTGACTGGACTGATGCGGAGTCTCTGAGGCTGCTGTCAAAAACCTTGCCCAAGCTTTTCACCGGCTGTTCTGACAGTGATGGTATCTTTTCCCCTTTGATGCTGAAATGGAACCTGTCCGTGACCTTGCCCTTCTTCAGCACTAGCGAACGGGACTTGGCTGGTTTGAACTCCATCCGAGCCCACCGGATGAGCTTTTCCAGCCCTTGGAGTATCCACCTGCCTCCTGGCACTGACTCTGTGGTGACTGTCAGGTCATCCATAAATGCTCTGATTGGCGGTTGGCGGACCCCTCCTCTGCTTTGGGGCCCCCGACACTCAGGCTCTGCCGATTTGACAATCATATTCATAGCCACTGCAAATAGGATCACAGAGATGGTGCAGCCTGTGATTATTCCCACCTCCAGTTTGTGCCAATCTGATGTCACACCTCCTGCAGAGACTCGCATCCTGAAATGGTTGTAATAATCCAAGATCAGATCTGCAATGTGATGTGGCACATGGTGCTTGGTCATGGTGGTCTGGACCAGCTTGTGGGGGATAGAGCCATATGCATTGGCTAGGTCTAACCACAGTACTGTGAGGTCTCCCTTGTGTTCACAAGCTTCCCGGATGAGCTGAGTCACCACTCCCTTGTGTTCTAAGCAACCTGGGACTCCAGCAATTCCTCCCTTTTGCACAGATGTGTCTATGTAGTTGTTAGTTAAGAGGAAGTTGGTCAGACGCCTTGCTACTATACTGAAGAAGATCTTGCCTTCCACGCTCAGCAATGAGATTATTCTGAACTGATTGATCTTCTTGGAATCTTTCTCCTTGGGGATCCAGACTCCCTCAGCAAATCTCCACTGCTGTGCCACCTTTCCTCTTCTCCAAATGACTCGAATGATCTTCCAGAGTCACCTGAGTAGCAAGAGGCAGTTCTTGTAGACCTTGTATGGGATTCCACTTGGTCCAGGGGCAGAGCTAGATCATGCCTTACGCACAACCTCCTGGACTTCTTTCAACAGTGGCTCCCTGCTGTCAAACTCCTTGGTGGGGGAGGTGGATCTACAAGGATGTTGCACGGTTAGTGGCACACGGAGGTTCTGAGCGCTATGGGGTGCTTCCTGGCTCAGCTCCTCCTGCGTCTCATCAGATGTAGCATCTGTGCGCTGTGACACACTTCATCCTGGCTTGGTGGATCTTTAGGCCACGGCTGTTTTTGCAGGTTTTTCCGCACCTGCATACTGTGGTCATTGTCGATTCTTCATTGCCATTAGTTGGTAACCTTGGGTCTGTCAGATTGGGGTTCTCATTCTCCCCCCCTCTCGGGTTCCCCTGGGGGTATACATCCATGAGTCGATCTGTAGCTTCAAAAAGGGTTCCTCCTCTCGGAGAATGTGGTTTGGGCTGCCAACCCTTCCCACCCCAAGTGCTGTCTTCCCAAGCTGCCAACTGTCTCTCCAGTAGTCACCAGCCTCTTCCTGGTTGTCAACCAGTCTATTCCTGGGAGTCACTGGCCTTGCCAGAACAGGTAGTTCTTGAAACACATCTTCAGATGCACCTGAACACATCATCAGTGATGTAACCTGGATATGAACCAAATGTTCATATTTGGTCATCTCTCTTTCGTGGGCTTCTCCCAAGCGGACCTCCCATGGCACGGTCAGCTCCATGATGATTATATTCTTGGTGCTCTCTGAGACTAGAGTGATATCATTGTAGTGATACAAGTTAATTACACAAATAAACTGTCACTTTAAATATGACATCACTTTTGCATACAGACCTCATTCTTTTTTGTATGTATCAAACTCATATAAACTTGACATTAAACATTTCAAACCTTTCTCAACATATAACACAAACAATTGAACACACCTGCAGAAATACAGAGCACAATTAATTGGGATACACGTATCTCCCCTTCAGTCTGCTCATACAGCACAGAGAAAGCTAGGAAGCAAAACCAGTCAGTAAAACAATCAAGAAGCAACTAAATGCATTCAATTTCATGACATCACAGCTTTTCATTTCACTTAACCATCGTTTATCTCATGAAATAAATCGATTACATTGTTTAATACACATCAAAATGTCCCTACCAGCACGCTCGTCAGATGAGCGAGAGGGAGCAAAATCCGACCCAGTCAGCGACAAATGTGCTTCTAAAGATGGCACTGTTCGCACGGGGTATCATTTGCGTCACCAATATGTGCCCCATATACAACAATATTCTGCATAAATGGTTCCCACTAGAATTATGTACATTGTACCGGATTACAACTCAGCACAACAAATATAAAAACACACAAAAAAATAATAATTAAGTTTTGATGAAGTTCACTAACGATCTTCATTACATTTTACAAATTTTTTTAAACCAGCTACATTAGCGTCGCTTCACTGGCTGCCTGTACAGTACAGGATTAATTTTAAAATTATTTTATTTGTTTTTAAATCATTAAATGGTCTTGCCCCGTCTTATATCTCTGAGTTATTACATCTCCACACACCCACTTGTTCTCTTAGGTCAGCTGATAAACTGCTCCTACATGTGCCCAAAACAAAATGTAAACTCAGAGGGGACCGCGCTTTTGCGGTGGCTGCTCCAAAATTGTGGAATGACCTGCCTCATCCGGTAAAACAGGCCACTTCGATCACTCATTTTAAATCTCTTTTAAAAACTCATCTATTTTCTTTGGCCTTTAACACCAGGAGTATGGAATTCCAAAGCTGCCAATATTAAAAATAAATAAATACATAAATAAATATACAAATAAATGTAAAAAAGAAAAAAGAAATAAATAAATATATAAATAAATATACATAGAAAAGCAAAAAAAAAGAAAAATATAATTATTTATACATTTATTTCCTTATTTATGTATATATTTATTTTTTTCCATATTTATTTATTTATTCTTTTATTTATTTATACATTTATTCATTTCTACATTTATTTATTTATACATTTATTTATTTTTACATTTATTTATTTATTTCTTCATTTATTTCTTCCTACTTTTCTTCCTGCGTAGGGTAATGAGGAGGGCGTGATTTACCTCAGACATAGCAATCGAGCTCAGAGTAAGCGAAGGCAAAGGGTTGAGGCCACAGTGACACCCTGTGGCGAAATACAATAAGTATAGCTCACGGACGTTGATACGGTCTGTGACTGCAAGGTATATGGTCAAAATCCTAAATCTTACTGTGTGACATGGATAGGTAACTCTTTATTCCGGACATGGCCGTAGAACATCGTTTGGTCTGGATTTGTAAAATGTCCTGGGCTAACAAACATGAAACAGGGACTCTGAAACGGAAGCGCTTGATATTTTCCATTTTTCGGTCAGAACTCACGGAAAGGAAGCAGGGCACATATAGGCTACAGTGAAGTCGACGCAAGCATATTGACCAATGCTTTTGAAACGAGACCATTGCATTTTAATGTAGCCTAATTTCCAAAAACAATACTGACAGCAACAGAAATTTTTTTTTTTATTCTATTAAGCGGTGGTAGTCTTTAGCCTACCTCCATAAACTCATGTCCAGGGGCAGCCTTATTAAATGTATGAACGTTACGTTAATCCACATCGATAAATTCAGTTAGAGGATAAGACTGTAGGGCAGTTAGCCTACCACTAAAATCCAACCAGAGCTTCATCAGAGCCATCAATACAGAAGAGATCTTAATGCATCCACACAGCAAGTAGCCTACAAATGCATAAAAATATTATGAAGTGTTTTACATTTTGAAGACATAAATATGACATGATGGAATCAATGAAGTGATAGGCCTACGTTTAATATGAAACTAAAACAGACACCAGGTGCGCAAACCTGCGTGACCATATAGGCGGCGAGCTACATAGGCCTACCGTGCACCCCCCCACACCTCCCAACAAAACCATACTTTTTTGAAAGGTCTGGATGTGTAGAATATGAATCTGAATGTTAACATTGAAAACTTTGGGTTGCACTACCTGTTTTAGCCCTGTGAATAGGGAAACCCTAAAAAACGATTTTAAGCGATTTTAACACATCGAGATTGTCCTAGTCAATCAGAACAGCTTTTAGGTGACCCAATACACACTCAAACTTAACATATGATGACTTAGGTCAAATACCTACCATGCTGCTTATTGGTAGGTGTCTAAAATTAACATAGGTAAGGCTTTATGTTGATATAATGAGCCCATTTCATGTATAGGCCACGACCTAGATTCGCCTATCATGCACCCCAACCCACTCCCCTGAAAAAAATCATGCTTTTCTGAAAGGTCTGGATGTGTAGAATATGAATCTGAATGTTAACATTGACATTATTGGGATACACTACCTGTTTTAGCCCTGTGAATAGGGAAACCCTAAAAAACGATTTTAAGCGATTTTAACACGTTGAGATTGGCCTAGTCAATCAGAGCAGCTTTTAGGTGACCCAATACTCTTACTACACTAAATTGATAATTACTTTAAATAGTTGTTTTTAATTATTTTTTTATTTAATATAGTTAAGGCCTTTTATGGATATAATCTATCAAGGACCATTTCCATAGCATCAGTTAATATGCTAACGTGCTAACATTCCAACATGTCAAAGCTGACTACGAAATTATTCACAGCTCCTCCTCACCCTCCCCATCTTTATTTAATATAATTGACCCCTCTTACTACATTGATAGTTACTTTAAATAGTTGTTTTTAATTATTTTTAATTTAATATAGTTAAGGCCTTGTATGGATATAATATAATATCCTTTATAAAATATATTATTATGGATATAATGCAAGATTAGCCAGAATGAAAGAAATACGTGACAAGAGATTAACTGAACCACTGGAATCTGCTCACAGAATGAATGTAACCTGTGAACTTAAACCAGACACCATTACAGAAGGTGATGGATATCACAGAGAATGCTACCAAAGATTTGAAACAGAAGCTAAATACAGTGGGGCAAAAAAGTATTTAGTCAGCCACCAATTGTGCAAGTTCTCCCACTTAAAAAGATGAGAGAGGCCTGTAATTTTCATCATAGATAGACTTCAACTATGAGAGACAAAAAAATAAATAAATAAATAAATAAATTCCAGAAAATCACATTGTAGGATTTCTAAGAATTTATTTGCAAATTATGGTGGAAAATAAGTATTTGGTCAATAACAAAAGTTCATCTCAATACTTTGTTATATACCCTTTGTTGGCAATGAGGTCAAACGTTTTCTGTAAGTCTTCACAAGGTTTTCACACACTGTTGCTGGTACTTTGGCCCATTTCTCCATACAGATCTCCTCTAGAGCAGTGATGTTTTGGGGCTGTCTCTGGGCAACACGGATTTTCAACTCCCTCCAAAGATTTTTTTTATGGGGTTGAGATCTGGAGACTGGCTAGGCCACTCCAGGACCTTGAAATGCTTCTTACGAAACCACTCCTTCGTTGCCCGGGCGGTGTGTTTGGGATCATTGTCTTGCTGAAAGACCCAGCCACGTTTCATCTTCAATGCCCTTGCTGATGGAAGGAGGTTTTCACTCAAAATCTCACGATACATGACCCCATTCATTCTTTCCTTTACACGGATCAGTCGTCCTGGTACCTTTGCAGAAAAACAGCCCCAAAGCATGATGTTTCCACCCCCATGCTTCACAGTAGGTATGGTGTTCTTTCTCCTCCAAACACGACTTGTTGAGTTTTTACCAAAAAGTTCTATTTTGGTTTCATCTTACCATATGACATTCTCCCAATCCTCTTCTGGATCATCCAAATGCTCTCTAGCAAACTTCAGATGGGCCTGGACATGTACTGGCTTAAGCAGGGGGACACGTCTGGCACTGCAGGATTTGAGTACCTGGCTGCGTAGTGTGTTACTGATGGTAGCCTTTGTTACTTTGGCCCTCTCTGCAGGTCATTCACTAGGTCCCCCTGTGTGGTTCTGGGATTTTTGCTCACCGTTCTTATGATCATTTTGACCCCACGGGGTGAGATCTTGCGTGGAGTCCCAGATCGAGGGAGATTATCAGTGGTCTTGTATGTCTTCCATTTTCTAATAATTGCTCCCACAGTTGATTTCTTCACACCAAGCTGCTTACCTATTGCAGATTCAGTCTTCCCAGCCTGGTGCAGGTCTACAATTTTGTTTCTGGTGTCCTTTGACAGCTCTTTGGTCTTGGCCATAGTGGAGTTTGGAGTGTGACTATTTGAGGTTGTGGACAGGTGTCTTTTATACTTATAACGAGTTCAAACAGGTGCCATTAATACAGGTAACGAGTGGAGGACAGAGGAGCCTCTTAAAGAAGAAGTTACAGGTCTGTGAGAACCAGAAATCTTGTTTGTGTGTAGGTGACCAAATACTGTCGTGGCCAATTCTCAGTCTCTGGTTCAGGTCTTCAAAATCAGGTTCAGGTCTCAGAAGAAAACTTTCAGAGTCGAAGTTTCAGGTCTCAGGAGAAATAACTTTATTGAGCAGTTCAATAAAGTGAGATGGTAGCTAAGCATCTGATTTTACAATGGTCTGCATTTGGGTCTTATACCTCATTTTACGTCATTTATTGTTTACTTTGGTATCCAATTAACATTCGTATAATTATCTTTTTCTCTTTGCTCCTCCTCATCACTTCACCACGATTAGAAACACCTGCATTAATGCCCAATTTCTATTGGTGGCCATACTGGCGCATGCGCTTTTCTGATGATGACTTTGCATATGGTTTTTTGGGTACTTTTCCACTCTTTAGCCTTATTTTACCTTTTACCCAGTTTTCTGTCTTGTCCTCACACGACTCTTATCCTCACATGCACTTTTGACATGTCCTGTGTTTCCCATCATGCTTTGTTTTCTCTTTCTCCCTTAATTGCAGGCCTTGTTTTCTATTTCTCCCTTGGTTGTAGGCCTCCCTTATTCTAGGCCTAGTTTCTTCAATGTTTGTATCATGCATTTGGACTCATATGAGACAGATATAATTCTCCAACATATACTTATGTATAAAATTCTCCAACACATCCCCCCTTTGGGACTAATTCAGTCCCACCTTCATCTCCTTCTTCCCAGAATGTACTTTCATGAATAAGTCACTTTTCTTTTCTTTACCTATCCAATATGGTCAATATAGACCATCCATCTTTTACCAAAAGACCCCCTCACAAAAGTACACCCTGGAGGAAAATGAGACCAAACATCTCCACCCCCACTTGGCTAGAGTGGAGTAAAAGATCTCACCTTCCTGTAATATCATCTTTTTAAGGGGTGTGTTACATCAATCTTTCAATACCTATCTTGTTGTATAAACTTGGAGTGTAATATCTATCCATCGGTGCCAGAGGTACTGCGCAGGCGCTTCCGGTGGCCTGGAGTGCTATCTGGGTTGCTCCATCGTTGCCAGAGGTGCCCTGGTCCTGCCTAGGGCGCTATCTGGTGTTGGAGCAGACAGCGGGTTTTTAAACCACCAGTTGAGTCAGCTCTTGTTTCTTCAACAATCGATGACCGCGCTTGCAAATAATTCCTCTTTTGCACTATAACTATATATATGCTCCAATGACCCAATGTATATAATTTTTGTCCTCTAACTTGCTACAAGAATATACTTATACATATCAAAAATGTAAAAAATAAAAAATGAATAAAGTAATAAAGTGACTATTAGTGATAAAAACATTCTTATCTTTTTCCTTTATGTCTGGTTGCATTACCTCGTACCACGGGCAATGACCTGCTTTAAACCCTCTATCGTCCCCTCTCATTCACATATTATATAAATGAACAGTAGGTATGATTATATGTAGCAGCAATTTTAATAGGATTATATGTGTATAATGCTTTCAAAACAATTATATGAGTAAAATTCTTTCAAACGATTATATGAATAAAATACTTTCAGGAAAAGGGGCCTTATAAAAAGAAATACAAAAATACAAAAATCCCTCTAACTAACTCCCTATTCTACCCACATTCTAATTATTCTGTCTATTTTTACCCCAAAATAAAATACACAGTGGGGCTATCTCCCTCTCTCACCAAAAACAAAGTAAAATTGATAAACCCAATATAGTAGAGTAAAAGAGAAAGAAGAAAAACAATAATAACAAGGCACCCCCTTCCTTACTCCTCCACCAGGACTCTTTACAGGAAGTCGTCTAGCTCATCCATGCCTGGTCCAATTGAATGCACTCTGGAGTTGGTGCATCCAGTATCAACTCCCGTTTGCCTCACTATTATATTGACCATCTGCTTGGCAGCTGCGTTGGCTAGCAGTGATCTGAGGAAAGGCACAACACAACAGAATAACAAAAGAAAAACAATAACACCCACAGCTATTATTGTCCCCACCTTAATGAACCATTCTTTCCAGGATCCAAACAAAGAATCAAACCAGTTTCCCAATTGTCTGTCCCTCCCCGCATTTTCTGCGACCTCTTGTCTTAATTCCTTCAGCTTTTTCATGGCTTTTGTAAATGATCTGTCCGGGGCTGTATTATTTGGGATAAATGTACAACAGTCAGTACCAAACATTACACACACTCCTCCTTTTTCTGCCAGCAGCCAATTCAGGGCTACTCTGTTTTGCCACGTCATTTTGCTAGTATACTTTAATTGCTGACCTAAGGCATCAAGTGCTTGGTCTGAGTAGTTAATGAATCTCTGCTGATTGTAGTAAATATAATTAATCCATTCCATATTCTTATTTGGCGTTATCCAGACAAATATTGATTCAAGTCCAGATGCTACCTCGTCTCTAGCTTTGAACTCATGTGGTATCCCTCTTGGCTGTCCAATTGCATCAATAGTAACTTTAGGGTCTGGAACATATGCTCTTTTAACTCTTTGACTTTTCTTACTGAGCTTCTCCACTGTTCCTGCATCATCAGGATCCCAGTTTACGATCCCTACTTCCTGGATTAATCTTACTCTGACACAAAGTCCTCTCCAGTCTACTAGGGTGGCTCTTAGTCGTCTTCCTCCACATAACCAGAAATAATCTGCTATTGCTTCAGTTTGATTTTCTAATGGTCCTATCAATGGAAAACTCAGGGTAGCATTTTCACAGTCATCTTGAATTTGCGTCACTGTCATGTTATTATTTACTGTGGCTGTGGCATATATTAGGCTAGTGGACCTGTACACGTCTGGATCATCGTACATTTCATAGTCTAAATGCCATATTATGGCACATTTACCTATGAATGTCCCCATATCCCTGTAACCTTTAGTCTTGTTGAAACATTCGTATTCTAGTGACATGTCTAGTATGTAGTTATCCGGGATCTCTCGCTTAGATTTATCTATCCTTATGTCTAATTTTTTACACTCTCTCCCCCATCCAGTCTGATTGTAGAATCTCTTATAGTATTTATGACCCAGCATTGCCAGACAGTCTGCTGGACAATATGGTATTATTCGCCCCTTTCTATCACAGTATTTCGAATTAAATTTAGCACAATGCATATTGTCATATTGATTAGGGACTACTCTTAACTTTTTCAAGGGAGAGGGTGAGCATAACACACAAGTACTTGTTGTTGTCTGTTTTACTGTATATTGTGCCCATTTATACCATTCATTATGATAAGCAGTGTCTAATAATTTCTCTTTTCTTAGTTCTGATTCAAATTGATTCTTAGCTCGGACATTCCTTTCTCGAATCGCATTAGCCCTCTTCAAAGCATTTCTTTCTTGAACAGTTTTAACCCTCTTCAGGGTATTTTTCTCTTTAATCTTTTTAGGTCTCTTCGTGGGCTCTTTCTTTATGTGTCTGCTTGTTCTGTTCAAATTAGGCTGGTTCATTTCATTCAACGCCTTGGAGGTCTGGTAGTTCAATTTCTGGAAAGTCCCGTATGAAAAATGTTCAACACTGGAATGGTTCTCTGGTAGAAGGACCTCTCTCTGGAGGCTGGTGTTCTGGAGGCCTTGTGTTTGAGGCAACTGCTGCACAACATGTATCACTAAGAAGACCAGTGCCAGGAGCTCTCTTATTTTCGGGCTCCATGTCTTCTGGATGGTGCATATCGTTCCGCATCTGCATTTCATCTCCTGGTTCAGCGTGTTCAGTCTCCCTAGAATAAGTTTCAGCAACATTATTATCTTCGCCCTCAGCTCTCTGCCCTTCTTGGGCATTCTGTGTTACTTCCGTGTGGTTTTCTTCTGAGCTATCTATTTCCTCTCCTTGCCTCCTATTCCGCAACCTTGGGACCCTGGTGCAATGATTCAAATGATACCACGTTGTGCTGCCCTCTACCTGTACTGCTGTAGGGGTTGCTCTTACTACAGTATAGGGTCCTTCTCGTCTTGGTTGATTCCACTTTCTTCTGAAGACTCTTAAGTATACTTGATCTCCAGGAACTACCGGACAGGGAGCTTCCTCCTCTTCCCTGGGCCCCCTATTCTGCTCCTGTGAATAAATAGCTTCATGTATAGCAGTCAATTGCCTCATATATGTTCTTAATTCCATTTGCAACTGTTCTAGGGGCGGTCCTTCGTACGGACCTCTCAAATGAGGCGCAGGCATTGGTCTCCCTGTCAACATCTCATGTGGAGACAAGTTAGTAATTCTGTGGGTCTACATACGGTAGCTCATTAGCGCAAGGGGTAACGCATCTACCCAGTTAAGTTTAGTGTCTGCACATATTTTGTTGATTTTTGCCTTAATAGTCCCATTCAAACGTTCTACTGCCCCCTGTGACGCTGGATGGTAAATGCAACCTAGTCTCTGTTTCATCCTTAATTGTTGTATTACTGTCTTTACTGTTCTTTGAATAAAGGCTGATCCATTGTCTGAACTAATCTGTGATGGTATGCCAAATCGTGGTATGACTTCTCTGGTCAAGAATTTGATCACTGTTTGTGCTCCTTGATCTGCTGATGGTTCTGCTTCAATCCACCTACTAAACCTGTCTATTATAACTAACATGTATCTCTTCCCTCTTACTGATTTGATCATGTCCACATAATCCATCACCAGATGTTTAAATGGTCCCTCTGGGACTGGAATAGAGCCTATCGGGGTTGCTATTCCTTTTCTGACATTATTCTGTGCACAAATTTCACATTCACTTAAGAATTCGTCTACTCTTGTTTGTAAGTATGGGGACCAGAATCCTTGTCTTTTTATCTTCCTTAATATCTCCCCCCTTGCGCAATGGTCAAAACCATGCGCATCAGGAATTAAAATGTTTAGCAATGGGGTGGGGGCTATCATATGGCCTTCATGTGATCTCCATATGTTGTTGGCATCTCTCGTTGCCCCCCTTTGCTGCCATAAGTATATTTCAGGTGGTGATGCTCTAGACTGCATTTGGGCAATACTCTCTATGGTTGGGAGAGGCTGAATCAAAACTGAAGGTGCCATGACAGCCAATTGGCACCCAGAGGCTTGTTTTGCATGCATATCGGCCGCATTGTTTCCTTTAATGACAAAGTCATTTCCCTTCTTGTGAGCTTGACATTTAATGATGGCCAATTTTGTTGGAAACATCATAGCTGTAATCAATTCAGTAATTTGGTCTCCATGTTGGATTGGTGTTCCATCGCTCTTTTTAAATCCTCTTTGTTTCCATACCGCCCCAAAAAGGTGACAAATGTTGTGGTGACAAAAGGTATAAATGTTAGCAGCTTTGTTTTTAGCCAATATGCAAGCTTCAGTGAGTGCTTTAAGTTCAGCTAATTGGGCAGAGCAAGGTTGCTCACAATGTTGTCTTTTCACGGCAGTAAAATTGTCTCCATCTCTTTGTACGACGGCAAAACCAGCATGATTACCTAAGTGGTCTCTAAAGCATGAGCCGTCAACAAAATAATCCACGTCTGCATCAACAATTGGTGTTGATTCCAAATCTGGTCTCAGACGTGTAAAAGCTAGAGAGACAGAAACACAGTCATGAGGTGTTCCTTCACCCTCCAGCGGAATAAAGTTTGCTGGATTTACTGTGGCACATCTTTTTATTGTGACGTCAGGATAAGTCATTAATGTGGAGTATGCTACACATCAAGCTTGTGTCAAAACAAAACGTCCTTGTTCTAGTAATTCTGTAGTCTTATGGTGAGTGTAAATAGTGACTGGATAGCCCATGGTGATAGCAGAAGCTTTATCATATGCAAAATAAACAGCAGCTAAGCCTTGTTGATAACATGGGGGGTAGCCTTGAGCTACATTGTCCAGTTTGGTGCTATAATAGGCGATAGGTTGTTTTTTCCTACCACTGCACGTTTCTTGCATTAATACAGCAGAAGCAAATCCATCTTTTCTGTCGGCCACGTATAAGTGAAAATCTTCGTCATAGTTTGGAATTGCTAAAGCTGGAGCTGTTTGTAATTCCTTCTTTAATGAGTTAAATGCTACCAGTGCCTCAGGATCCCATCTCAACTGTGCTTTAAGAGTTTGTTGACCTGCCTGTCTTATTAGGGCTCGCAGTGGAGCTGTTTTAATAGCATAATCCTCTATCCAATCAGCACTAAATCCAGTCATCCCTAAAAATGTCATCATCTGTCCCACTGTTTGTGGCTGTGGTGCTTTACTGATTCCTTCTAAGTGGCTAGGTGATATTGCCTTTGTCTGGTGTGCAATCAATCGACCTAAGTATTCTACCTGAGGCAGGCAGTACTGCAATTTTTCTCTCGAGGCTTTATGGCCTCCTTCTGCTAATTTAGTCAGCACTTTGATGGAATCATGATGGCACTGTTCCAGCGTTCCTGAGCATATTAGCAAATCATCAACATATTGTATTAATGTACTATCTAACCTCAAATCTTCCAGATCTAATTTCAAAATCTGGTTGAAGATATGTGGAGAATGTCTGAACCCTTGAGGAATTCTTGTGTATGTAAGCTTTTTACCTCGGTAGGTGAAAGAAAAAAGGTGTCTGCTTTCTTCCGCTAGTGGAATGCTGAAAAATGCAGAACAAAGGTCAATTACAGTAAAATAATTAGCAGCAGGTGGAACATTCGTCAATAGCGTATGTGGATTTGGAACCTCAGCTGGCCAATCCTGAACTACTTCATTTACTGCTCTCAAATCATGGACTAGCCTCCATTTTGACTTATCAGCCTTTTTAACTGGTAAAATTGGGGTGTTACAATGACTGGTAGTTTCAACCAATACTCCTGCATCTACTAATCCATCAATTGTTTTCCTTATCCCTTCTACAGCTTCAGGTTTCAGTGGGTATTGTTGCTTTCTTGGTAACTGAACTCCTGGTTTAACTGCTATCTTAACAGGGTTTGCTGATTTGACTAGGCCCACGTCTGTGTCATGTTTTGACCACAACTGCATGGGCACCTGTTGTTCCATTTCTAATATTAGTTCTTCCATTTTGGACTTCGAGTCATGTTTTCCTTCTGTCTCAACCATTAACTTTGGAGTCCCTACCATGCTAGTTGTGCATAAGATTTTAAGGTATGTCCTGTCTGGTGTTTGAAAAATAAAAGGGTTCTCAGTGGCTTCCCACAATTTTCCAGTGGTTTTTAACATCATTGGGCCTAAATCTTTTGCCTGACTTCCTTCATTCACGTATAGAGTAACATGTGGGACTGAATCATCTACTTTAAACCACTTTTTAGTGAATTCACACTCTTCGATTTGTAATGCTGCCCCTGCTGGTCCTATGACTATATAATTTGAAATCAGACTTATATCCTGTCCCTTGGTTTTTTCCAGCCACTCTTTTTCTATTTCTGGATCGCTAAGGGGATCATATCTCATAGTACAATGGAATTCAATTTCTGGGAAGGTTGGCTTCTGGAGCTGCACTTCTATATATTTTCCCCATTTTCCTAGTGTCTTCTCTATGTCCTCATCCAAACTTCCTATCAGGAAAATATTTACTTGCGAGTTTTGTTGATCAGTTCTATCTACTACTGTCATTTGTTTTATGCCTTCATTTTCTACATATATACCTTCAGGAGAGCACCATATTTGTAATTTTAGTCTGCATAACGCATCCCTTCCCAATAAATTAACTGGTGTTTGATCTGACACTAGAACAGGAATTTTTATTTCAGAGTCTTTGACTTTTATGCTGACGGGGGTTGTCATTAGGATTAGCTGCGTCAATCCCGAGAATCCTACTGTCTTGGCATATTTTCCAGACCTAGGGAGGTGAGAGGCATATTTTGGGCTCAAACACGTAAATGTTGCCCCGGTATCAAGCATTATGGGTATTGTCTTGTCCTCTATCTCAACCCGCAGCATAGGCTCTTGGTCAGCATTTGATGTTAACATTGGCAGCTGACCCCTCCCTGTAGGATTCTCTGGGCACCCCTAGTATCCTTGGTCTGGACCACGCCATGGGTTAACTGGTCCCCTCACTTGTTGTTGGTAGTTCTGCTGTCTCTGGTGCCAAGGCTGCTGCATTTGATCTTGTGTGCCATCTCGGGGCCATGGGTAAACTGGGCATGATCTCTTGGTGTGTCCAGGTTGGTTGCATCCCCAGCATACGAGTTGTTGTTCAAAGTTCCTCTGCTGGTTGTTGTATTGTCTTCCTCTTCCTCTTCCCCTTCCTGCCATCATTCTATTTCTGTTCTCATGGTTTTCAGGAAGGTATATTACGATGGGAGCGTTTGGCTGCTGTGTGTTTTCCGCGTTGTTGGGTACATTCTGACTCATATTGGTTGGTGCTTGCTGTACCTCTTGTTGATCAGTTCGTCTAGTTGTAGCTGTGTTAGTTTTCTCTGGAGGTCTCTTTCTTGATTCTTCAGTTTTTGTTCATTTTTCCTGTATTGTTCCACTGCATGAGCCACATGGTCATTGAACTCTTTTGATGTCTTTGAGCCCAGTCCTACCACGTCTTCCAGCTTGGCTTTCACAGTAGGAGGCATGGCATCAACTATGGCGGACCTGAACAGTGCTGTTATCACTGGATCTCGTTCAGGATCTCTTTCCAGCTCTTGCTTCCATCTTCTTAACTGTCTCTGAACGTAGGTAAGTGGGTTCTCTTCCTCTCCCAGTGGCTCCCCTTTTAACAGCTTTGGGTCCATCTGTGTTTGGTAATGTCCTCTTAGGGTCTGCCACAGTGAAGCTCTGTATCTATCCAGTGGCATGGCGTCCATTTTTGTGGAATCAATTGCATGTTTAAGTCCTGAACCGTCAAGGAGTTCATTTGTCTTTGCACCCCCAACACATTTTGCCAACAGGGCCTTGATATCTCCAATGGCTAGTATCTTCCCCATTGTTTCCTCTTCCAGCAATCTGATCCATTTGCCAGCCCCCTCGTGTAGATCAGGGAGGCGGGCTATCAGTCCTTCCAGATCTTGTCCAGCCCACGGTATGTATTGCCCTTGTTGTCCTTTAATCAGGATGGGTAACTGTGTGTGGTCTTTTTCCAGTTGGTCCTCTTCATCTCTGTGCTCAATGAGTCTGCTTGCTGGTCGCTTTCTCAGATTGTCTCCTCTCCTCCAGTGTGGTTCATTCTGGATCATGTCTTCTAGGAGGAGGGTTCCAGACACATTCTTGTATTCTTTGTGAGGACTGACGAGATGAAATCTGCTTCTTTTACTCTTTTGAAGTCTTTGTTGGTCCTCCTCCATGGAATCTTGCAGGGACTTTAGCATAGATTCAGAGATCTTTAGCATAGTTTCAGCTTCTTGATTGATCTTTTCTTTGGTCTTCCGTATCTCTTCCTCCATCTCCTCTTGTTCCTGTTCAACTTGTCGCCTGTCAGTCTCCATCTTCCTTTCCATTTCTTTTCCAAGTTCCTGTAAGGCCTGGCTTGCGTGATGATATGGGTTAGACAAAGTGGGGCTTCTGTATGAGCAAATCAGCTCTTTCATGTCCATGTCACTGCTCTGGCTTCCCCCATGACTTAAGATGTCCCATCCCAACAAGTCTCTGGTTTCACGCACGCCTTCTTCCTTTTCTTCTTGTTTTTGTCTTTCTTCATTCTCATCCTTGAAATTCACCTTGCCTTCTATATTCACTGTTCCTGTCACTAGTGGCAGCTGTTTACCAGTCAGATCATAAGGTGGTGCATAAGGGGGTGGGGTTTCTATCACATTATCTTTTTTTCCTACTCTCTCCCTAAGTTCCCTAAGCAGTTGTGCTCCCTTTTCTTTGAATAAATTCAGCACTTCCTGCTCTTTTCCTCGTTTCTCATCTCTTTTCTTGCTTTTATCATGAGCTTTGTGATTTTTTATTAGGGCTCCCATCTCCCTACACATAGCTAAATCAAATGTTCCCTCTGCTGGCCACTTAGTGTTTAACTTTTTGGTCCTTTTTTCCCACTTTTGTTTGGATATTGTGATGCAAGCTGTTCTACAGGGGACTCCCCTTGGGGTGACACCGAAGCCATCGTTTCAGCACCTGATTATTTTGTACTCCACTTAGTCAGTTACGGCACAATCTCTGTTTATGTTTAATTCAGGTGTTTGCTTTATTTTCTTAAGATATTTCAAAATTATTTTTATTGGTACCTCAGACAGTGGCTTCGGCGTCACCTCTTCTACCCCGCCGTATGTACCGCGTTGCCAAATGATGCCTTCTCCCAGATATATTAGTTCAAAATTCCAGGTTATGTTTTTCTTAAACCACCGGCCTTGTGCAGATATTTTTCCTTTCCTATATGAATAAACGAGAGATGGAGTCAACTTCACTTCATTGCCCCCCCCCACATAGTTATTGATAAATTAAGTTCCTCTTTAGTGCATGTTTCTAATGTCAATGGTTCGAGTAAGTCAATTAAAATCATTCTATCTTTTTTATTTAAAAACCTCCTCCCTCTATTCCCTCTCTTGCCTTTCCTGTTTGTCCAGAACTTCGGCATTTTCAGTAGTCACATGACTCCTCTATCTCTTCCTTGTTGCGACGTATCTCAACCAACAGATGACGAATTCTACTTGGATTGTTTTTTAACACTACCATCACCACCAGTTTTTTCCAATGTCCAATTGTTTACTAACGCTGGTCTGACCTCCACTGTCCCTTTAACTTCAAAAACTGCACCACTTTCCCACCTCACTGGCCTTATGCAAGAACCCACTGTCATATAGAGGTTTTGCAATATTGTTGCTCCTCCCAATCCCTGAGGCCAATTCATCCATGCATTTGTTTTCAGGTATGGGACGTACACTGGGTTTATTTTTATTTCTGTTGTGGACAACAGTGCCTCCAAAATGATAGCCTTAGGGAGGCTGAATTTGTTCAGATGTGGCCTTAGGGCTTCAAAAGTTATTTGGCTTTTAACTATTCTAATCCAATCAACCAAAGGCCACTCTGTCTCAAGTTGAGCAAGATTTGTGATTTTTGTCAGGCCCTGTAAGAGTTCATCTCTCTTTTGTTCAGTCAGTTCCTGTCTTTGCCCTTCCTCACTTATGAATTCCTTTTCCAACCAAAAATGATTTCTTATGCCTTTTGTTAACTCTTGTGTCTGTCTAAATATTTCCTCTTCTCTTTGCCTTCTGTTCCACCGCCTAAATCTTTCTTTTTCATATTCGGTCACTCCGTCCCACATTTACCCTCTCTTTGTTTTTAGATTTCTTAAAAAAAATGTTTTATCAGTTATCTGTATTTCCTTGTTCCCTTCTACCTTCTTTGGTTCTTTACTCCTCATGTAATTATGCTTATTTTATTTCACTCCTCATTCATACACCCGGGATTTCAATCACACACTGTCATTCATTCATTAAAATTTTATTATAAATGCAAAAGCAATGCTTGTTTTGCTTAGTTCTTACCTAGCAAAGGCTGTGTTTCTCTGTGTGGATCACAATACCTACAGTCTGGCAAATGGCCAAACAATCGACAAAACCAACTTCTTGGAATATTTTTTGTTCTTTGATAACTATATCTCTGTACTTTTCTTTCACCAATGTGTTTCTCACTGTCCATCCAATTTTAATAATTTTTTTTTTAATAATATTTTCTAAATCAAATCCTCTGCTAGTCTTTGCTAACTCTGGCTTTCACTTGAAGCTCAACATAATATAACCTTATGATTAACTAAACACCTGTCTTGGCAGTGCTCCCGGAGTAAGTTTGGTAATAATTTGGTAGAGTGCCCAGACTGAACGGACAGCTGGCAAAATAAACAGACAGCTGGCAATACGCCCGGACCGGACAGCTGTTACCCCCTCCTTCTCTACTCCACTAAGATTCTTCTATGACTTAATATAATAATAATGATAATTTTTATATCTTCCAATCAGTTTTAGTTCAGACCACTTATTTCAGCTTATTCTTTTTTTTTCCAATAAAAACTTATTAGGAGTCCTTTCTTGAAACAGTGCTCTTTCTGTATATATATATATATATATATATATATATATATATATATATATTTAATACTCATTCAGTTTTAATTCAGATTATTTATTTCAGTTTGTTCTTTTTATTTATCCACTTATTTTATTTTATTTATTTTTATATAAAAACTTATTATCAATTTTCCCTTGAAAAAAAATGCTCTCTTAACACATGTATTGAAAACTCTTTCTTTGTTCTCTTTCTGCACTTCTCTCTGCTCTACTGATAGCGCTCTAAAACTGATCTGGCACCACGCCCGGACCGGACGGACAGCACCCTCCTTCTCTGCTCTTCTCCTTAAGATTTTCCTAGCGCTTGATATAATGATGACTTTATATCTCCTAGTCACTTTTAGTTTTAATCACTTGTTCTATAAAAATTCACTAATAATTTTTTACTCAAATCAGTGCACTCCTTACATATATATATTTAATATCCTCTCTCTACTCTCTCTCTGCACTTTTTGCAGATCTCTCCTCCTAAAGACAAACAAACAAATAGTGTGCTTTTGCACCTTTTGACGCCCCCAATTCGCACTTTTAGCGTTTAAGACAAACAAACAAATATGTGAATACCTCTCACTCACTGTGGCGCACTTTGTTACACGCACTTCCCGCGTTTTAACACAAATAAACAAACATGTGAGCTCTTCTCACTCACTGTGGTGCACTTTCTCACACCACGTAGCGCACTTTCTCACGCTACACGCACTTCCCGCGTTTTAACACAAATAAACAAACACGTGAGCTCTTCTCACTCACTGTGGTGCACTTTCTCACACCACGTAGCGCACTTTCTCACGCTACACGCACTTCTCGCGTTTTAACACAAATAAACAAACATGTTCACAAACAAACACTTACACTATGCGTGCGTTTTCTCCCTAGGACCCGAAAATCAGACTTTCTCTTTTCTTTAATTTTATCCTTTCTTTAATTTATTTTATCCTTTCTAGGTTCTTTTGGAGGAGGAGTATTTAAAATAATTACCAACCATGGTGATAGCTTACCAGCAGTGACCACACAAAACAAAATATAAGCAAAAACGGCTTACCTTTTTATTTTGGCGCCTTTGTTTTGTATGCTCTCCGCCAGAGGTCCACCACAGCTGGTCTCCTTCCCTCCTCCTGGCTGGCGGTCGCCAATTATGTCGTGGCCAATTCTCAGTCTCTGGTTCAGGTCTTCAAAATCAGGTTCAGGTCTCAGAAGAAAACTTTCAGAGTCGAAGTTTCAGGTCTCAGGAGAAATAACTTTATTGAGCAGTTCAATAAAGTGAGATGGTAGCTAAGCATCTGATTTTACAATGGTCTGCATTTGGGTCTTATACCTCATTTTACGTCATTTATTGTTTACTTTGGTATCCAATTAACATTCGTATAATTATCTTTTTCTCTTTGCTCCTCCTCATCACTTCACCACGATTAGAAACACCTGCATTAATGCCCAATTTCTATTGGTGGCCATACTGGCGCATGCGCTTTTCTGATGATGACTTTGCATATGGTTCTTTGGGTAGTTTTCCACTATTTAGCCTTATTTTACCTTTTACCCAGTTTTCTGTCTTGTCCTCACACGACTCTTATCCTCACATGCACTTTTGACATGTCCTGTGTTTCCCATCATGCTTTGTTTTCTCTTTCTCCCTTAATTGCAGGCCTTGTTTTCTATTTCTCCCTTGGTTGTAGGCCTCCCTTATTCTAGGCCTAGTTTCTTCAATGTTTGTATCATGCATTTGGACTCATATGAGACAGATATAATTCTCCAACATATACTTATGTATAAAATTCTCCAACAATACTTACAGTATTTTACAGAGGAATTTACCAATTAATTAATTAAAAATCCTACTATGTGATTTTCTGAATTTTTTTTTCTCATTTTGTCTCTCATAGTTGAAGTGTACCTATGATGAAAATTACAGGCCTCTCTCATCTTTTTAAGTGGGAGAACTTGGACAATTGGTGGCTGACTAAATACTTTTTTGCCCCACTGTACCACAAATCCTGTACAGTCCAATATACACAAAATGTAGAAAAATTGAGAAGTGCAAGCACAGAAAACAAGGCCAAACAAATCCAAATAGTAGAAGCTCACGGTGAGGCATTTGGTGCTGTATCTCGAGTAATTGACAAGGAAATCATCGGCAGCAACAAAATGATGAAATTGACTGATCTGACCAAAATCTACATAGCTAATCTAGGATGCACAAACTTGCCTCAGCACCAAATGCCTCACCGTGAGCTTCTACTAGTTGGATTTGTTTGGCCTTGTTTTCTGTGCTTGCACTTCTCCATTTTTCTAAATTTTGTGTATATTGGACTCTACAGGATTTGTGGTATTTAGCTTCTGTAGCAAATAGATCCTTTCCTCTAATTCTGCGAAGCAAATTTTCATCAAATTTTTGTTCTGCAACTTTGAGGACTGTTCTCCACCCATCACACTCAAACTCTCTTAACCCCTCATTTGTCCATATCCCTTTATTTTTGACCTTCTTCCGTGTAATTGAGTTGCAGAATATACAGTCAGGTGTGAAGAGCACCTTGTCACCAGTTGAGGCCCTCTGACTTTGCCTTGAACTTGCTCCTAATAGTTCAGGCTTCTGGTCGAGTCTTTTGAGATTCATGGTGAATCTTTGGTAGCATTCTCTGTGATATCCATCACCTTCTGTAATAGTGTCTGGTATAAGTTCACAGGTTACAGTCACTCTGTGAGCAGATTCCAGTGGTTCAGCTAATCTCTTGTCACGTATTTCTTTCATTCTGGCTAATCTTGCATCAGAATCTGCGTTTGCCCATAATTGCACGAGTGGTCCATATACAAGACCAGGGACATGCACAATGCATCTGGACTTTGGTTTTGTCCCATGACATCCCCTATGCCTTGAAGGACCTGCAGTCACTTGGCCCACTGGCTCATGTCTTGACTCAGACATAACTGAGCAGTTCAACTGTGTTGAAGAAACCAACTACATAACCGACTAGATGATCTATGTGTGTGAGATATGTGTGTGTGTGTGTGTGTGTATAAGCTACTGGATGTCTAAAATTTCCCTTTGGGATGAATAAAGTATATATCTATCAATCTATCAAATGTAATCTAAAATAATTAAAAACAAATATTTAAAGTAAGCATCAATGTAGTGTAGTAAGAGGGGTCAATAAAAAATATCAAACATCGAGCAATTCAGTGAAACAAATTTCTTGCTGTATAGGCAGAGGATGCAGACTTGGAGGATCTGTCTGTGTGAGTAAGAACAGTCTTTCAGGACAGTCTGCCTAACACAGAGGAAACTGTTAATGAAAATTCAAAAAATATCTTATTTTGTCATTGGATGAACAACCCAGACAGATTTCTGATTTGTCAATGAAATTACTTCGATGGAAAGGGTAATGAGGGTTAAAATGTTAGCACGTTAGCATATTAACTGATGCTATGGAAATGGTCCTTGATCGATTATATCCATACAAGGCCTTAACTATATTAAATAAAAAATAATTAAAAACAACTATTTAAAGTCATTATCAATTTAGTGTAGTAAGAGTATTGGGTCACCTAAAAGCTGCTCTGATTGACTAGGCCAATCTCGACGTGTTAAAATCGCTTAAAATCGTTTTTTAGGGTTTCCCTATTCACAGGGCTAAAACAGGTAGTGTATCCCAACAATGTCAATGTTAACATTCAGATTCATATTCTACACATCCAGACCTTTCAGAAAAGCATGATTTTTTTCAGGGGAGTGGGTTGGGGTGCATGATAGGCGAATCTAGGTCGTGGCCTATACATGAAATGGGCTCATTATATCAACATAAAGCCTTACCTATGTTAATTTTAGACACCTACCAATAAGCAGCATGGTAGGTATTTGACCTAAGTCATCATATGTTAAGTTTGAGTGTGTATTGGGTCACCTAAAAGCTGTTCTGATTGACTAGGACAATCTCGATGTGTTAAAATCGCTTAAAATCGTTTTTTAGGGTTTCCCTATTCACAGGGCTAAAACAGGTAGTGCAACCCAAAATTTTCAATGTTAACATTCCGATTCATATTCTACACATCCAGACCTTTCAAAAAAGTATGGTTTTGTTGGGAGGTGGGGGGGGGGGGGGGTGCACGGTAGGCCTATGTAGCTCGCCGCCTAATATAGCAGCTATTCAGAAATGGAAATTACAAATGCATTAATATTTTGTTTTGAATTTAAGAAAAGTCGATTGAATATTTATAGGTTTGTATCTCGTTATTATTTTAAGAATAGTAAAGTCTTTGTAACCAACCATAGTGATCAAATATCGAAGCTATCTCTATCTAATAGGCTACTTCAAAGATCAAATCAAATTATTTAGGCTATTGTTAAATTTTGTAAAAATTTCTGTAGCCCAAAAACTGCCAAAAAATAGCTAGTAGCCTACATAACTTTTTAATTTGTATTATTATTATTATTATTATTATTATTATCATTCTTTCTTTCTTTTTATTATTATTATTATTATTATTATTATTAGGCTATTGTTATCATCATCATCATCAGCTGGCAAACCATTATGGAGTCTATTTAAAGGGAATGATTGTGGCGGGGAGTTTGGTCAAACTATGGCAGTGATAGCCTACAGCGAATATAACGGGTTGAAATAAAAGACGGCGCCGTCCACAGAGACATTTCTATGTGCACTATTTCATCCGTGAAAACCTTAGTCCCATGGCTATCATGTCAGAATCTGCCATTCAAAATAAATTTTGCCTGCCACGGCAGCAAATTCAGCAGCTTTTAGATCTTGTTGTTGGTCCGACTTTGTCAAGACAAACCCGACGGAGCTCAGCCCCGAAATTCAACTGCTGTCGCTCTTCTCTTTCTTTTCTCTCCGCTGTAGCTGTTGATTATGTTTTGCGTGTTGCGCTTTTATTGAGATCATCCAATAAAATTAGTGATTTACACCAATAATGTGATGCGGGCAATTAACCCTTCTTGTGGAGTAAATGAATACTATGGCAAAATATATTATGATAGTATAAATGGTAGCCATGCTATACTGCCAGTTAGTGTAGCGGGTTGATTCACATTTGAATGTGAATCCGCAACCTCGTTTGGACATGAGAGGTTGCGGATTCGCATTCAAATTAGGCTACATTAAAATGCAATGGTCTCGTTTCAAAAGCATTGGTCAATATGCTTGCGTCGACTTCACTGTAGCCTATGTGAGAGTCCCTGTTTCATGTTTGTTAGCCCAGGACATTTTACAAATCCCGACCAAACGATGTTTTACGGCCATGTCCGGAATAAAGAGTAGCCTATCCATGTCACACAGTAAGATTTAGGATTTTGACCATATACCTCGCAGTCACAGACCGTATCAACGTCAGTGAGCTATACTTATTGTATTTCGCCACAGGGTGTCACTGTGGCCTCAACCCTTTGCCTTCGCTTACTCTGAGCTCGATTGCTATGTCTGAGGTAAACCACGCCCTCCTCATTACCCTACGCAGGAAGAAATGTAGGAAGAAATAAATGAAGAAATAAATAAATGTAGAAATACATCAATGTATAAATAAATAAATGTAAAAATAAATAAATGTAGAAATAAATAAATGTAGAAATGAATAAATGTATAAATAAAAAAAGAATAAATAAAAAAATATGGAAAAAATATATATATACATAAATAAGGAAATAAATGTATAAATAATTATTTATTTTCGTTTTTTTGCTTTTCTGTGTATATTTATTTATATATTTATTTATTTATTTTTTATTTTTTACATTTATTTGTATATTTATTTATGTATTTATTTATTTTAAATTTTGGCAGCTTTGGGATTCCATACAGGAGTTGACATTTAGCTTTTTATGGTTTTGCAGTTTATGGTTTGTTTTATACGTTTTGTTTTAATTTATTTCACTCTGTATTTTATGCTGCATGAGTTGTGTTGTTTTTGTATATTTGTTTATTCTTGTGTACAGCACTTTGGTCATTGTAAAGTGCTTTATAAATAAAGTTTGATTGATTGATTGATTGATTGATTGATTGATTGACAAATGACTGATGGTTTTAAAAAAGGCCTAAAAACGTAACATTTTTTAAACCGTACGTTTTTCAATGTTTCAATTTCTTTTAGTGTTTAAATTTTTGTGTTAATTTTAGTTGACAGCTGATTTTAACAATGTCTTAATTGCTCTAACTGCTTTATTTTACTTTTACTTTTATTGCTTTATAAATAAAATGTATTATTATTTTATAATAATGTATTATACGTCAGTGTTGTGGGTGTCTTTGTCTTTAAGAATACTTTCTCTGCTGAAGGGGGGTTGCTGCTGGGCTGACATCATTTGCTTCATCTGAAGAGGTCACCTACCCCCCTTCTGCCATCTCATTTTCATCTTGAGCAAGCGTTTCTGAGTTTCAGACCTCTTCATCACACATATCCATGTGCAGTTCATGCCCACCATCAGGCTCTTTGTCTATATGCTCCTTCCGTAACTTTTAATTGGAGCTCATCTTTCTCATGTATCAGCTTGATGCTAATTCGTATGCCTCTTTCATGTGCTTTCTCCACTTGGCCACATGCTCACGGTGTGACCCTCCACACTCCGTTGGCTTCAGGCCAAACATTACAGCAATGGGCAGCCTTGGGTGTCATCCATACAGGAGGTAGTACAAGGCATAACCTGTCAATTCACTTACAATTCACAGTTATATGTGTGGACAACCTTGTTCATGCCTTCAAAATAATCAAGAAATTATTTTTCATTCCTCCAAACAGCATCTCTGGCATGCCTTCAGTTTCTAAAGAAAATAAGTTTCATTCCTCAAACAACATCTCTGACATGACTTCAGTTTCTAAAGAAAATAAGTTTCATTCCTCCAAACAGCATCTCTGACATGACTTCAGTTTCTAAAGAAAATAAGTTTCTTTCCTCAAACAGCATCTCTGACATGACTTCAGTTTCTAAAGAAAATAAGTTTATTTTTTCCAAACAGCATCTCTGGTATGCCTTCAGTTTCTACAGAAAATAAGTTTCATTCCTCAAACAGCATCTCTGGTATGCCTTCAGTTTCTACAGAAAATAAGTTTCATTCCTCAAACAGCATCTCTGGTATGCCGTCAGTTTCTAAAGAAAATAAGTTTCATTCCTCCAAACAGCATCTCTGGCATGACTTCAGTTTCTAAAGAAAATAAGTTTCATTCCTCAAACAGCATCTCTGGCATGACTTCAGTTTCTAAAGAAAATAAGTTTCTTTCCTCAAACAGCATCTCTGGCATGACTTCAGTTTCTAAAGAAAATAAGTTTATTTTTCCCAAACAGCATCTCTGGTATGCCTTCAGTTTCTAAAGAAAATAAGTTTCATTCCTCCAAACAGCATCTCTGGCATGCCGTCAGTTTCTAAAGAAAATAAGTTTCATTCCTCAAACAGCATCTCTGGCATGCCGTCAGTTTCTAAAGAAAATAAGTTTCATTCTTCAAACATCAACTCTGGCATGACTTCAGTTTCTAAAGAAAATAAGTTTCATTCCTCAAACATCAACTCTGGCATGACTTCAGTTTCTAAAGAAAATAAGTTTCATTCTTCAAACATCAACTCTGGCATGACTTCAGTTTCTAAAGAAAATAAGTTTCATTCCTCCAAACAGCATCTCTGGCATGACTTCAGTTTCTAAAGAAAATAAGTTTCATTCCTCCAAACAGCATCTCTGGCATGCCGTCAGTTTCTAAAGAAAATAAGTTTCATTCCTCCAAACAACATCTCTGGCATGCCGTCAGTTTCTAAAGAAAATAAGTTTCATTCCTCAAACAGCATCTCTGGCATGACTTCAGTTTCTAAAGAAAATAAGTTTCATTCCTCAAACAAAATCTCTGGCATGACTTCAGTTTCTAAAGAAAATAAGTTTCATTCCTCAAACAGCATCTCTGACATGACTTCAGTTTCTAAAGAAAATAAGTTTATTTTTTTCCAAACAGCATCTCTGGCATGCCTTTAGTTTCTAAAAAAAATAAGTTTCATTCCTCAAACAGCATCTCTGGCATGCTGTCAGTTTCTAAAGAAAATAAGTTTCATTCCTCCAAACAACATCTCTGACATGCCTTCAGTTTCTAAAGAAAATAAGTTTCTTTTTTCCAAACAGCATCTCTGGCATGCCTTCAGTTTCTAAAGAAAATAATGTCACGGAGTGACAAATGGGAACCATAATAGATGGAACGAGTTCCCTTGGGGAAACGGTTCCGGCGGGACAACAGGCCGGTTCCGGTGGCCTGTCATGGCCGACTTTGTTGATGAGCGACAGCTGCTGAGAGTCATCAAGTGGCTATTTCAACGCTCGGTGTGCAGCGTTCAGTGTTCAGTGTGTGGGGCGGTTGAGCTCAGTGTGTGTGGCGGTCAAAAAGTGCAGTAAGTGCGGCGGTCTGAGAAGAGAGAAGAGGCCGTCGAAGAGGAGAGGTGCAGATAAGCAGAGTTGCAGATAAGCAGAGTGGACTTGATCAAAATTGAGGTACGAGAAGACGAGAGGCAGAGGCGGCAGTTTGAAGGCACAAGCGTCCTTGGAATTATGGATTGTCGATCGAACTCGATGTCTCCTTTGAACTTGCCATCATAGTGGATCTGCCGGCCCGATGAGTTGAGGTGAAGGTATCCTTTTCACTTTTAAGTGGTGTGTATTGCAGTGTCTGGCGATTGAAGTGAGCATGTGTGAAGATTTAAAGTAGTTTGATACATGCACGAGTATTTGAAAGCTTGATGTTACCAGCACTCTAAAGCTCGGTCGGAGACTGTCCAGCCCGGTGGGGAGCTACGAATTAATGTGAACGAAGAGAAACTGCCAACCGCCACTGCTGCCTGCCATCACTGTTTTGTGGTAAGAAGACTCAGTTGTAACTGCTGGATTCTGTACTCACTACTGTTGTTCTGTGAACATAGAGAAACTGCTATCCGCCATTGCATGCTGCCATTGCTGTCCTGTGGGAAGAAAACTCAGTTGTTAACTGCTGGATTCTGAACTCAACATTGCTGTTCTGTGAACATAGAGAAACTGCTAACCGCCACTGCTGCCTGCCATCACTGTTATGTGGTAAGAAGACTCAGTTGTTGACTGTGGGATTCTGTGCTTACCATTGCTGCTTTGTGAATACAGAGAAACTGTTCCCCGCCACAGCAAGTCGCCGCTGTCCTGTGAAAAGAGAAAGCCTATCGTCTGCTGCCACCCACCCCCATACACAAAAGAAATATATTTTCTGGATATGTTTTGGAATATATGCGAATATTTGAAATTGGCCCAATAAATATATTTCATACTTATATTTCATATATTTTTGTTATATTTCAGAATATATTTCAATGTATTTTTTTCTGTACGGGTCCCCAAAAGTGTCAAAAATATATGTGGCATATATTCCAAATACATTGAAATATATTCTGAAATATAACAAAAATATATGAAATATAAGTATGAAATATATTTATTGGGCCAATTTCAAATATTTGCATATATTCCAAAACATATCCAGAAAATATATTTCAAATATAATTCTTTTGTGTATGGGCCTGTAGCCCCTTGTGCTCCGACTGCCACCTACTGCTCGCTGCTCTCCACCGAAAAGGTCCTGGTTCTCTGGTCCATCCCCGTTGTCCTGTGAAAGAGAGGTGACACTCAGTGATCTGATGCTGTCCTGTGAGAAGAGAAACCCCACCGTCTGCTGATCCTTACCTGTGGTCTTCTGTGCCCTGCCCACTACTTACTACTCCCTGCTCTCCACTGAAGAAGGTCCTGGTCCCCCGTCCCATCCCTGTTGTCCTGTGAAAGAGAGGTGATCCTTCCCGTGGTCCCCCTGTGTCCTGCCCACCACTTACGTGGGTTTGCTGCCTACCATCTACAGGTCTTGGCCTCTGGACCAATCTGCCTCCCGACCCTTCTTCCCTCCTTCTATTGTGGTCCTGGAGCAGAGCTACCCAGCCTTCCGCTGTTGCTTAGAAGACACTCGTCCCCCATCCTTTCCCTCCCCTCTGTATTGCTCCGAGCGAGTAAGAGACCAACTGGTGGCCGATAGGAGTCTTCCTCCACAGGAGCCCTGCTTAGACGAGTGGCCTTTACAAAGAGTTCTGTGGCAGTGACATTCCTTTAAAGTGTTTTTATACCTAATAAAAATAACCAAGCTTTTATATTATGTCGTTTTCTGACTCTTGGTGTCCTTGGTGTAGCTCCTCCGGAGTGGTGGTTGTCCTCGGCCCTAGCGGTGACCATAAGTTTATTTTTTTCCAAACAGCATCTCTGGCATGACTTCAGTTTCTAAAGAAAATAAGTTTCATTCCTCAAACAGCATCTCTGGCAAGTCTTTAGTTTCTAAAGAAAATAAGTTTCATTCCTCAAACAACATCTCTGACATGACTTTAGTTTCTAAAAATAAAGTTTCATTCCTCAAAACAACATCTCTGGCATGACTTCAGTTTCTAAAGAAAATAAGTTTCATTCCTCCCATAGCATCTCTGGCATGACTTCAGTTTATAAATATACCAGTTCAGTTGCCTCTGCCAGGTTGGGAACCTCAATTTTATAAGACATGTAGTCTCTGTCAAAACAGACTGTACTGAACATTTGACACTCAAAACAATAAAAAGAGGAATTTATGACATATGTTCCTCACAAGTCCAAATTCAGGTAGGCTACTAGCCTTTGCCATACACACAAGTAATGATTTTTCACGAATGTATTTGTTACCATTCAAAGTAATCCACTTAACAGACACTGCATGGTTTATCCGATCAACTCCAAAGTAGTCCCTTACTTTTCCTGTTAAATATGGCATGTTTTTTACTTCTGATACACATTCGCTGGTAAAAATAGGGTGGTCATAGCTGTTTACATTCTGACAGCATTCAAACATTTGGTTATGCTAATCAAGGACTTACAGACATTTTTGAAATTTACTTTTGAAACCCATTTAAAAAACAACAATGTTTGGATTCGAATCTCATGCACATGTGACGTAGCATTGGTCCCAACAGTTTAACCCTCTGAGGTCGGCAAACGTGCCGGCGCGTTTTGCTGGATTTTCTCCACATTGTAGCACTATAAACTTAAATTACTCTGTCATTTATGGTCATACAGAAAAAAGAAATATAAAAAAAGAATCTGTGATATTTCTACTTTTGTATGTGTCCACTTACAATCAAATCAAAACATTGTGCTTTTGTAAAATAAAGAAAATAAACAGGGTGTGCGTTCTGCCTCTCCGTCGCGGTGAACTTTTTTTTCTTGAGCACGTCTATAAACTGAAACAAAACTCAGCGAATACTTGTCACACATTTATGAGCCATATACCTTTATAAACATTTAAGTGTGTACTTTTAAATGATCGGATTCCAAACGAAAACAAATATTCTCTGTTTAAGTAATTTGTATAAAACCAACAAGACGTCCAGCTTCTCAAACGCTTGCTCATTAGATTTAATTTGGCCACGCCCACTCGCGCAAAAGAAATTCAACAACAACAAAGCAGCAAAACACTTCACTTCACTTTTCGTCGAGTTTGAAAGACGCGCCTGAGCTTACATTGGATTTACATCAGAAGAAGAAGAACGCGATTTGAAGAAAAGAAAGATAAGGTAAGAAATTCTTACATATTAGTTTGCTATTGTTGCATAAATTTCACATTGCAGTTGAACTGTTGCTAGATATATGGTGAATATTATAATATTTAGACCCGTGCTTACTGTTACTGTGTTTGTGGATATCTGCTCAAACGTAGATATGTATATGGTAACCATAATGTTTTATATTTGAGCGCGATCGCGTTAGAATGTATCACATTTTGGATCGCGATAGCGTTTGAATGTATCACATTTTGGATCGCGATCGCGTTTGAATGTATCATATTTTGGAAAAGCAAAACGCTCCAAACAGCTTCATGTTTTTACTATTATCTCATTTCATATCATCATATCGAATGGAAACATTTAAAGTAACATGATAATCAATATATTTTTCTCTAGCTTAGTTGTTACCTGCGCATAGCTTATGCCTACAAGGCACAACAAACCTGGTGTTCATTATATTATATATTGTTGGAAACATTTGTGTGTGTGTGTGTGTGTGTGTGTGTGTGTGTGTGTGTGTGCTGTGAATTTTAAAAAGCAATTTTAACCAGAAAAATCTAAAATTTATTCCCAAAATCGTGCAGGCCTTTCTCTTGATATCAGTATGTTCACTTTTATGTATGTTCACAGTATGTTCATGTTTTTCAGGGCCCATATGCCACTGAGTCCTGCTGACTTCAACATTCACATGAGTCTCTGTACATGAACATGGTAAAGTGAAAATCAAACACCTTGGAAATGAAAGGTATGTACAATGTTTTTAGGAATGGTACAAAGGTCTCTGTCTTTGGATCATTGTTTTCAATAAGTGCTTTTTTGGCATGTGTTGTGTATCTTTGGACTATGTTGTGTTGTAAATAAATCCAAACAATCTAAAAGCCATTCTTTTTTAAATCTCCTCATTTACAGTATTGTGCAAGGTTGCTCAGAATGACAGGGCCTGATAGCTCCTAATTGGGCCGTTAGGGGAGGGTCTTTGTCTTTCTCAGGTGTGAAAAGCTTACATATTAATGAGCTCCCGCATAGAGCTTTTTCACACAAAACACGTCGTAAAATTTTTTAATCAATATATTGTCTTATCTGAATGAGCAGTCAGGGTGATTTTCACATAGTTTTAGAGCAAATATTCTAGGCTACGTGATACAATTTTCAAAAGTCTTGTGAAGAAATAATCCGTAGGGGTTTCGTGGCCTTATTTCAGTGAATTTTTTTTTTTGGTATTTTCACAAACCACGCATACATGTCATTATCTCAAAACTACAAACTTTTACATACATGGTGCTGATATATTATTGTAGCAGAGTTTGTGTTGAATACAGTGTAATTAGACTTTAGCCATGAAAATGTCACAAGTAACAGAAATAACCAGAAATGTCAGAGCATGTCAGAACACCTCCAGGGCCCACAAAACAGCTCAGACCTCAGAGGGTTAATCTGGGATTGAATATGAATTAAGTAATGTTGTTTAGGTGTAATGATGTTCTCTGAGAAAAGTTCCTTAAAATGTTTAAGATGCTGTTCAATAAGTACTTTCAACTTGTCAATAGTCTCAAGGCAAATAACAGGTGAAAACAAAATTTGAACAATCTCCAGAAGCTCAAGAATGAATGAAAAATAAGCAGTACCTCTAATCACATCCAACAGAAATTGCAATATTTTAGTTTATAATTATAATAATTTATATTTCAGTTTGATGTCGTTGGAAGCTAATGTACTGTACGCAATAGGGCAAGGCCTATCTCTAGTATCTTGTGGAGAATATGGGAAACCAATGATATCTCAACTGAAAGCAAAGATGGCGCCGTTGTTACTGGCTGGCCGTCTGGCTCTCTGGATCTCCTTCTTACTGTCTGGAATAGTATATTTCCTTTCCTTAATTAATCAAAGTTTTGCCTATCATGTTACAACGTTAACTATATATGATCGACAGACATTGTTTGACATTAGAACAACAATGGAGTCTTACTCTAACAACAATGTACCTGCTGAGTGCTTCGGCTTTCCACCGCCTCCTTTCCTGCGAGCTCTGCCCGTGTGGTTGCGTCGTCTGCCACCTTCGCTTCCTTTGGCGAGGCGGCGTAGGAGGAGAGGAAAACGGGGTGGTGTAGCCGTCAGGCTGAGATTGGGACTGATGCCGGGACCGGCTCGTCGACCTTTTCGGGACGCTCGCGCCCATGGGAAGGACCGCGGCTACTACATTTCGAGGCGTTCTCTTGAGACGCCCTATCAATGGATTCTTCATCTAACTGGGGACTCGCCACTGCAACTTCGGCGGCGCCGCTTCCCTTATTTGCGGCATGGTGGAGTTGATCAGCGGCATCTGCGCTCACTGGAACGGGTATTTCAGCAAACTTTGCAACCGGTCAGTGACTCTGTTTCAATCAAGATGACGTTAGTAAACGCCAGATCGCTGGGAAATAAAACTTTTATACTAAATGACATATTAACTGCCGGCAACATTGATTTCTTATTTGTGACGGAGACCTGGCTTCCTGTTGATGATGTTAGCTCTTTCTCGGAGCTCGCTCCCACTAATTTTAACTTTTTTAATACTCCTCGTCGTTCGGGCCGGGGTGGAGGACTGGCTACTGTCTTCAAAAACAGTTTCGGTTGTAGATTACTGGAAACAGATTCATATTTGACTTTTGAAGTTCAACTTTTTTCAGTAGACCAGGTAAACTCACTAGTAATTGCTGTAGTGTATCGGCCTCCAAAAACAAACAAAGATTTTTTAAATGATTTCTCAGACTTTTTAGGGGGTATCACTCCCAAGTACAATAGACTTTTAATTGTTGGCGATTTTAATATTCACGTTTGCTCTGACTCTTCAGCTCTATCTAGAGACTTTTTGAGCCTGATTGAGGCGTGTGACTTTGTTCAATGGGTAAATCAGCCAACACATGTACATGGCCATACGCTTGATCTAGTTTTATCTCATGGTTTTTCTATTTCTGATGTCCAAATTGGTGACTTGAGTTTTTCAGACCACAGGCCTGTTGTTTTTAGTATTGATCTTCCATGCCACACCATTGCATCTGTCAGACCTAGTAAATGGTCACGTGTAGGTCTATCCTGTCCATCATCGGTTGAAGCCTTTTCTGCTGCCTTTTCTGATGTTGAGCAACTGTTTTCTTTAGATCACCTTTCAAATGCAGTCAACATTAATGAGTTATTGAGCTTATTTAATTCACTGTGTACAAACACTTTGGACATGGTAGCACCTCTGAGACTTAAATGTCAGAAAAATAAAACTGAACCGTGGTTAAATAGCACCACGCGTCACCTAAGACAACTTTGCAGAAGAGCAGAGAGGAGATGGAAAAAGGATAAGCTTCAGGTGTCCTATGAGATACTACGTGAAGCTTTATTTTCTTATCAAAAAGCTGTTAAAACTGCAAAGTCTCATTACTTTTCAGATTTGATATCGAAAAACTTAAATAATCCTAGGACCCTATTTAAGGTTTTAAACTCTGTTTTAAATCCTGTGGGTAATAATTATCTTATTGAATCAGCTTCTACATGTGAAGATTTCTTAAAAAATTTTGTGGAGAAATTAGTTATAATTAGACAATCTATAGTATCTGCTACTCCTGTCCTCATGGATACTCCTACAGCCACCAAGTTCTTAAATTCTCTTGAGCCTATTACTATGTCCAGTTTGACAGATATAGTTCTTAGGCTCAAGCCTACTGTCTCATCTCATGATATTGTGCCTACATGGTTTTTTAAACAAATATTTGAGAAAATTGGGCCTTGGATTTTGTCTATTATAAATAAGTGTCTTCTCTCAGGTTTCGTTCCTGCTCTTTGCAAACATGCTACAGTGAAACCTGTATTAAAAAACCCAAACTCGGACATTAATGATCTATCAAATTTCAGACCCATTTCAAATCTATCATTTATATCCAAGATCCTAGAGAAAACTGTGTTAATGCAGCTGCAGAGTTTTCTTGATGAGAACAGTATTCTTGAAAAATTTCAGTCGGGCTTTAGGTTGCTCCACAGTACGGAATCTGCTTTATTAAGAGTCTTGAATGATATTTTACTTTCTCTTGACTCAGGGGATTCTGTTATTTTAATTCTTCTAGACTTGAGTGCAGCGTTTGATACTGTTGACCATAGAATTTTATTATCACGTCTTGAACAAATTGTTGGCATCCGTGGAAGTGCTCTCAGTTGGTTTAAGTCGTACCTCACAAATAGAACTTTCTCTGTTGGCATTGGTAGCTCTCTTTCGTCTGTAGCACCTCTTACCTGTGGGGTTCCACAAGGCTCCATTTTGGCACCTACTCTGTTCTCGTTATACATGTTGACACTTGGCTCTATTTTTAGGAAACACGGAGTGTCTTTTCATCTATATGCAGACGACACCCAAATCTATCTGCCTTTTAAACGCACTGACACAAAGGGTCTAGAAAACCTTTATTTGTGCTTAAATGAGATAAAGTCCTGGATGTCTACTAATTTTCTACTCTTAAATGCTAGTAAAACGGAAGCTATTGTATTTGGGCCTCCAGTAGAAAATGAGAAAACATTGCTTAATGCGGAAAATATTTATTTTGAGATCAACCTACTGTTAAGAGTTTAGGAATTACCCTAGATTCCGCCCTTAAGCTTGATAAACATATTAACACAGTGGTTAAATCCTGTTTTTACCACCTAAAGTTGTTATCCAGGGCCAAGTCTTTTCTATCGTCGAGTGAGCTTGAAAGAGTACTAAATGCCTTCGTGCTATCCCGCCTTGATTATTGCAATTCCTTATATGTGGGATTGCCGCAGTTTTCTATTACTAGACTGCAAATGGTCCAAAACGCTGCTGCCAGATTTTTAACCGGGCTCCGCAAACATGAACACATCACGCCTATTTTACAGTCACTAAACTGGCTGCCGGTGCGTTATAGGGTTGATTTTAAAATATTGCTGTTTGTTTTTAAAACCTTAAATGGTATCGCCCCTTCATATTTATCTGAACTTTTGACAGCAAACGTGTCTGTTAGGTGTTTACGTTCCTCCAGCAGTCGAAATCTGTCCCAGCCTCACTCTCGATTGAAGTCGCGAGGTGATCGTGCTTTTGCTGTTGCGGGTCCTAGGCTGTGGAATACCCTCCCAATTTCCCTGAGAGCACTGACCTCCTTACTTGAGTTTAAACACAAACTAAAGTTATATTTTCTCGAACAGGCATTTCCTTGATTTTTTTGACGAGGTTTTTATATTATATTATGTTTCTGTCTTTCTGTTTTTTGTGTATTTTATGTAAAGCACAGTGGTCAACGTTGGTTGTGTTTACTTGTGCTATATAAATAAATAAAGAAATAAAGAAAGAAAGAAAGAAAGAAAGAAAGAAAGAAAGAAAGAAAGAAAGATATCAGCATTGAAAACATCTCCCAGATAGCAAAATTGGTGTGGCCCAGATCTGGCCCACACTTGACACTTTCATCTGGCCCACATACCGCGCGGAATGATGGCACTTGGGCGGTCCGCTCCTGTTTGCCAGATATGGGCCACAATTAAGCCATAGCACTGCCGCATGTCAGCCGTAAACAAAACAAATGAAGCAGAACTGGCCCATATCTGGCCCAGACACCAAAGTTGCTGTGGCCCAGATCCGGCCCACACTTGACACTTTCATCTGGCCCACATACCGCGCGGAATGATGGCACTTGGGCGGTCCGCTCCTGTTTGCCAGATGTGGGCCACAATTAAGCCATAACAATGCCGCATGTCAGCCGTAAACAAAACAAATGAAGCCGAATTGGCCCACATCAGGCCCACACTTGACTGTGGCCCATATCCAGCAAACAGGAGCAGACCACCCAAGTGCCATCATTCCACACGGTATGTGGGCCAAATGAAAGTGTCAAGTGTGGGCCGGATCTGGGCCACAGCAACTTTGGTGTCTGGGCCAGATATGGGCCAGTTCTGCTTCATTTGTTTTGTTTACGGCTGACATGCGGCATTGCTATGGCTTAATTGTGGCCCATATCCGGCAAACAGGAGCGGACCGCCCAAGTGCCATCATTCCACGCGGTATGTGGGCCAGATGAAAGTGTCAAGTGTGGGCCGGATCTGAGCCACAGCAACTTTGGTGTCTGGGCCAGATATGGGCCAGTTCTGCTTCATTTGTTTTGTTTACGGCTGACATGTGGCATTGCTATGGCTTAATTGTGGCCCACATCTGGCAAACAGGAGCGGACCGCCCAAGTGCCATCATTCCACACGGTATGTGGGCCAGATGAAAGTGTCAAGTGTGGGCCGGATCTGGGCCACAGCAACTTTGGTGTCTGGGCCAGATATGGGCCAGTTCTGCTTCATTTGTTTTTTTTACGGCTGACATGCGGCATTGCTATGGCTTAATTGTGGCCCATATCCGGCAAACAGGAGCGGACCGCCCAAGTGCCATCATTCCACGTGGTATGTGGGCCAGATGAAAGTGTCAAGTGTGGGCCGGATCTGGGCCACAGCAACTTTGGTGTCTGGGCCAGATATGGGCCAGTTCTGCTTCATTTGTTTTGTTTACGGCTGACATGTGGCATTGCTATGGCTTAATTGTGGCCCACATCTGGCAAACAGGAGCGGACCGCCCAAGTGCCATCATTCCACACGGTATGTGGGCCAGATGAAAGTGTCAAGTGTGGGCCGGATCTGGGCCACAGCAACTTTGGTGTCTGGGCCAGATATGGGCCAGTTCTGCTTCATTTGTTTTGTTTACGGCTGATATGCGGCATTGCTATGGCTTAATTGTGGCCCATATCCGGCAAACAGGAGCGGACCGCCCAAGTGCCATCATTCCGCGCGGTATGTGGGCCAGATGAAAGTGTCAAGTGTGGGCCGGATCTGGGCCACAGCAACTTTGGTGTCTGGGCCAGATATGGGCCAGTTCTGCTTCATTTGTTTTGTTTATGGCTGACATGCGGCATTGCTATGGCTTAATTGTGGCCCATATCTGGCAAACAGGAGCGGACCGCCCAAGTGCCATCATTCCACGCGGTATGTGGGCCAGATGAAAATGATGGCACTTGGGTGGTCCGCTCCTGTTTGCCAGATTTGGGCCACAATTAAACCATAGCAATGCCACATGTCAGCCATAAACAAAACAAATGAAGCAGAACTGGCACAAATCTGAGCCACAGTTCATTTTAATTCGGGCCCAGATTCGACACCTTGTATGTATACCTGAAATGATGGCACTTGGGTGGTCCACTCCTGTTTACCAGATCTGGGCCACAAGCAGGCCATTTGTTCAGCCACATATTAGCCAAGAATGAACTAAATAAGCCTTAAATGTGTGTTTTTGTGTGTGCATGCTGTGCCATTTAAACTTTGGGAAACTCAGTGACTGACTATCACTGACACTAAGTGAACTCTGCATCAACAATATCCAACATACAGAAAAGAGAAATGTAAAAATGGCCCCTCTTTATGTTAAGATAAGTTACAACAGATGATTCAAACACATTTCTGAAAACATTTGCATCATTTATTAATATTGCCAAAGAACAACCCACTGCAAGTTTACATTTTCAAAACTGGAAAGCAATCTAAACAAAAAAAAAAAAATAAAAAAAAAAACCCAACAATAAACAAACACAAAATATATGCATAGAAAGCATAGTAAAAACTAAATAAAAACAAAACATGTTTCCAGTAGCCTTGGTCATCCAAAAAAACAAACAGACAACACAGAAGTTAACACGCTACAAAACCTTGGCAAATGGAACCATCCAAAATGATAGAATTTGACCTCCTTGACTGGGCCCTTCTGCATCATGGCAATCTTGCAAGCCTTTATTGGATACACAAATGAAAAAAAAAAAACTGTTGAATCAGTAACAGAACGCTGATAATACAATAGTGTTGAAGTAGAAAACAAACACACACACAACTACTTAGAAGCCAAATTAAATAAAAAAGCCCTAAACAAAATATAATAAAAAAATAAAATAAATAAATACAAAACAAAAAAAGCAGGCAATGTAGTGAGAGATGCGTTCAGGAATTACCTGCGTCTATACACCGTCTATTTACTAATAGTGAAGCTGCAAGTTTTAAAAACTTTAAAAACAGCTGTCTCTGTGCTTTAATCAAAGCAGCACATTAATACTGAATGGTGAATAAATGGACTGGAACTACCAGTGCATTAAACGGTTTGGTAACACTGTAAGGTCTTATTTGTTAACATTAGTTAATGTATTAACTAACTAACATTAACTACATTATTTATTAAGCTTTCTTAAAGTTACAGTCAATCATTGTTTGATCATGTTAGTTCACAGTGCATTAACTAATGTTAACAAATACAACTTTTGATTTTAGTAATGCATTAGTAAGCATCACAATTAGCATTAATTACGATTAATAAATACTAGGGGTGAAACGGTACACAGAAGTCATGGTTCGGTTCATGCCTCGGTTCGGACATCACGGTTCGGTATGAGTTCTGTACAATGGAGGGAAAAGCAAAACAAAAATGTAGAAGGCAATTTTTTTTTTTCTTGTGCATGTCTGTAGGCTGTACCACCAAAGGAAAATAAATGTCTTAAAGGGATACTCCACCGTTTTTTCATATTAAACTATGTTATTCCCTTAACTAAGATACATACCTCTCTCGTCTCAGTGTGTGCACTAAATCGCTCTGTCTTGCGGCGAAACTTTGGTAGCACTTAGCTTAGCCCAGTTCATTCAATATGGGCCAAGCAGAGAAGCTACCAAACACCTCCACGTTTTCCCTATTTAAATACAGTTACTCGCGTAGTGTAACTCGACCTAGGACGGTGACACAAAACAAAACGTTGCGCTTTTCTAAGCGTGTAAAATGGATAACTATATTGTATGGCGGAATACCACAGCAAGTGCTTGGAAGCACTTCGACTTGGCGCAGTAATATCTTCACTAGAGGGAGCGGTGGCTGGTGAGAGGATTTTTCACGAGTGAAGATATTACTGCGCCAAGTCGAAGTGCTTCCAAGCACTTGCTATGGTATTCCACCATACAATATAGTTATCCATTTTACACACTTAGAAAAGCGCAACGTTTTGTTTTGTGTCACCGTCCTAGGTCGAGTTACACTACGCGAGTAACTGTATTTAAATAGGGAAAACGTGGAGGTGTTTGGTAGCTTCTCTGCTTGGCCCATATTGAATGAACTGGGCTAAGCTAAGTGCTAACAAAGTTTCGCCACAAGACAGAGCGATTTAGTGCACGCACTGAGACGAGAGAGGTATGTATCAACTCGTCTTAGTTAAGGGAATAACATAGTTTAATATGAAAAAACGGTGGAGTATCCCTTTAAAGGAGAACTCCGGTCAATTTTAACATTGAGCTCATTTTTTTGTAAATTTGGAGTGCTGTCAATACAGAGAACAACGACAAAAATCGGTGTTGCCTACACCGTGTTATCCTCTTTTTAAAACCGGCACCCTGTTGACTTAAATGGGGCAAGTTTTAAACCTGCTTTTAGCCTCTACTGTGAGTGATTCTTTCAGAGTGAACACGGTGAATCTGACAGCAGTAGATGTGAAAGATATGAATAAAAGTGATGTTAATTCAGCCAGCGCACATTTATTTACTTCCTGTTTTCGGTCGAAGTCCACAGTAGTCGATTGTCGAGTTCTCCACTGTTTCTTAGTTACCTATGATCACGCGCGTGAACTCGACAATCGACTACTGTGGACTTAGACCGAAAACAGGAAGTAAATACAGGTATGAGCGCTGGCTGAATTAACATCACTTTTATTCATATCTTTCACATCTACTGCAGTCAGATTCACCTTGTTCACTCTGAATAAAATCACTCACATGGCTGGTGCACTTGTAATGACACATCAAGGATGTTAAGAGGCTAAAACAGAGTGGCCGCGGGTCCTTAAAAAGTCTTAAAATGTCTTAAATAAAGTTTTCCTAATAAAAGGCCTTAAAAAGTATTAAAATGTCTTAAATTCAGATTCGATAGGTCTTAAATATTTCTGGTCACGTTACCGCGGAACGAAACTGCTTTATTGTGTGGTTGAAGGACCGTTTATCAGTTTGGACCAGTGCAGCGCGAGCCGATCGTGATCATGCGACACTGTTACTACACAGCGCTAATAAGAGATGCAGTAAAGAAAGCATTTTAATTCGCCACAGAACAGAACTGACAGAAGTAATAACATCGCTGCGAGATCTAGTGAGAAGCATTCATATTTCTCCGTTATTAACGGATCAAACAGCGCGTGGAAACCTGGAAGAAACATTGTGCCATGAATGAACTATCAGTGTCCACAGATCAGTAACATTCACCATGGATTTACTGTAGTAACACTAACTGCAACCATGGACGTTTGGTTAATAGCAGGCTATAATGCCTTCAAGTAACACGTCGGTTTTATTTTGACATTATGAATACAATTGCTGCCCTCACATGTTAATCTGAACTAAAATAATCCTTTGTTTATAACTACTACAATATGACATTTCATTTTTTCCAAGGAGCTGTTTTGTTTTAGGCCGATATGCTCCTAAGAAGAGTCAATTGTAGCTCTAGAATTGCTCTAAGTAAAAAAAAAAAAAAAAAAAATCATACTTTAGGATAACACGGTGTAGGCAACACCGATTTTTGTCATTGTTCTCTGTACTGACAGCACTCCAAATTTACAAAAAAATTTGCTCAATGTTAAAATTGACTGGAGTTCTCCTTTAAGCCTTGTATTTTTTAAAAAAGTTTTATTAATAAAGTAAAGGCATAGATAGAACCAGTTTATTTGTAGTGCATTGACAATAGTTTTATATAATTAGTTTATTAATTAAATTAATAAAAATACAAAAAGACCTTGAGATATGTTTTGTAATTGTACCTGAATGAATTTAAAATAAATTTGCTACATTTCAGATCAATATATTTGTTTTCCTTAAAATTTTAATTAACACTAACTTTATTCTCATGTTAATTATACATAATTTATTTCTGTATAAAATAATACTACCATTAAAAACACATTTGATTTTCTTTTTTAATCAATGTAGAATGTGTAACTTAAAAATAAACAAATTAGTGCTCTGTTTATTTTTAGGACAAGAAATGAAAACCAATGCAATATGATGAATGTCCAAAAGATGGCACCCACAGACTGTTTTTAAATGGGGTTGGATAAATATTTTTTGCTTTTAAACAGTGTGTGTGTATGTGTGTGTGTGTGTGTGTGTGTGTGTGTGTGAGAGAGAGAGAGAGAGAGAGAGAGAGAGAGAGAGAGAGAGAGAGAGAGAGAGAGAGAGAGAGAGAGAGAGAGAGAGAGAGAGAGAGAGAGAGAGAGAGAGAGAGAGAGAGAGATTTTGGTTGGGTGACAGTTGTAGGTTACAGTTTGACAAGAGTTTACAGTTTGACAAAAGCACAATGTTGTGTTTTATTGCAAGTGTACACAAATATAAGTAAACACTTTGCAGTTTGAATGATGTCCTGTATGAACAAAATGATGGAGTATGTTTTTATGTTTCCACTGTTCGCGCCTCGATCTCTCTCTCTCTCTCACACACGCGCACGCACACAACATATTCCAGCATTGCAATCTTGACATCGCAGCCTGTTCATTATAGACACAGAGCTTCAGAGCTAAGGCGGAGCTACAGATTAGGTGTCCCTAAAGAACATGCGTATTTAACAGTAGTCCCGCTTTACATTAATTAATTTGCACGCAAGTTTTATTTATTTTTATACCGTGTATTCTCTGTGTATATTCATGCACCGAACTGTGACGCCGTACCGTTTCGGTTCAATACGAATACATGTACCGTTCCACCCCTAATAAATACTGAAGAAGAATTGTTCATGCCACATGTTAACTAAAGTAGTTAACTAATGTTAACTTGTAAAGTGTTACAAATGGCTAGGCTACACCTTGCAGCCAATCAGAATAAAGTATTAAGACAGACCATGGTATTATACACATCTAGCAAAAACGCAATGTAACTGACTTACTGGTGTCTTGGACCCTCCTCCGTTTCTCTTTCTCTTCTCCCTCCGTCTCGGTCACTTGCAAGATGAAGCCATTTTTTAATAAATGATTCGATCTCTTGATCGGTGGCCGCAGCTGTCAGTCTGTTGTTTCTGACAGTTCCTAAAAAATATAACATTGTAAATGCAAGGATGGACTACACAACTTTTAAAATCTTAGGACCCAATTAGGTAACACAAGCATTAGCGCATAGTTAATGCATAGTTAGCCAGCGCCAATGTAAAGAACATTTTGGCCATGGCCAAGGACACTCTTTGCTTCCAGATGCCCAAAAGGAACAAGTTTGATGCCTGCTAGGAAGATCGGACTGCGTCAAAAAATGGAAATCACATTATGAAATAACTGTTTATCTCCAATACACATTGGCCACAATTATTGACACCTCTAGATTTTGTTTACGAGTAAAATATCTCAGAAGTATATTCCCATTAATATTTATCTTTTTTTAGCACACCAGGGTGACTAGGAACATGAAATTGTCCAGCTATGACTTCTAGTTTCACAGGAGTTTAAATATGAGGAAACACAAAGGCCAAATTCCCTGAATCATCCATCACAATGAGTAAAACCAAAGAATATAGTTCTGATGTGCAGCAAAAGATTGTTGAACATCACAAAATAGAAAGTGGCTGTAAGACAATAGCTAAAGAATTGAAAATCCCCATTTTGACCATCAGGGCAATAATTAAGAAGTTATAATCAACTAATGATGTTACGAATCTGCCTGGAAGAGGACGTGTGTCTATATTGTCTTAATGGACGGTGAGGAGGAGAGTTTGAGTGGCCAAAGACTCTCCAAGGATCACAGATGGAGAATTGCAGAGATTACTGGAGTCTTGGGGTCAGAAAGCCAAAAAAACTAAAAAAAAACTACATCTCCACATGTTGTTTGGGAGGGTTTCAAGAAAAATCCTCCTCGCTCCGCTAAAATTAAACTCCAGCATATTCAGTTGTCAGACACGACTGGAACTTCAAAAGGGACCAGATTCTATGGTCAGATGAAACAAAAAAAAAAGGGGGCTTTTTGGCAGCAAACACACTAGATGTGTTTTAAACTGTAGGCTATTTTATTCCCACCCGCAGTTTTCTGTAGCAAATCACATTGACACATGTTATTAAGGTGAAAACATCCTGACTCAAAACATAAAGCAGGCCAACTAATGTTAATTTTATAATTATAGGGTATAATAAAAATGTGAAATACATAGAGGAATAGCCTAATACCTGACCCGACTTTTAAATAGTCTACCTGGACCCAAAACATCTATTATTGTTACTTTGTAATCAAGCTTTTATTGTAAGAAAAAGCATGTAGTTTTTTTTATTTATTTGTGCATTATTCCTAGGGTTAATGAAACATTGCTGTCACAAAGTAATACAACTAGTGCAGTATTATGTCCAATGTATATAAACATGAATGTCAAATTACACTATATTATTATTTTTTTTTTTTCATTGTTGTGCCAAAATAAGACACGAGTTTTAAAATACTTTAACCGTGCAGAGCTGACTAAAGGTTGGGAGAGTGATAACATGAGCAAATCTAAATGTAACGTTAATGGCGCGCCGAGCAATCGATACTTGTTCATTTCGCATTCGTGACAACCATAATAGATCTAGCTTAGAGTTGAACTGCCAAAATAATGTAACTTCGAATATAAATTATTCCATCGACTCTATATAACACAACATGCAGACTCCAACTTGATATAACGAAGCAATCGCTAACAAAAAGAAACATTTATCGATTATGTCTTACCTTGACTTTTTGCAGTACTGGTATCTGTCCTCCGTCCTCCTGACAATCCTCTGACGTTTTGGTTTTGAGCGCCTTTTTCGCGCTTTCCGGCAACTTTTAAATTTAAAGGGCCGTGAACTGGAAAATCGTCAGTTAGATTTTTTTTTTCTTCACAGACAACTACAAATGCAGTAAATATTATATTTAAACATAATGGATCTTATCTCTAATCAGCAAAAAAGTGGGAACATTTTGTCATGAATGCAGGGCTTTGAAAAAGTATTCAAGAAAACATATCAAAATAATATTTTCTCATAGCAGGTTCTGCTGATTTGTCATCTTCATTTAATTGTATTTCATCAATTATAGTGTCAATTAGTATTATAATTTTTTAATCTTTAATAAAGATTGTTTATAGCCTAAAGATGACAGTTGTATAAATGTCAATTATATTTAGCCAGAAATGTAAGAAAAATTTAAGGTTTATTTAGAATAAAATATTGTTTATATATATATATATATATATATATATATATATATATATATATATATATATATATATATATAAAAACATTTAATATAATATAATATTATATATAAACATTTAATATAATATAATATTATACATATACATTTAACATAATATAATATTTTACATATTTAAATATTTTAAGGGAGTTTAAAATATTACCCTTTGTGGGGTCACTTTGACACACCTAGGAACAGTGAATCGCAACCTTTTTGACTTCAATGTCCCCTTATATTCTCCACAACAAAACCTGTACATTTGTTATAAAAATAGCCAAATAATGAGAAATATCTTGATTTTTGGTGGATTTAGTTTTGTCATAATTTTAAGTCATCTTGAGGCCCCAGTGGAAGTTTGTCCAGATCTGCTCTAGAAGTTAGATGACACTGCTAGCAAGATAAGCAAGGTTACACCGAGTAGGCTACAACATGTTCCTGGCTTAACATCTTTGTTGATCCTGGAACAGCATTCGACCAATTAGATTTTAAGTTTGCAGTTGTGTCAAGTTTAGGCTTACAACCATGCTTTTAGATCAATGTTATTATCATTTCCCTCTGATTGTAGGTTTAGGGTTAGGGTTAGGGTTAGGGTTAGGACTATTTTTATGGACAGGAATGTTGTTCCAAGATCAACAAAATATATTGATACAGGAGCATGTACTTGGCAAAATCATTGTGCCCCAAGCTTTGCACAAACAGCAACTAAAGTATCTTCTTGCACATCCCAAAACCATAAAAAGTCTTCATAAGTTTGAACCTAGACACTTGAACTTTTCTAGACACTGTACCTACAAAACATATGTTAGCAATAGCATATATGTCATAGATGTAAGTACATGTAGCCTCACATCCAGCCTAAGTGTCTACTCCATCCATACCAAAAAATATTGTTAAATGTTGTTAAAAAAATGTTTAAAAAATATTCAGGCCATTACAGTTTCAATCTTTGTCCCTTTTAAGCTAAATTAGCCATTTTCAGAAGTGTGGCATCCAATCCAGAAATGGACTTACCACGTAGGTTTTATTTTTTGGGAAACACAAAGAATATTTGCCACGTCGAATGTGAGCCAAGTTAGACTTACACCCTGCAATGCTGACTGTGCCGTATATATTTCCCAAATTGTAATTAATTATTTGGGCAATATTTGCCATGTCAAATGGGGGCCACTTTTGCCTCACATCAAGATGAGATAGTGCTCACTGAGTCATATCTTTGCCCAAACTGGCCCAGATATGTTTTAAGATAACTGGGCCACATTTGGAGCATCATATGTGGTCCACTTTTGGCTCACACCCAGATGAGCCAGTGCTCACAGAGCCATATCTTTGCCAAATCTGGCCCAGATATGTTTTAAGAAAACTGGGCCACATTTGCTGAAACATATGTGGGCCATTTTTGGTTTACATCCAGACCAGTCATTGTCGATTGTGCCACGTTTTTGCCATAGGTGGCCCACATTTGGCTTGTGATATTTGGGCCATATTCATTATTTATCATATGGGCCACTTTAGGCTCACATCCAGATGAACCAGTGCTCACTGAGCCATATCTTTGCCCAAACTGGCCCAGATATGTTTTAAGATAACTGGGCCACATTTGGAGCATCATATGTGGGCCACTTTTGGCTCAAATCCAAATGAGCCAGTGCTCACTGAGCCACATCTTTGCCCAAACTGGCCCTGATATGTTTTAAGATAACTGGGCCACATTTGGATCATCATATGTGGGCCACTTTTGGCTCACACCCAGATGAGCCAGTGCTCACTGAGCCATATCTTTGCCAAAACTGGCCCAGATGTGTTTTAAGATAACTGGGCCACATTTGGATCATCATATGTGGGCCACTTTTGGTTTACACCCAGATGAGCCAGAGCTCACTGAACCATATCATTGCCAAAACTGGCCCAGATGTGTTTTAAGATAACTGGGCCACATTTGCAGCATTATATGTGGGCCACTTTTGGCTCACATCCAGATGAGACAGTGCCACTGAGCCATATCTTTGCCAAAACTGGCCCAGATATGTTTTAAGATAACTGGGCCACATTTGCAGCATCATATGTGGGCCACTTTTGGTTTACACCCAGATGAGCCAGAGCTCACTGAACCATATCATTGCCAAAACTGGCCCAGATGTGTTTTAAGATAACTGGGCCACATTTGCAGCATTATATGTGGGCCACTTTTGGCTCACATCCAGATGAGACAGTGCCACTGAGCCATATCTTTGCCAAAACTGGCCCAGATGTGTTTTAAGATAACTGGGCCACATTTGCTGAAACATATGTGGGCCACTTTTGCTCACACCCAAATGAGCCAGTGCTCACTGAGCCATGTCATTGCCAAAACTGGCCCAGATGTGTTTTAAGATAACTGGGCCACATTTGGATCATCATATGTGGGCCACTTTTGGTTCACACCCAGATGAGCCAGAGCTCACTGAGCCATATCTTTGCCAAAACTGGCCCAGATGTGTTTTAAGATAACTGGGCCACATTTGCTGAAACATATGTGGGCCACTTTTGGCTCACACCCAAATGAGCCAGTGCTCACTGAGCCATATCTTTGCCAAAACTGGCCCAGATGTGATTTAAGATAACTGGGCCACATTTGCAGCATCATATGTGGGCCACTTTTGGTTCACACCCAGATGAGCCAGGGCTCATTGAGCCATATCATTGCCAAAACTGGCCCAGATGTGTTTTAAGATAACTGGGCCACATTTGGATCATCATATGTGGGCCACTTTTGGTTCACACCCAGATGAGCCAGAGCTCACTGAGCCATATCTTTGCCAAAACTGGCCCAGATGTGTTTTAAGATAACTGGGCCACATTTGGATCATCATATGTGGGCCACTTTTGGCTCACACCCAGATGAGCAAGTGCTCACTGAGCCGTATCTTTGCCAAAACTGGCCTAGATGTGTTTTAAGATAACTGGGCCACATTTGCAGCATTATATGTGGGCCACTTTTGGCTCACATCCAGATGAGACAGTGCCACTGAGCCATATCTTTGCCAAAACTGGCCCAGATGTGTTTTAAGATAACTGGGCCACATTTGCTGAAACATATGTGGGCCACTTTTGGCTCACACCCAAATGAGCCAGTGCTCACTGAGCCATATCTTTGCCAAAACTGGCCCAGATGTGATTTAAGATAACTGGGCCACATTTGCAGCATCATATGTGGGCCACTTTTGGTTCACACCCAGATGAGCCAGGGCTCATTGAGCCATATCATTGCCAAAACTGGCCCAGATGTGTTTTAAGATAACTGGGCCACATTTGGATCATCATATGTGGGCCACTTTTGGTTCACACCCAGATGAGCCAGAGCTCACTGAGCCATATCTTTGCCAAAACTGGCCCAGATGTGTTTTAAGATAACTGGGCCACATTTGGATCATCATATGTGGGCCACTTTTGGCTCACACCCAGATGAGCAAGTGCTCACTGAGCCGCATCTTTGCCAAAACTGGCCCAGATGTGTTTTAAGATAACTGGGCCACATTTGCAGCATTATATGTGGGCCACTTTTGGCTCACATCCAGATGAGACAGTGCCACTGAGCCATATCTTTGCCAAAACTGGCCCAGATGTGTTTTAAGATAACTGGGCCACATTTGCTGAAACATATGTGGGCCACTTTTGGCTCACACCCAAATGAGCCAGTGCTCACTGAGCCATATCATTGCCAAAACTGGCCCAGATGTGTTTTAAGATAACTGGGCCACATTTGCAGCATTATATGTGGGCCACTTTTGGCTCACATCCAGATGAGACAGTGCCACTGAGCCATATCTTTGCCAAAACTGGCCCAGATGTGTTTTAAGATAACTGGGCCACATTTGCTGAAACATATGTGGGCCACTTTTGGCTCACACCCAAATGAGCCAGTGCTCACTGAGCCATATCATTGCCAAAACTGGCCCAGATGTGTTTTAAGATAACTGGGCCACATTTGCAGCATTATATGTGGGCCACTTTTGGCTCACATCCAGATGAGACAGTGCCACTGAGCCATATCTTTGCCAAAACTGGCCCAGATGTGTTTTAAGATAACTGGGCCACATTTGCTGAAACATATGTGGGCCACTTTTGGCTCACACCCAAATGAGCCAGTGCTCACTGAGCCATATCATTGCCAAAACTGGCCCAGATGTGTTTTAAGATAACTGGGCCACATTTGCAGCATTATATGTGGGCCACTTTTGGCTCACATCCAGATGAGCCAGTGCCACTGAGCCATATCTTTGCCCAAACTGGCCCAGATGTGTTTTAAGATAACTGGGCCACATTTGCTGAAACATATGTGGGCCATTTTTGGTTTACATCCAGATTAGTCATTGTTGATTGTGCCACGTTTTTGCCATAGGTGGCCCACATTTGGTTTGTGATATTTGGGCCATATTCATTATTTATCATATGGGCCACTTTAGGCTCACATTCAGATTACACAATGCCATAAGTGCCGCATCTTTGCCTAAAAAGGCCCACATGTGATTTAAAATATTTGGGCCATATTTGCCATTTTACATGTGGGCCACTTCAGGCTCAGACACATTTGGTCCGGGCCATAAGTAGGCCTGAAGTGCCGCATCATTGCCTGAAGTGGCCCACATCCGTCTGCTATCTGGGCTAGGTCCAGTTGTCCCAAAAGAACCAATAGTTTCAACATGCACTTAATTTCCAAGGGAGCAATGCCCTCAAGAATGACATGCATTATATCTTGAGGTGTTTGTTGGATTAAATTGAAGGCAGGGAAATCCATTACTTTGCTCCTTCAGTTTATTCCATATGTAGTTTTAAGGCTGTTCCTGAGATACTCAGTGCTGGCTTTCTCAATGTCACTGCACTGTCGAATATGTCTTTCTAGTGTCCTTTGCTCAAAGTTATCTTCATTAAAAAACATTTGCATGTCCTCAAAAGAACATTCACAATGTCTGCATTTACTGTACGCAAAGCCTACACCCTCTTTAAATCCACACAACTCATGTTGAGCTAAAGTATCTCCACAAATGGAAACCACTGCTCCATATATTTCATGTTCACCACTTGCAAGATGAATTTTCACACCATTATACAGCTTTACCAAGTCCTCATGCAATCTTGCCAATATGGCATCAACTCCACATTCTGAGAGTTCACTTTGCTTCGCAATGGCAAGAAGGCGGATTGAAGCTAATTTTGACCTGTACTTTGGATTAATGTTTCCCAAAGTGTAGAAAAACATGAAAAATTTATTCTTTGATGCATGAGACCCAAGGGGATTTCGATTTCATCTGAATAAAGGATTATCTGTAAAGCAGAGGGTCTAGAAGAAAATAAAGGGTGTGACAGCATGAGTTCAGCATCTATGACGTCATACAAATATCCACCACTGCATTTCTGGGATCCACCATTTATCATGGCAAAGATTTTTGGATGAGACAGTAACTGTTCTAAACTCTTTATCAGGGGTATATAATGGAAACATCTGTTTTTTATGGTGAGAGCTCTACGTTTATCTCTTTTCTGACAACATGCTGCCAATCCAACTGTAACCTCTTCTGCTTCCACAAAATTAAATTTTTCTTTTATGACACTGTCATGTCTATATGATGTTGAAATGGCAGCAAATGGATCTTTAAAGGGGTCATATAATGGTACATGCATTTTAAAAGTTGATTGTACTGAAATGTGTGTTGGCAGTGCCTGTACACAACCATCATAAAATGATAAAAATCCATCCAGTGTTTTTTTTTAATCTTCTTGTATGTTTTCCCCTGTCTCTAATCATCTCCTAAATCAAGCCGTTCGACCGCGGACGATTGTTGATTGACAGCAGCGTTTCAACACAGACCCGCCCTCGCTCGTGAGCGAGCTGTCAATCAAAGTCAGCGCGGACCGACGCAGTCATTGTTGATGCTGGAGCACTGTCTAATGGCGTCTAAGCGATTGTGGTGTTCTGTTCTTGGGTGTAATAAGGAACACAGCAGTCATTTTGATGTCCCTAAAGCTGAACCGCTGAAGACGCAGTGGCTGAGTTTGTTTTCGAAGGGAATATCCCCCACGATCAACGTCAATGCTTTCATGTTTGCGTGAATCATTTCACCAGACTGCTTTATTAAGGAGGGTCAGTAACGTTATAAAGCTAGTTTTGCTAAGAAGTTGCTCCTGAAAAAAGGATCGGTACCAACTATTCGTGTTCCTGCTGCACCTCCAGAAGAACTGAAGTGAGTGTGATGTTTTATTAACCTTTTTTATTTTTTATTATTTATTTATTTATTTAATATGGACATAGCAATAACATTGGATGAACCAGATGCATTGTTTAAAGTGTTATAGCACATGTGCTAATTTTCAACACCTGTCCATAGGGGGCTTTTACAACAGATAAAAACACATTGTTAAACCAAACAAGACACATTTTACACATGGGAACAACTTTGCCCCAATTTAAGCCACTGTTTGAGCTCTCTGGTAAAGATGTTAATATTGTTCTGCAATTTGAGTCCAGTGGGGAGAGAGTTCCACAGTGTAGCCCCTCTGAAGGAGAAGCTAGACTGTCCAAAAGATTTTTTAAACTTTGGGAGCACACAATCCCCACTAACTGAGGCTCTGGTGGAAGGTCTAAGAGAGCCCTGACGCCTCTCCATGAGGCCAGAGAACAGTGGGGACAAACAATTGTTTATACATTTAAAAGTTAATTTCAAAATACTAAAATTTACAAAATTTTCAAAAGTAAAAAGCTTGTGCTTTTGTATAATATTACAATAATGCCATCTCATTGGTTTCTTGTCAAATATCTTAATTGCCTGTTTATACAGAGAAGTAACTGGTTTCAGAGTGGACACTGATGTTTGTGACCATGCTGTAACACAGTATGACAAATGTGAAAAAACCAATGCATGCATAAACAATAAAGCAGCATGATGTGACAACTCTCCTCTAATAAAACGAAAACATTTCAGATTTGATTTGACTTTCCTACAAACATGGTTTACTTGACTTTGAAACTTCAGGTGTTTATCCAAGATTATGCCCAAGTATTTCGTTTCATGAACTTCATGAATGGGTTCATGATCTAAATGAACCTCAAAGATGCTGTCAGGGGACCTCCGGTTGATAGAAAAACACATTGAGAAAGTTTTCTGTATGTTTAGAGTTAAATGAGACAGCTGAAGCCATCTTGAGATGTTATGTAAAGCCTGTGTTAACTGCTGCCCAGCCAGTGCAGTTGTTTTTGTTGACACATGGATAACTGTGTCGTCAGCATAAAGCTGGCAATTTACACCTTGACAGCAATCTGGGAGATCATTTATATACAGTGAAAACAATAACGGTCCTAGAACTGACCCTTGAGGCACTCCTAAGTCATTTAGTCTCAGGTTGGATTTAACGGTTCCTACTTTCACACATTGTTTTGTACCCTCCAGGTAGGACTTAAACCATAACAGAGCTGCAGCTGAAAATTGAAATTGCTGTAATTTCTGCAATAAGATACAATGGTCCACTGTGTCGAAGGCCTTCTTCAGATCTAAAAACACAGCGCCTACGACATTGCCTTTGTCCAGTGAACCTTTGATCTGTTCCAACAAGAAGCAGTTGGCGGTTTCTGTGCTGTGTTTTTGTCTGAACCCAAACTGCTGGGGATACAACAATTGGTTATTTTCAAGATGTTCTATTAATTGCTCAGCCACAATTTTTTCCAGCACTTTGGAAACGACAGGAAGAATGGAAATCGGCCTGTAATTACAGGCTTGGTCTTTATCGCCTGACTTATAGATTGGAGTAATTACAGCAATCTTCCAGCTTTGTGGGAAAGTGTTTGTTTGTATTGACAAGTTTACAAGGTAAGTAATGGGATCGAGTAAACTGCTTAAATGTTTTTTAATTAGAGCTGCATTAAGATAATGTATGTCTCTTGATGTAGAATTTTTCATATTGACAATAATTTTATTCGTTAGCAATTGACTGGTTGTCATTAACGTAATTATCATCAATTTTAAGGTAATCTGTCATTTGATAGTTTTTCCTATTAGAATTTGTCAATTTGTTTATATGTTGCCATAGTTTGGAGCTGCTTCCATTTGCGTCTTCTATCATTTTTATAAAATATTTTGTTTTTGCTTTGCGCAGCTCACTTGTAACTTTGTTCCTGAGCTCAGTGAAAATTAGATGGTCAGTCTTATTCTTAGATTTTAAGGACTTTTTAAGTGCAAGGTCACGCTTTTTAGCTATTAGCCAAATATCTTTGTTGAACCATGGAAGAGAATACTTTCTTGGTTTTCTTATCCAGGTTTTTGTATACTTATTTATTACATCATTTAGTTTAGTGACAAATTTGGATGCACTCAAATTTAAATCAGTCTCAGCAGTAATACTATTCCAATTAATTTGGTTTAACTCATTTTCAAAGGAATTCCTTTTTGCTTTAGGAATTCCTGTTGTTTCCATTTTGTTCTCTGCTTTATTATGATTAATGAAACGTTTTTTAGTTAACTTTCTGACAACTAATGTCATGTTATGATCAGTAAGCCCTGTGATCAGGTTATAAGTTTTAGTTATTCTTTCTGGTCTATTTACAAAAATCAAATCAATCAATGTTTCGCTGTGTCTGGTAATTCTAGTAGGTTTGTTTATCATTTGCTTATATTTGAACTTATCCATCAAAGATTTCAGCTTTGTTCTGCTGTTGTTTTTCTCCTGCCAGTTTATATTGAAATCCCCCATAATTATACATTCAGTACAATTGTCAATATTCAATAGAAGACTCTTAAAATCATCATCGAAATTTGCTCTATGTGAAGGAGGATTGTAAATGACTATTAATTTAAATTTCATTGTTGAAGACAAAATTACATTTAGCCCCAGGCATTCCAGTTTCACATCAATGTTAACTTTCTCACACTTAAATATTTCTTTAATGTATAATAACACACCCCCACCCCTTCCTTGATCCCTATCTCTCCTATAACACTTAAAGCCAGGTATGTTAATTAGGTCTGTAGGAGTGGATGGATTCAGCCAACTTTCAGTCACACACAAGTAATCTAGGTTAGAGTCAGTTAACAGTCTATTAATTTGATCTATTTTTGGTAAAATACTCCTTATATTAATGTGTCCTCCCAAAATCCCCTTTGGTTTTGTTTGAGGATTCCAAATAATCTGGGCATGATTTACAGTTTGGAAGATCTTCAGCTCTTTCTGCTTGAGCGCTGCCCGATTAGGATTTTTGGACCTTGTGAGTTGCCGTCGTTGTTTACATTCGGCATCTATTGTAATGCATGCGCCGCGTAGATCAAGACTCACCACACTGTCCGAATCCGGGCTACAGACACCGGTGCTCTGAGACTCCGTTGCTGGAACTGGATGACACACTCCAACGCTCCGCTCCCCACCGCGATCAAGGCCCCGCGTCTGCTGCGGCTCCAGCACGGCAGCGCCAGCAACCGCTCCATCCATCCCGCCGACGGATGCACTCAGATGTCCTGATGCCCCAACGGACTCAGCAACAGGAAAAAGCACGTCAACTGTATCCACTTGTGAGACGTGATGACCAATCTCACCCACATTTTTAATCAGAGAGAGTACATTTGTTGTCACATTAACTCCCGGAAGTGAATCATTAGCTTGGTACTGCTGTTCAGAAATGTGTTGGGGTACATCAACTTTACGTAAATGCCCGGGATTTAGGTGTACATCTCCCGACAGAAGAAGCAACAACATTAGAGTTTTAATTACTCTTGGAGGAGCATGTTTCTGCTTGTTCATGCAGTTGCGTTGGTTCGGTCTTTTAGATGCCTGTGCTTCATTGGCATCAAAGGTGTGAGAGAAGATGGTAGCATAGCCAAAACCAAAAAAATATAGTTCGGCTTTCTCACCCCGAATGCCAAATGGATCCTGATCAGCAGCACGGTTAGTATTTTCACCCGATTTAGTTGGTACATCGCATATGAACAGGACAGACATAAATGCCAGAACGCAAAAGGTAGCTAAGACTGCAATATGGTTGTTGTTGTACACATGTTTGCAGTTTCTCTTTTGTTTGAAAAAGCGTTTGTAGATATCATATAAAGCATTGTGCCAAAACTTTAAAATACCAATTGTAAGCTGGTTGAGAACTGTATAAGCGGCAATGGCGGCAATATATCCCGATTTACGTTCGTGAGTGGAGCCTCCCAAACCACTCACAGCAGCCGCCGCCATCGATGAACGTCTGACCTAATATAAGTATTTATATTAATACTTATATTAATCTTTACAAATCACTTGCTGCACGCTTCACGATGAATGTGGTTTACACTCAGGGTACAGTACATTACGGCATGTTTTCTGTGTACGACATTCTCAATATAATTCATAATCCCACGTTTATAATGAACAACGCGTTATGGTTATTGTGTTATGGTTATTTCAAACGGTGTACGCACAGAACAGAGGGGCGGGGTGAGCAAAGCTCATTATCATTTAAAGACACATGCACTCAAACGGCGTGCTGAAAACAGAGCTGTTTTTGACCAGGTAAAATTAGTGTTTTCTTACAATACCAATGAGAATTTATAATTAAAGTATATTACAAACTTTTAATTTAGACCCTAAAGAATCATATTAGCTTGTACAAAAATGGCATTATATGACCCCTTTAAAGGAGTCAAAGAGTCCCAAAGCTTCTTGCTGGAGTTCACTTCCTGCATGTCTGTTGAATACTGTTTGTAGCTGACTCCTCAAGCTGTTCAGTAACTGAGCTTGATACTCTTGAACCGCTGCCACAACATCATTCACATCGCTCTGGAAAGAAAAAAAACATTAATTATCAGGGAAATACACTGAACATTACAACATCACTGAATGAGAACACTGATAGATCATTAATGTGTCTCAGCAACAATGTTCTTCTAACAGTTTTAATAGTGGCCAATACTAATTTTAGAGCTATAATTTATGGGGCATTTTGTAAAGTATATAGTATTTATAAAAATAAAAAAACAAAAGATGAGTATTTATACACACACTGTAAAAGTTTGGAAACATTACTATTTTTTCTGCTTTTGAAAGAAGTCTCTTATGCTCATCAAGTCTGCATTTTTTTTTTTTAAAGAAACTAATATTGTGAAATATTCTAATTTAAAATAATGTTTTTCTAATACACTTTAAAATATAATTTATTTCTGTGATGCAAAGTTGAATTTTCAGCATCATTACACTGAAGGCTTCAGTGTTACATGATGATCCTTCAGAAATCATTCTAATATGCTGATTTATTATTAATGTTGGACAAAGTTGTGCTGCTTAAAGGGATAGTTCACTTTGAAATTAAATTTTGGTATGTTTTAGCTTACCTCAAGGGCATCCAAGATGTAGGTGTCTGTGTTTCCGCAGTAGTTTCAATTTTGATATTTTTAGGTCAAACCGTTCTTGTCTGTCAGTCATATAATGCAGGTCTATGGTCACTGTCTCAAAGAGCATGCACAGAGTCCAAATTAAAACAATTCCCCGTCGTCCAAATTAAACAATTCCCCATCGTAAGTACACATTGATGGCCTAAGACACAAAACGAGCGGTTTGTGTGAGAAAACGAACAGTATTTATATTGTTTTTTCGATATAAAATCGGAATTGTTTTAATTTGGACTCTGTGCATGCTCTTTGAGACAGTAACCATTCTCTGCCGTTCATTCATTCACAGAAACGCGATTCACTTGAGAATGAAAAAAAACTTACTACAGTATTCTCAGGATGCGTTGCTCCTCGAAATACCCGCACTTCTGAGATACATTTTCCATTATTATTATTCCTCACAGCGCTGCGAGACGGTGTAAACAAGTACAATGATCTGAGTAAACTTGTGTTTTCTCAAGCTGATATGGGGGCGTTCACAGGTTTGCGTGGATTGCCTCAGTCATTTGCGTTTGAGTAGCGCGCGCTCTCCGTGGGCGGGGTCACATTAAAAATAATTAGATGAGATGAGAATGACTGACATCTCGCTCTTTTCTTACAGATTACATGAACTGAGAATATTTGTTTAATTATATAAATTACTTCATTTAAAAGAAGAGAATTCAAGCTTCATGCCTGTGTGTCTGTATGCCTGTTTGACTCAGTATTCGCTGAGTTATTGTTAATTTTCGGACGCGTTTCAGAATGGACTTCACTGGCAGAGAGAAGGCAGAACTCACTTCATGTTTATTTTTCTTTATTTGGCAAAAAGCACAACACTTTGTTTTTATTGAGAGTATACACAAAAATAATACACATTTAACAGAATCGATTGATGTATGAAACTTTTTTGTAATATCAAAGTCAACAGTCTCTTTTGAACTGATAAAAAAAAGCGAGCTGGTATCGCCGGCGATACCGCCGACCCCAGGGGGTTAAACGATGTGTGCTCAGAGAAACAATGAAACTCCTACGAATCCTGATCACAACGCCAATGACAACTGCCGAGTCTGAGAGATGTTTCTCCACCTGTAACGCGTTGTGTCAGGAGGGAAAGAAAATATGGGTGGTGGTGGTGGCGCAATGGATAAGACACATGCCTTTGGTGTGAGAGACCCGGGTTCGAATCCACTGTGAGACACCAATGTGTCCCTGAGCAAGACACTTAACCCCTAGTTGCTCCAGAGGCGTGCGACCTCTGACATATATAGCAATTGTAAGTCGCTTTGGATAAAAGCGTCAGCTAAATGAATAAATGTAAATGTAAATGTATAGCTCACAGCAGGCCCGGATTGGCTAATCGGGAGCACCGGGAAAATTCCCGGTGGGCCGGTCTGTTTTATTGGCCAGGAGGGCCGGTGTTGTCATGGCACTGGGTTGAATGCTTTCCTTATGGCTCCAGTCATAGCTCAGCCCCACTATTTTTTTTTATTATTATTTTATCGCAGCCCCACAAAAAAATAAAAATAAAGTCACTTTGTTAGAGATGTGCAAACAAAAAATAAGAGATACAAAACATGGATAATAGCCTATAGGCGCAAAGGCGGCGCTGAAAAGGCCAGAATAATAAAATATCTCTAGAAACTCAAGCGGCCAAATAGCCTACGAGTCAGGGCCGTACCGACCATTGAGGTCTCCGAGATCCGGACCTCGGTAATTTTTCCTGAGTGTATAATGAACGTTGTGAAATAATTGCCTAATATTACCTGCTGCAATGATTCGCATATCGCGACGATAACCGACCTCATCATCTGAGCTGCTTCAGCACTCAAACACCGCTCGTTGGCAATGGCAAAATGTTTGAGATGACCGATCAAAGCAAGCGGGATTTAAGTTCACAGAAGCGCGAGCCGCGGCCGCGCGCGAATCCCAACGCGACGCTTCACGAGATAAGGTGCAAGTGGCTAAACTAAACGGCTGTTTTACGATAGAAATTTTAAACGACCGACATAAATAATCACTTTACAAAGACTGTATCAATCTAAGCTCATCTTCAGGAAGGGGAGATTTACAGGTAAAGATAAAGAGACTGAGAGAAGAAGAACGAGAGAAGGAGATGGAGATGAGAGAGAAGAGCAGGTAGAGCAATAGCCTATTGCATAATAATGAGAATAACTTTATTACAATGGATTCCTATTTAACACAGTCAGATGTTCTTTGCCAATGACAGTGGAAAAATAATATGCCCCCGAACCCCCTAGATCACTTTTGGGACCTCTGTATTTATAAAACCCTGTGTATTGCACTGAATAGAAAATGATATTTTTGAAAAATACGATGAATTACAAGGCTGTACAGAACAGTGCACTATTGCAGACTTAGGCTCAATCCCAATTCACCCCTTGTCCCCTACCCCTCTGTTTTGCGCGTTCCCGTGAAGGGGTAGGGTTGTCTCGATTCTTTTTTGGTTGTAGGGGTAGGGGTATGGAAGCTTGTTTCCGCCAAAAAAAAAAAAAGAAAAAAAAAAAAAGATAATTGCGACTTTATTTCTCAGAATTGCGAGATACAAAGTCAGAATTGCGTGAAATAAAGTCGCAATTGCGTGTTATAAAGTCAAGAATTGCGAGATATAAAGTCAGAATTGCATGAAATAAAGTCACAATTGCGTGTTATAAAGTCAGAATTCTGACTTTTTTTCTCGCAATTGTGACTTTATATCACGCAACTGGGAGTGTTGGGAGATATTGGGAGATATAAAGTCAGAATTGCATGATATAAAGTCGCAATTGCGTGTTATAAAGTCAGAATTGTGAGATAAACTATTCTGAGAAAGAAAAAAAAAAGTCCGTCTTTTTTCCCCCTTAGAATAGGACTTTATATCTCACAATTGTGACTTTGTATCTCGCAATTCTGAGAAATAAAGTCAGAATTGCGAGATGTAAACTCGCAATTGTGAGATAAAAAGTCGCAATTATCATTTATTTATTTTTATTTTGTGGCGGAAACAAGCTTCCATATTGGGGGAAGTGCCAGATAGCCCTTGAAAGATTGGGCCTTATATACTGAGGGTTTAATTACATTATTTTAATAGTCAGTCGGGAACTAAAGCGGGCCGGTCTAAGGCATGAAACTCCAGGGCTGAAAATGAGTCCCAATCCGGCCCTGGCTCACAGCCAAAGTTATTAGGCCAGACAGACTCATGGAGGCGATTGGCATCTCACAACAACTCGCGCTTTATTTCCCCAATCGAACTCGGGCAACTATCTGTCCCAGGCTCCACCGTCCACAGCGTTACCAAAAACAAACAAAACGGTAACACTTTATATTACGACCCGCAAACAACTGCGTCAGTAAACCGAAATTACGGTGTACGTTTCTGTAATTATAGTGTACTTCTGTGTAGGTATAAGGGAACAATATGTTAAGTTTTGGGTAATAAAGGGGTACAACCAGATATACAAGCAAATTATTTATAATGTAATTATTTTAAAACTAACAGGTACCTATTCTGTATATATTCCAGGCAAAAATTGTACGTCTGTTGTATATAAAAGTTTTTATCACATTTTTGGCAAAATATGTTCTTGTGCAATGTAGTTACAGGGTAATTTTGACATCTGTGGGTTGTAAATTAAATATATATATATATATATATATATATATATATATATATATATATGGCTGTATGTAAGCACAGTATGATAAAAATTTAATCTGAAACAATTTTATAAACAGCTGATTTCGAAAAACATTGGCAATGCTATTTATTGGCTTTTCTTACTAAACTACTTAACGTTTAGACAAAAAAAAAAAAATTCTGCTATGACTTTAATTTAGAACGTACCATGTAGTACTTAGTACTTACCTTATCACATTGTATTGCAATGACACTTAAATGTCAGGGCAAATATACTGTGTAATTAAAAGTTTTTTTTTATTTTTTTTATAAGAGTAGCCTTCCTTTCTCTGTAATTACTGTGCAAATAGTGTTGTTTCGTATTGTTACATAGTAAGTAGTGTTTGTTACACATTTCAACTGTGAATTTACAGGGTAAGTGTAACTCCTGCGGGCTGTAAATTAAAGTGGCGCTTGTTACCCCCTTGTTCTGTGTAGTTACAGGGTAAGTGTAACTCCTGGGGGCTGTAAATTAAAGTGGAGCTTGTTACCCCCTTGTTCTGTGTATTTACAGGATAAGTGTAAATTCTGGGGGCTGTAAATTAAAGTGGCGCTTGTTACCCCCTTGTTCTGTGTATTTACAGGGTAAGTGTAACTCGTGCGGGCTGTAAATTAAAGTGGTGCTTGTTACCCCCTTGTTCTGTGTATTTACAGGATAAGTGTAACTCCTGGGGGCTGTAAATTAAAGTGGCGCTTGTTACCCCCTTGTTCTGTGTAGTTACAGGGTAAGTGTAACTCCTGCGGGCTGTAAATTAAAGTGGCGCTTGTTACCCCCTTGTTCTGTGTATTTACAGGATAAGTGTAACTCCTGGGGGCTGTAAATTAAAGTGGCGCTTGTTACCCCCTTGTTCTGTGTATTTACAGGGTAAGTGTAACTCCTGGGGGCTGTAAATTAAAGTGGCGCTTGTTACCCCCTTGTTCTGTGTAGTTACAGGGTAAGTGTAACTCCTGCGGGCTGTAAATTAAAGTGGTGCTTGTTACCCCCTTGTTCTGTGTAGTTACAGGGTAAGTGTAACTCCTGCGGGCTGTAAATTAAAGTGGCGCTTGTTACCCCCTTGTTCTGTGTAGTTACAGGGTAAGTGTAACTCCTGCGGGCTGTAAATTAAAGTGGCGCTTGTTACCCCCTTGTTCTGTGTAGTTACAGGGTAAGTGCAGTAAATATACAATAAAGGATCCAATTTAATTTCTGACTTTTATTTTACAAAAACATTTCAAATCACTTTTTCATCTTAATAAAACATTGTCTTTTCTACAGTATACTCAAACAACAAAGTAACACATTATACCCCCCCCTCCCTTTATTTGCTTCTCTTGCTTTTCTTCTTCTTTCTTTTCTTGCTCTTCTTTTTCTTAACTTCCACTGGGGACTCTGAAGTTGATGGAGTCCCATTGGTCTTGCTGCACTGCAAAATATGAATATATATACATGCTCTTAGCAAGCTACACCTTCAATTTTAAGTTGTCGAACAATCCTCCACTCTAAAACATTTTGTGCCACCTGATATTATTGTAGTAACTGTAATTTTGAAGAAAACACATTTTGGTGAAGTTTGAGGCAGATCATGGGGGTTATGATATTTTATAGTGATAATGACTGTAGTGCTGCAGAAAATGTTTTTTAAAAAGGCATAGTTGTTCTGACAGCAACAAAAAACAAAAAAGCATGAAACACAAACATGAGGGCTGTAGCCAATAAGCCAATAAATAGCATTGCGAAAAAGTTTAATTTACAACCCACAGATGTCAAAATTACCCTGTAACTACATTGCACAAGAACATATTTTTCCAGAAATGTGATAAAAACTTTTATATACAACAGACGTACAATTTTTGCCTGGAATATATACAGAATAGGTACCTGTTAGTTTTAAAATAATTACATTATAAATAATTTGCTTGTATATCTGGTTGTACCCCTTTATTACCCAAAACTTAACATATTGTTCCCTTATACCTACACAGAAGTACACTATAATTACAGAAACGTACACCGTAGTTTCGGTTTACTTACGCAGTTGTTTGCGGGTCGTAATATAAAGTGTTACCAACAAAACGACAAAAAAATGAGCTCCAAACAGAAATTATCCACATACATGGGGGATTCGAGGCACACGGCACATACAATACAGAGTAGAGCCAGTTCAACAGGGAGCGCGCAGCTCTTAAAGGGGCCACACTTATTTCCACTTGTTACACACCCTTGAACAAACTAAATTTCTTAGAAACACTATGTCACAGGAGCAGCTAAATGCATTGGCGATGCTTTCAATTGAAAAGTGCTTAATGCGTGAGATCCCCGAGTTCAACAAAGCAATTAGTTTAAATGTGCTCTTGTAAATAGCCTGTAAATAAATATGAATAGATAGGCACATACCAGACATTTCTACATTTCAGAAAGGGAAACAATTGCAAATGAGCAATCAATAAAATATCATTTAAAAAACAATATAAAAATAACCTGTAAATACTTTACTTACTGTTTGTGTTTGTTTCGTTTAATAACGCAGTTACCCATGCTCATTGATAATTGTTCAGAGAATTGGCTTTGTATTCTTCTCCCACATTTTTCCCCTCGTAACATTCTAAATCAATATTCATAAACAATAAATACTACATTCACCTGCAGGCTGTATTACGCAAGGACCCCAGGCCTCCGCCAAAAGTGTTCTGCATGTCAGTAGCGGCGGTATTAACATTAAGCAACATGGGATCTGACGCACAGAAGGCAATGGCATGTCGCTATGCATAGTGACACATCCGGTCTTCATTGACGTGTGCTAGTAGATAGTGGCATGTGCCACTGACATTGTCGGTCTGTTGTATAGGACTAGATGTTGATATCCCTCAATAAGTACTTGGGGCACCAATGGAACTCCATGGGATGGTCAAATGAGTGAGGGCACCCTTTGGGCTATCAAATGGGCGCCCTCCTTCTTCAGTGTTTCGCTGATTGATCCACGACACCTCCAGAGGGTTCAGCAGTGAATCTCAGCATCCCAGGTTCACTCCCTAGGTGCCATCTACTCACTTGAAAGCCCAGGCGGAGTCCTTTCTCTTCATCCACAGCCACTGGCTCCCCTTTTCAGCAGCCCTGGAGAGGTCTTTAACTGCCTGCCGATGGGCCTTCCCTCGCACTCCCATCTCCCTGAGTAGCCTGGATGTTGAGGTGGCTACGAACCCTCTGCAACCTACTTCCACTGGGCATATGTTCGCTTTCAAGCCTTGTTGTTGGGCATTGGCTGCAAGTTCAGCGTACCTCAGCCTTTTCCGTTCGTAAGCCTCCTCCACTGCACCATCCCAGGGCACAGTGAGCTTGATGATGTAAACAAGCTTGAGTGAGGCTGACCTGACAAGGTCTGGTTGCTGATTTGTAGCTGTGATCTCAGCTGGGAAGACGAGTTTCTTGTCCAAGTCTGCCAGCAGCTTCCAGTCCCATGCTCTGCCCAGCTGGCCAGTGTCTGGTCTTGTGGTGGTGAGGCTGGCTTGACCCTCGCCTTCCCGAACAAATGGTGTCGGCTGCCACCGGGATGACGGGAAAGGAAGGGCATTCACACTTGTCCGTCAACTTTCTAGCACTGCTGCAAGACAATTTAACCCTCTGAGGTCTGAGCTGTTTTCTGGGCCCTGGAGGTGTTCTGACATGCTCTGACATTTGTGTTTATTTCTGTTACTTGTGACATTTTCATGGCTAAAGTCTGATTACACTGTATTCAGCACAAACTCTGCTACAATAATATATCAGCAGCATGTGTGTAAAAGTTTGTAGTTTTTGAGATAATGACATTTATGTGTGGTTTGTGAAAATACAAAAAAAAAATCTAACTGAAATAAGGCCATGAAACCCCTACTGATTATTTCTTCACAAGACTTTTGAAAATTGTATGACGTAGCCTAGAATATTTGCTCTAAAACTATCTGAAAATCACCCTGACTGCTCATTCAGAGAAGACAATATATTGATTTAAAATTTTTACGACGTGTTTTGTGTGATAAAGCTTTATGCGGGAGGGGCGGATCATCTCATTAATATGTAAGGCTTTTTACACCTGAGAAAGACAAAGACACTCCCTAATGGCCCTATTAGGAGCTTATCAGGGCCCATCATTCTGACCAACCTTGCACAAAGAATGAGGAGATTTAAAAAAGAATGGCTTTTAGATTGTTTGGATTTATTTACAACACAACATAATCCAAAGAAAGAGACCTTTGTGCCATTCCTAAAAACATTGTACATACCTTTCATTTCCAAGGTGTTTGATTTTCACTTTACCATGTTCATGTACAGAGACATGTACTGTGAATGTTGAAGTCAGCAGGACTCAGTGACATCTGGTCCCTGAAGAAAAAAAAAAAAAAAAAAGTGAATATACTGATATCAAGAGAAAGGCCTGCACGATTTTGGGAATACATTTTAGATTTTTCTGGTTAAAATTGCTTTTTAAAATTCACAGAATACACACACACACACAAATGTTTCCAACAATATATTATATAATGAACACCAGGTTTGTTGTGCCTTGTAGGTATAGGCTATGCGCAGTGCTGCATAAAATAATAACAATATAGCAGCCTATATAAATCTTCCAAAAGATTTCAGTAACTAAGCTAGAGAAAAATATATTGATTATCATGTTACTTCAAATGTTTCCATTCGTTATGATGATATGAAATGAGATAATAGTAAAAACATGAAGCTGTTTGGAGCGTTTTGCTTTTCCAAAATATGATACATTCAAACGCGATCGCGATCCAAAATGTGATACATTCAAACGCTATCGCGATCCAAAATGTGATACATTCTAACGCGATCGCGCTCAAATATAAAACATTATGGTTACCATATACATATCTACGTTTGAGCAGATATCCACAAACACAGTAACAGTAAACACGGATCTAAATATTATAATATTCACCATATATCTAGCAACAGTTCAACTGCAATGTGAAATGTATGCAACAATAACAAACTAATATGTAAGAATTTCTTACCTTATCTTTCTTGTCTTCAAATCGCGTTCTTCTTCTGGGGTAAAGCCAATGTAAGCTCACGACGCGTCTTTCAATCTCGACGAAAAGCAGAGACTGATGAAGTGTTTTGGTGTTTTGTTTTTGAGGTAATGAGCGTGTTCACGTTCCATGTGGAGATTTGCATGTGAATATCTTTTGCGCGAGTAGGCGTGGTCAAATTAAAACTAATTAGGAAGCGTTTGAGAAGCTGGACATCTTGTTGGTTTTATATATATATTATTATAATATTATTATTATAATATTCTGCTTAAACAGAGAATATTTGTTTTCGTTTTGAATCCGATCATTTAAAAGTACACACTTAAAGGTAGGGTAGGTAATCCTGTTCAGAAACACTTTTTTTTATACTGGGTGAAATGGTCCTTCCATCCTGAGAGTAGTCAATACATTATGTGTTCAGAAAAAGGAATGAAAAAAATCAGACCTCTGTAGCAGCTGCAGGACAGTAAAAACTCTGACCAATCACTGCCATTCGGTGCGAATGTAAAGAACCAATCAGATGCCTTCATGTCTCGTGCCCGAGCCCCACTGCGCGCGCTGCCCTGCGTGCACTCATCACATGTCACCGTTCCCGGAAATATTCAGCTCAAAGCACCTGCATATGCAGTCAGCGAAGGCAAACAAGGCAAAAACTACTTCCTCGGACCCTGCCCGCACTCTTGAACGACCTCCTCTGCTTCGCCCTCAACCCCGGACCTGTCCTTGAACCGACGATGCGGTACTTGTCTCCGGACTCGGAGTGTACGTTAGTCTTCATTAGAGTCAACAATGTTTTCATCATGGAAACTCTTACATGCAAAACACCGTATATGTTATGAATCTTACACGAAATTCACCTTCATCACAGTGTAACTGATGGTAATGGAAAAACGTGTATCAATGCAACCTGTTTTTAGTTTTGCCTTATAAATATAGCTCGTTACCGAATGAAACTTTACCATTATCGATATGCTAGCTTGATAGTGAGTACTAAAAGAAATCTTATTTGTTTATATTCATAGTGATAAAGTTAGGTATTTTATTACATGTGATTCTGACATGATGTCACTGTATGTACTGCGCTCCTTCCTCTCCACTCGTCTCAGGTAATAAATGCGTCTTCCAGCTGAGCCTGAGCGTTTGGCGTCGCGCGTTCATGTGTTTTGGGGCCGTGGCTTTGGAAGGAGCTCAGAAGGGAGGGGGTGGGGGTGAATGGAAATAATGAGCTGTGTTTATTGCAGATTAAAAGGTCTACAGTCACTCTATTTTTATATTTTCTTTTTCAGAGTACTTACATTTTAATTATGTATTGGTATATAAAGACAGTTTAAACAAATTTGGAATGTTTTTTTTTTAGAAAAATCCTACCTACCCTGCCTTTAACACTAGAAGTCCCAGAGAGCAGCCATTTGGCTTTTCTACCTATAAGACCCGCAGGACAGCCGATGGGCTGGAAGGCTTTAGGCTAATATCCTTAATCACCTGTGAACGGTTGCTTTTGTTATGTAAATAATGTGGGGCCATGCTGAGCCACTTCAAGGAAACTTGTGTTTCACTTTGCCATCTTAGGGAGAAATCAACACACATGTTTTTTTTCCTTTGTTGCTGAGATTTATTGATAAAAACAGTACAAAATAAAATAGAAACCAACCATTTGTACACATATTTACAAATATTATTAAAAAGTGAGTGAGTACATTTCAGCAATCACTCACAATCCTGGCACTGCCATGGTATCTCCCGTCTGCATTTACCACATGTGTATCTGTAGCAGTGAACACATCGCACAGTGGCATGATTGTTCTTGCATTGGTGTTTGACTTGACACATGGCTCTTTTTCCAGGGCTAGGTGTGGAGGGTTGTGTCCGAAGCAATTGTTCTTTTCTTGCCTTCTTCGCACACATATGAGAGTTAGCCAACTCTCTTGCAAGCTCCACCAGGAAGTCCACCCGTCTTTCCTGCCTTCCGGTGCATGCTTGATACAGCACATGTGCATTCAGTGCTGCCATGTCAATCATGTTATAGAACACAGCAACTGGCCAGCGCCGTGTCCCTGTGCGGACAGTGTACTCCCGCACCATCTGGTCCATCACATCCACGCCGCACTTTGTGGTGTTGTAAAGGGTGACAGTGCTTGGCTTCCTTTTGGTGGTATTATCAGTCTGAACCACGCTGTGCATGCTGCTAAGAATGTAGACGGTCTTCTTCCGTTTGGCCGCATACGCCGTCAGCGTAGCAGCAGTGGTTGAAAACACCTAATAAATAAGATAAATTGTTATTTTCATAGCACTTTTACACACAATGACACACTTGGCGGTGTTGATTCTAAAAATTAGAAACACAAACATAGAACCACAAAAGACCTGCAACATACCTGAGTGGTGAATTCATTGCGATCTGTGTGTCTAGCGGATTGAGGGATTTCCCGGCGAATCTTGTTGACTGTGCCGAGGATGGTGGTTTTCCGGCTAAGAAGTTTATGCGCAAGTGACAGCGATGTGAAGAAATTGTCCGTGGTAACATTTCTGCCCTTGTCTAGGAATGGTTCCATCAGCCTCATCACTACATTTTCAGACAGTCTCTCTCCACTGGGACGACTAGGGTCCTTGCCAAGATATGGGAGGACATTACAAATGTACTTGGATTTTAGGTCGCAAGCCACCCAAAACTTGATCCCAAACTTGTCAGGTTTAGTTGCAATATACTGCAGGAAACAGCAGCGAGTCTTTGATGGGAAAAGCTGTTCATCAACGGTGATATGTAGACCAGGGTTGTAGGACGTGATGCAATTGGTGACAAATGATCCCCACACACTGGAAATTGCAGCAAACTTATCAGTCTTTGCTCGATCCCTCCGGGTGGACCTGTCATCAAAGCGTAGGTGTCGCATGATGTCTTGGAAGCGGTTTCGCGGCATTGTTCCAATGATATGTGGGTTTCCCAGGTTTGCTGACCAGCAGTCACGTAGTGATGGAACCTTGGTAAGCCCCCGCAAGATGACAATTGCAATAAATGCCATTAGTTCAGGGAGGGCCATGAACCAATGAACATGCTCCGTTTCCTGTGCATGTTGAATAGTCCATTCTTGAATGCTATGAAGCATGTCAAGAGTGATGAAACACAGGAAGCTCTGAAGGCGACTCGAGATACTTTTCCTGGCCTTAGCCGTTGGCTCTCCATCTGCAGCGTACGCTTTGATTGGGGTGAAAGGGAGACGCATCCCCACCTGTTCTTCACGCCACACTGTGCCATCTTTCGGTGTCTCTGTCAGGTCAGTCCCCAAACGGGCTCTCTTTTTTGGTTGAGGAGCAGTCTCCTCATCTGCAGTGTGAACAAATTCAAATTGTGAGCAATGGAAAAGTCAAATGATATCACAAATGCATGCATAGATACTAATAATAATTCCAGTATCTCCTTCTCTGTATCGAAATAATGTCTGAAATATATTCCTAAATAAAAAGATACAACTAAAGCAAAGAAACAACTAATAATGTTTTGCACTTCAGATGGCAGTGAATCAAGTTCTCTGCTTTTAACAGCCCTCCCTCCCCCACACATACAAACAAGCCACCAGCAACCATTCACACACACCCCCCAACCCCCCTGCAGATTGCTCAGGTAATGACAACATTTACACATGAATTGATGCTAATGATAGCCAAAAGACTAGCCAGTTAGCATCCACTTGGCTAAAGGAGGGTTACAAATCTCTGGGACTTCTAGTGTTAAATGTTTATAAAGGTATATGGCTCATAAATGTGTGACAAGTATTCGCTGAGTTTTGTTTCAGTTTATAGACGTGCTCAAGAAAAAAAAGTTCACCACGACGGAGAGGCAGAACGCACACCCTGTTTATTTTCTTTATTTTTCAAAAGCACAATGTTTTGATTTGATTGTAAGTGGACACATACAAAAGTAGAAATATCACAGATTCTTTTTTTATATTTCTTTTTTCTGTATGACCATAAATGACGGAGTAATTTAAGTTTAAAGTGCTACAATGTGAAGAAAATCCAGCAAAACGCGCCCGCGCGTTTGCCGACCTCAGAGGGTTAACACCTGGTTGTGCCGCCAGGTATAACGGCCTTGCGTGAGGCTGGTCTTGCATCCCACTAAGATGTGCTTCAGTGTTGTTGGACTTGGGCATAGAGGGCACGTGGGGTCTTCGGCATACCACTGGCTAAGGTTTGCGGGGGAAGGCAGGACATCGTAGGCAGCCCTGATGGTGAAACTTGCCCTGAATGCCTCCATCTCCCACAACTCATTCCAGTAGATCTTCCTCTTCTCCACTCCTTTCCATGCCATCCACTGTCCTTGCTTTGCCTGCGCCACAGCTTGGGCGCACCTTCCTGCTTCCTCCTCCTGACGTACCTCCTGGACCACCAGCTTGCGTCTCTGAGATGTAGAGGCCTTGCTCCATGCTGGTGTACTGGCCCCAAGGCCAAGACCACTCCTCCCCTCCTGCACTCGGCCCACAATGTCCTTGTGTCTGAGTGCTGCCTTTGCCTGCTCAGTAGCAGCCAATGGGGTCCACTTCCTCCCGGTGGCCAGAATGGGGGCTACGAATGGATCACAAGAATCCAGCAGCATCATCTCCAGTCTGACTTTGGCGCACTTGTACTCCTCTATCAGACTGGAAATGGGCAGGTGTAACATCCCTTTGCCGTAGAGCCCAATTCTGCTGAGGCACCTGGGAAGGCCAAGCCACTTCCTTATATATGAGCTGACCAGTCTCTCCAGCTTCTCAACCTTTGAGAGCGGGACTTCATAGAGGGTTAGCGGCCACAGGAGACGTGGAAGTAGTCCATACTGCATGCACCAGAGCTTCAGCTTGTCAGGAAGCATAGTTTTGACGATGTTCTACAGGCCGCTGGCTACCTCCCTCCTGAGCTGCTCTACTTGCTCTTTGTCTTTGAGGGAGGCATCATACCAACGACCTAGGCTCTTCATTGGCTTCTCGGAAACCGTTGGAATGGGTTCCTCACCAATGTGAAATCGGTGGTCTGACAGCTTCCCCTTGATAATGGAGATGCTTCTAGACTTGCTCGGCTTGATCTTCATGCGAGCCCGCTCAATGTTTTCCTGGAGCTTTCTTAGTAGCCGCACGGTGCAAACCTTAGTCGTAGTGAGAGTTGTAAGGTCATCCATGTAGGCTCTGAGCGGTGGCAGCCTCAGCCCTGGTCTTATACACTGTCCGCCAACTGTCCATCGAGAGGCCCGGATGATGACTTCCATGGCCAGGGTGAAGGCCAGCGGGGAGATGGTGCAGCCGGCCATGATTCCCACCTCCAGGTGTTGCCATGCTTTTGTGTACTCTGCTGTTGTCAAGCAGAGTTGGACGTCCTCAAAGTAGGCCTTGACAAGAGTTGTGAGAGCTGCTCGGACCCTGAAGTAGTCAAAGGCTGTCCACAAGAGGTTGTGAGGGACTAAGCCAAAGGCATTCGCGGGATCCAGGCACACCACATGAAGATCAGTTCCCTCCTTTTTGGCGACATGGATTTGATGCCAGATGACACTGGCGTGTTCTACACAACCAGAGAAGCCTGAAATGCCTGCTTTCTGGATTGAGGTGTCAATCAGATTGTTCCTTTGTAGGTATCCTGCCAACCTGTGAGTGACCACGCTGAAGAAGATTTTTCCCTCGACGTTTAAAAGGCTGATCTGGCGGAACTGGCCGATCTCTGATGAGTCCTTTTCCTTGGGGATTAGGTTCTCTCCGGCTCTCCGCCAGGACGTTGGTATCTCCTTCTTTTGCCACACAACTCTCACCATGGGGATTAGGCTCTCATCATGGGGATGATCCAAGATATTGTTGGATTAGAATGTTTGGCGTTAAATGTTATATTGTCCCCAAAAATGAATTTTAATCTTGTGATTCTTGTATAATCCACCTTCATATGATATGTCTTTTTATAATAATTATAATTTATAATAAAGATTGGCATGATTTTATTTCAGTTAGCCTAATAGCTAGTTTGATTTGCATTGAGAGATGATCTTATGGAAAGTACTCCATGCCAATCTCTAGGTATGGTGAAGGCTATGTGATGATGTGGGGCTATTTTAATTCCAAAGGCCAAGGGAACTTTATCAGGATGCATAGTATCCTAAAAAAAAAAAAAAAAAAAATACTTAAAAATAAAAATCTGCCTGCCTCTATGGGAATTTAACATAGTGGTGCCCAAACTTATGCACCCTGTTTTTTAAGGAAGAACATTTATTTATTTACGATACATTATTCATTCACAAAGAAAATTGGTGTCCTTAAAGGTTGGATTTTTCCTAATTTTTTAAAATAAGGCATAAAGTTAAATGTGCAAAATATGATTTTTTATTCCTCTTTTTAGTCAACTTTAGCATGGTTGCCTAAACTTATGCATAGCACTGTAGCTTTGAAAAAGTCATTGCTTACAAAAACGCAGACAGATATTATACATTTTAAATCATTAAGAAATAAAGTAATTAGTGATATGAGGAAGGCAAAAACTGCATATTTTGAGCAATTGATTACAGAATCAGAAGGAAATAGCTCATCTCTTTGGAAGTGTATAAATAAACTTTCTAAAAGAGAGGGTACACAAAGAAAACCTTTAGTGGAGCTGAACATAAATGGTAGATTAAGTACTGATAGCACTGAAATTGCCAATGAATTTAATAGATATTTTAAAACTATACAACTACCTCAAAATGTAATAAATGGCACACCCTCATCCTTTCATATTTCTGAGGTTGATGAACATAAGATACTTCAAATTATTAATCAACTGAATAACTCAAGGGCTAAATATATATTTGGAATGGATACTGCATTTGTAAAAACATATAGTGCTTGTTTGATAAAGCCCTTGGTAAATCTGATACATTTATCAATTAGAGAAAATAAATTCCCTTCAAATTGGAAAACTAGTATTGTAACTCCAATTTTCAAAGCAGGATCAGCTGATGAGGTTCAGAATTATAGACCAATTTCTATTCTTCCTGCAATTTCAAAAATTCTGGAAAAATTGGTAGCTGAACAACTTATTGTCACGGATACATCAGCGTCAGCGCCAGCTCTCTACACTCCGCCCACCCGATCAGCATCCCCGGAATACTAATCACCTGCACCTGTCTTCACCACCTGTCATCAATCTCCTGCCACTTCCCGCACTCCTTATAATCACCTCCAGTTCCCTCAGTCCCTTGTCAGGTCTCGTTGAAACCTACTCAACATTCTGACTCTCTCATGCAAACTCAAATACGCTACTTACCTTCTTCAGCTACTTACCTGCCGTCAGCCTGTTCTCCGGATCCTCCGTCTGCTTCAGCTATCCCGCTCCCGATCGTCAAACCTCATCCAGTCATCTACAACCTGAAACAGATAAGAGACTTTGTCAGATCCACCGCATCCATAAACTCTGCTAGAATATTTCACTACTCATCAAACTCACCTGCCGTGACTGTGCTTTGTGTCAATAAACACCCTTGCAACTTACCTGTCTGTTCTGTGCTGATTTGTGACAGAAGACCTGACCAACATGCACGAACCAACAGATCACGGCGAAGAGGAAATCCCCATTCAGAACGCCGGTGTTTCTCAAGCCATTCCATTTCCATCCGTCATTCATTCTTCTTCATCTGCCTCTGTCAGTCCCATGGCCCGGCCAGCGCCCTTCTCAGGCGAGGAGGGGGAGTGCAGCGGATTTTTACTTCAATTCGAGCTGTACATGGAAATGAATGCTTCTCAATTTCCCACCGAGAGAGCGAAGGTCGCTTTTCTCATCTCTCTCCTCACAGGACGCGCTCTGCTTTGGGCGCGGGCACTTTGGGATGCAAAAGGTAGTGTAACTCAAACTCTCGATAATTTCATCAGCCATTTCCGGGAAGTGTTTTCTCCAGTTTCCAATGCTCTAACCATCCATGATCAGTTATTCCGTTTAAGACAAGGCCAATCCTCTGTTTCCTCGTATGCACTGCAATTTCGCACACTGGCAGCTTCCAGTGGATGGAATGAACCGGCTCTCATTACCGCTTACCGTCAAGGATTAGAGCCCGAGATTCGTTTACAGTTAACCATTCATGATGACATCATTGGGTTAGAAAATCTCATTCAGCGTTCCATCCGGGTGGATCAACGACGCACCGCATGTCAGCTCGATATCCCTGCACTGCCTCCTCCTCGACCTGCTACTACAGCCAGCCCTTCAGCACCAGAATCCATGGATATCAGCTCTACACATCTATCATCTGTTGAACGTAAGCGTCGTATGGACAATAACCTATGTCTATACTGTGGATCCGCTGGTCATCTGCTCCTCACCTGTCCAGTACGTCCCCCACGACCGGCGGTGAGTACCGTACGAATACATTCGCCCATTTCTCAAATGAAATATACTACTGTCCAGATCTCTTACCTCAAACGATCTCTTTCAGCGCAAGCTTTAATTGACTCTGGGTCCGCTGGAAATTTTATCTCTCTCTCCACTCTTCAAAAACTTCAAACCCGCAGACGATCCATTCCACAAACTCTTCAGGTCCAATCCATCCTCGGGAAACCGCTCGGTCGTGGGAAGATCAGCCACAGCAGTCCAACCATCACTATGAAAATCGGTTGTCTTCATCACGAGGATTTGTCATTTCTGGTGCTGGAGGGCTCTACGGCGGAGATCATCCTGGGACGCCCGTGGCTGGAACTACATTCCCCGAACATCTGCTGGGCTACGGGAGAGGTCTGCCAATGGGGAATCCGCTGCTTTTCCCACTGTCTGACTCAAGTCAAGAAACCTCGTCACTCATCTTCTTCTTCCGCTCGGGAAATTTCCATGTGTTCGACCTCCATCGAAAGTCCAGCCACTGATCAACACCATGAAATCCCTGCCGTCTACCGGGCGTTCCAGGATGTCTTCGATAAGCAACTTGCCACCAAGCTTCCACCACACCGGCCATGGGACTGCGCGATCGACCTGCTGCCTGGGGCGGTTCTGCCGCGTGGTAAGATCTATCCACTGTCCATCCCGGAACAGAAGGCCATGGAGGAGTATATTGAGGAGGCTCTACGTCAAGATTACATCCGGCCATCCACGTCCCCTGCCGCTTCCAGTTTCTTTTTTGTAGGCAAGAAGGACGGAGGCTTGCGCCCCTGTATTGACTACCGGATCCTCAATAACTCCACAGTCAAGTATCGGTATCCCCTTCCTCTGGTTCCAGCAGCTCTGGAACAACTCCGTGGTGCTCAGATCTTCACGAAACTGGACCTTCGCAGTGCCTACAATTTGATAAGGATCAGAAAGGGAGACGAGTGGAAGACTGGGTTCATCACCCCTGCAGGCCACTATGAATATAGGGTCATGCCCTTCGGGTTGTCCAACGCTCCCGCAGTATTCCAGGGGTTTATGAACGAGATCTTCAGAGACTTCCTGCATCAATTCGTCATCATCTATATAGACGATCACATTACTGATGCTACCCGTACTGAACCTGCTCCGCCGGGAGGTCCTGAGGGACGGACTTACGTACCCACTCGCCTGCGTCTGTCCCTCATGGACTCCATCCATACATCTCCGGGCTCTGGACACCCAGGCAGCCAACAGACCCTCTCGCTTGTGCAACAACGGTACTGGTGGCCCGATATGACCCAGGATATCTCCCGATTCGTGAAGAGCTGCTCAGTCTGTGCCATGGCCAAGGTCCCTCGACGTCTCCCAGAAGGTAAACTGGTGCCTCTTCCAGTACCCACCAGGCCTTGGTCACATCTAGGGGTAGATTTCATCACGGACCTTCCTTCTTCTGACTCTCACACCTGTGTCCTTGTTGTCGTCGATCGGTTTTCGAAAGCCTGCAAATTGATTCCTCTGCCTGGTCTGCCTACTGCCTTTGAAACGGCTGAGGCTCTCTTCACTCAGATATTTCGACACTTCGGAATACCAGAAGACATCATATCTGACCGGGGTCCACAATTCATCTCCAGAGTATGGAAAGCCTTCTTCAATCTTCTGGGAGTCTCAGTCAGCCTAACGTCTGGATATCACCCCCAGTCCAACGGCCAGACTGAGCGTAAGATACAAGAAATCGGGAGATACCTGCGGTCATATTGCCATGATCACCAAGACTGCTGGAGCAGGTATCTACCCTGGGCCGAGTATGCACAAAACTCCCTTCAACAGTCCACCACTGGTCTCACGCCTTTCCAGTGCATACTCGGCTTCCAGCCGCCTCTGTTTCCCTGGTCAGGTGAGCCTTCCGATGTTCCAGCAGTCCATCATTGGTTCCAGGAAAGCGAGAGGGTCTGGGACTCAGCACACGTCCATCTGCAAAGGGCTGTTCGGAGACACAAGAGCCAGGCCGATGCAAGAAGATCAGCTACCCCATTATACCAACCTGGGCAAAAGGTCTGGCTCTCAACCAGGGATATCCATCTCCGACAGCCCTGTCGCAAGCTGAGTCCCAAGTACATAGGTCCGTTCGCGATACAGAGGCAGATCAATGATGTCACCTACCGGTTATCACTACCTCCTCACTACCGCATCTCACCTTCATTCCATGTCTCCCTGTTAAAGCCATACACTGATCCTCTTCTTCCTCCTTCCACAGAGTCTGGCGCTGATGTGGTACCTCCTCCTCCAGTAGATCCCGAAGTCGACAACATCTACCGGGTCCAGGACATTCTCGACTCCCGACGACGGGGCGGTCAACTGGAGTATCTCGTGGACTGGGAAGGTTTTGGTCCTGAGGAGAGATGCTGGGTTCACCGTGATGACATCCTCGATCCCACACTCTTACAGGACTTTCACTCTGCTAATCCCAATCGTCCGGCGCCGAGAGGTCGTGGTCGTCCCCGTCGTCGGTCTTCTCTGCCCTCAGGAGCTGGCCGTGGAGGAGGGGGTACTGTCACGGATACATCAGCGTCAGCGCCAGCTCTCTACACTCCGCCCACCCGATCAGCATCCCCGGAATACTAATCACCTGCACCTGTCTTCACCACCTGTCATCAATCTCCTGCCACTTCCCGCACTCCTTATAATCACCTCCAGTTCCCTCAGTCCCTTGTCAGGTCTCGTTGAAACCTACTCAACATTCTGACTCTCTCATGCAAACTCAAATACGCTACTTACCTTCTTCAGCTACTTACCTGCCGTCAGCCTGTTCTCCGGATCCTCCGTCTGCTTCAGCTATCCCGCTCCCGATCGTCAAACCTCATCCAGTCATCTACAACCTGAAACAGATAAGAGACTGTTTCAGGTTGTAGATCCATAAACTCATAAACGCATCCATAAACTCTGCTAGAATATTTCACTACTCATCAAACTCACCTGCCGTGACTGTGCTTTGTGTCAATAAACACCCTTGCAACTTACCTGTCTGTTCTGTGCTGATTTGTGACACTTATCAATTATTTAGAAAAACATGATTTACTTTATTCTAAACAGTTTGGTTTTAGGCCTAAGTATTCAACAGAAATGGCAAACTGCTATCTCACAGAATTTATTAAGGAATCTTTAGATAAAGGTAATGTAGTAGGTGCAGTGTTTTTAGATCTCAAAAAGGCATTTGATACTGTGAATCATGAAATTCTCCTACACAAATTAAATTTATTTAACTTCACTCAGCAGGCAATGAATTGGTTTAGATCATATTTAGAATCCCGAGATCAGTGTGTTAAAATTAATAATTCAAGATCAGCTTTACGAAATAATAATATGGGTCTCCCTCAAGGGTCAATTTTGGGCCCATTGTTGTTTTCCTTATATGTTAATGATTTTCCAAACTGTTGTAAGCAAACAAAATGTCAGTTATATGCAGATGACACAGTCATTTATGTATCTGCAAAGACTCCAAGTTTAGCTGCAGAAATATTAACAAATGAAATGATTGGTGTGTCACAGTGGTTACAGAACAGTTGTTTGACCCTGAATTGTACAAAAACTGTCTCAATGTGTTTTTCAATTAGAAAGAAGGAAATGAGTGGTTTTATAATTAAGATCAATCAAAAGGAAATTGAAACAGTTAATAATTTTACATATTTAGGTGTTATTTTAGACTCTCATTTGAAATTTGATATGCATGTTAAGAAGCTATGTAGAATAATCAAAACAAATCTGAATTGTTTTTACATGATTAGACCATATATATCCTTGAAAGCAGCCAAGTTATACATGCATGCAATGATTTTTTCACACTTATCTTACTGTGTGACTGTCTGGAGTCAGGTTTCTCAACTGACTATTAAACCTGTTAGATCCCTATATAAACAAACACTAAAAGTTTTGGATAAGAAACCAACCAGATGGCATCACTGTAGCATTTTACAAAAATATAGTTTGCTTAGTTTTGAAAATTTTATAAATTCATCTCTTATTAAAATGTTTTTTAAATGTTTGAATAATCTTGCGCCAAAAGTTATATGCAAATTAATATCAAAACAGAGTAGTAAGGGGATCGCTACAAGAGGTGCAACTACACAGAACTGTATAGCACCACAGAGAAAAACTAAATTTGCACAATCTACATTTTCAGTTCAAGGTACGTTGTTATGGAACAGCTTGTCAGCTGAATTGAAAATGCAAACACAGTTGAATATTTTTCAAACAAAACTGAAAAAGTGGTTCAAACAAAAGCAGATATGTGAACATTGATGGTGGTACATAGTCTTAGTTGTTTATTTTATTTTATTTTATTTCATTTTTTTTTTTTTTTTTAGCCCAACCAGGGACTGGGGCTGCAAATTAGCCTCCGGCTAGAAGCCTATATGTAGAGCATCGGCTGCATGAAATTGTAGCAATGTTGTACTGCATTGTCCCTGTTAAATAAACTAATAAATAAATAAATCAGTTTCCAGAGGAGTTGCAGGACATCTGGTGCGTTTTTGTAGAGCCTGTATGGAACTCCGTTGGGACCTGGAGATGATGCGGCTCTTGCTCTGCGCACGGTTTGTTCTACCTCACTCCACCAGGGTAGACTGATATCCAGTTCGTGCTCTGGTGGATTAACTGGTGGCATGTCAGGAGGGAGCGTAACTTCTTCCTGGTGTCGGTCATCTGTGCAGGAATTTTTCAGATGTTCTTCCAGGTCAGCTTTTGGCACTGAGAGACTTCCGCTCTTCTCCTTTGTAAAGAGACTCTTCACAAATTTGAAGGGATCTTTATAGAAGCGCGATCTTGTTTGCACCTTCCTTCTGCGCTTCCTTGGAAGGTTTTCAGCTCTCCTCAGTGTTGCAAGCCTGCTCTGAATCTCTTCTTGCAGCAGGTTTATACCTTCCTTCTCCTCCTCTGTTGCCTTCCTTCATTGCTTCTTCAGCTGCCTTCTCTCTTTGATTAGGCGGTCTATTTCTATCTGCCTTCTGGATTTTGTGGGGATTAACGGAGTAGCTCATTTGCTTTCGACCACTCCGAACCGTTCCACCCCATAGGAATAGATAAGATCGCCCATTCTTTCCAACTTCCTCATGGTTGTACCTCTGATCCCCTCCAGTATGTTGCAGAGATCAGTGTTGACCTCCTTCCACAGCATCTTGTCGCAGGCCTTTGGCCGCTTGACTAATGGCCTTCGCCCCTGGATTTTCTTCTCTGCTGTTGGTCGTAATGGGTTGGGTTCAGGTTGCTCTCCTGTGCCTTTTTCTTCCTCCTCTCGGACAGGGGAAAACCCAGAGCCGTGGAACATGTCACCGTATGTTATGACACCTCCTATAGTGACTGACAGATGAATTGAGCAGCTATACTGACATAATTGTGACACAAAATCCTAAATAAATAACCTAATTTAGTGATATTTTAAATATTAATTAAACGCATTCAAGTCAGTAATATTTTTTTCAAACATGTTATTTGTGTCACTTCTGTATTTGAGTGGATTATGCCACTCAATGCTTTGTATAATACCAGTCGCAAACTGCCCATTCTAGGAAAGATATGAAATACTACGAATAACGCATTAACAGTCGCAACCGTTACTGTAAACCTTTATTTTTGCATGATGATGCTGCACGGACGCACGCTGGTCGGTGTCAGTATAAGTGTAACACTGGCCAGTGCAAGATTCTCATCTGTGGAGACATTTGTCAATCAATCATGGGTTAATCATATAGCCCACAATTATAGCCAAAAATGTATTATCAGGAGCCGCTACTGGACTTTAGCCAGACTGATCTCATGAAATGGCGTATTTATGACACGCCAATTCGTATTTCCATTTTTGGCGTGCTATCAACACGCATAATCGCTTTTCAGCGTATTTATCAACGCCGTTGACTTAACGTTACATTACTGTATATATGACATACCCCAACTCCGTCCCTAAACCTACCCGTCACTGGGGTTAATACCATTTATGAGTCTTCCCCTACCATCCTAACGGCGTACACATACACGCGAAATCACTCTGACATTTAACGGCGTAGACATTGTAAAAGTTTATTCACGATTAATACCGTTCCAAATTATTTTACATCCTAACCAGGACATATAAATAATCCCGCGGTAACTAAAGAGCCTATCCTTTAGTCGTGCTTTTAAGAGTTAGGTGAACAGTCTCTACAAATTCGTATTTTATTATAAAGATAATAAGAATTATAAATATAATAAATTTCCCCTTCGTAGTATAAATCTACCTTTTTAGGTACTCTTCAACCGTGTTCGCTATACAACAATAACCCTGTCGTAAGCTGCCTCTTTGGCTAGGCTATAAATCAATCAAAGTTCACACTGATTTTTCTTATATCAGAAATCATGCTCACCCTCTGTAGTTTTCCCCCCGGTTGGGATTGTCCTGATCCAGGAAAGAAAAGGTGAAGCGTACTCAAAAATCCAAGTTCCAGTCAGATGATGATATTAAATGTTTAACAATATTTATTAAAAGAATCAAAATGAAAAGAATACTTAATATTAGCTAGGCTTAAAGCTTCTTGCATCCGAAAACTGCTGGCGTTCCGGATTGGAGATTGCAAGGATGAGCACTTGAATTCTGTCCAGGTCTCTGCTTTTATAGTCCAGATTCGAATACCTTCGTCATATTTACTGTAAGGCCATATCACATGTACAACTGCTGATTTCAGCTTGTGTCTAACACTCTTCCAGTACCCGCGTGACTGTCCAGTCAGCGGCACTTCCCCCGAAGATACAATAGCTCCCCTGTATGTATGGACAAAGACCCTTGTCACTTCTCTCTCATGTGACTTTAGAGTAGCAGCAATGGACAGAAAACTCTTTATTCAAAACAATATTTTTAGATAGTCACATGCTTTAGTAAACCAGAGAGCGCATCTGCAGCATTATTAGTTACAGGCTTCTTATTGTGACCCTTTCTGCGTTGACGTCGAGTTTGAGGTGTGGGTGAAGTGAATGAAATGCCGCTCTCAGATGGAGCCTCGTGACTCCTCAACACACCCCCTTTTGGCATTGAATGAGCTTCTTTAATTCTTCTGAACTTGTTCAATCTAACTCTAGGTCTTCTGGGTCTTTGTTTTAGTTTACCTACAAAATCTCTCATACCAAATCTATCCATTTTGCTTACAAAATCAGTACAATAAACACTTGGGGTAATGCCGTCAAATTCTAGCTCGTACAGGCGATGACTAATCCCATCATGTTTACATATCATCACTTTTAATGAGTTGGCTTGATCCTGGCTCATCCCAGCTCGAAGACACCAGGTTCTCAGACTCTGGATAACCTTCTGCCTGTATCACGGTTTGAGTGCTGACTGCCACTGAAACTCGTGTTTGTTCCGCCAGACTTTCAGCAGTTTGTCCAGATTTAACTGGTTGACTGCGAAGATGAGTCCTCTTTCGGCCACATCCAGAGTTAATGGTACCGTCGTCCATTCTCCAGGGGCCTTTGATATGAGGACTGTCTGTTGGGACATAAACACAACTATAATTGAACTTTTGTCTAGCACTTCCGGGTTGGCTTGGTTTATCCAAAATCCAATGCCTGTAAACAATTCCTATTATTTCTTTTAAGCCTCCATTTTTCTTTTTCTTTTGATACACCCTTGGTTCCAGGTGATATGTGGTAGCCGTATAATTATTTCTGGTTCCAGCCTTTACCGATAGAATTTCACTGACCTTACAGCATTTAAATTTCATTGCCATGCACCATTTTATATAACTCTTTGGCACCCATGGACCGTTACGGTCCATTCTTCTTCCTTGTTGCGTTATAGTCACTTTTACATTTTGTATTGCAGTACAATTTGAACAGAGGTCTTGCCACTGATTCATCAAAAAAACATCTTATTCTTAAGCCTCCTGGAAGCATTCCACATATAGCACAGTTCGTCTGTCTTTTACCCACATTTCTTGGTCCACAAATTTCATTTGAGATGCAGTCTATGTATCTTTTCCTCTGCCATCCAGGAGTTGTTGCATCCTATTTGTAAGTTACAAAAGGGTTTGTCAGCTCAATATTGAGACAATATTCTTTACCAGCTTTTATCAGTTTTGTTACATAAAACCAATCATTACTAACTATCAATATTGCTATACCACACATTACATGATCATCATAGTATTCTGCAATCATCATCATCATTAATGCAGTTGCAATTACAGTTATTTCATAGACAGTCATTTTTGTACCTTCGATTTCTACTCTTCTTGTGGCAAGTATTATAAGATACAAAATCACCAATAGTGTAGAAGAGAGTACTATGTACTTTACAGATTGGATCTCAAGATAATACTTCAGTAAATCACATGAAACAAGTATTATATTAAGTGTTTCCAATCCGATTATGCCTCTAAGTCCAAAAATGGATTTTATCTTAGGGCTTTTCACAACTTGTCCGATTATCATGCTTGCCAGATTTAGCCTTTTCTCCAAATTAAATGAGGCTATGTTATATATTGCAATTGGAATTTGCCATAACCCCTGTAAACCCATTAACATCAATATCCAATAAAGGATCAAAATTACATTGTAGATTATAATTTGAAATTTATTTACCGGCAATTCAGGACAAGTTGTCACATTGGAATCGTTTCCCCAATTTGATTTGGTCGCTGAAGTCATTGTTCAAGTTTCTCAAAACTCCTTAGTTGGTTTACTCAGTTCAGTCTGCTGGATTTCAGAAGAATGAAGTGATTTTACGTGCTCTTAACTTTTTATGTTATCTGAGCTAGCCGTAGGCAATTCTCCTTCACTCTCATTCTCTGACTCTGAGAGATCAGCTGACAGCCGAATCTTTCTATATTTGGCTTGGGCAGCTAACTGTTTTAGCTTCCTACAATGAATGCATATTTTCACTAATTTAATTAGGATACCTATTATCACAATGATTATTATCGTAACTCCCACACAATAAAGAACAGTTTTTATTATCTTCCATGTGTCTGTCATTATACTCCATACATTTGTGGCCACTGCCTTAATTTTTCCACTTATATCTTCAAATGCTGTTTTCACTATTTTTCCAATTAATTTAATTAGAGTTACGTCTGAAGGGCTTCTGGTTTTTGACCAAAAGTCCAATCGATGGACCCAATGCCCCCCAAGGCTTCCCCCCTCCAGGTAGCTGTCGATGGGGTGTAATAAGTCTTTCCATTCACTTATATAATTAATATAAGGAATAATAGCACATATTTTCATGATCTGCACTTCTCCTACCATTTGCTTCAGGATCAGTGGGGTAATTTTCAAGTTCTCCTTCGCCCAGAGGCTGTCTTCCATGGCTTCATAGTTGCATGACATGTGATTCCTGTCAATACCCCCCTTTGTATTCCTAGCTGCGTAAGATTGGAAGATGGGGGCACTGAAAGTAGCATGCTGCCAATTGTCAAATAATTCTCCAGAGCATAAATACTTAGTTTCTATGCGATCACTCCAGAATTCAACTTTACCATTGTCAAATCTTTCACCTACCATCAATACTTCTGTTCCTAAATCGAATTCTTTAACACACTTCATGTTATATGACAATCTTTTTCCTTTTAAAGATTTTACTATCTGTATTTCATGTCGTCTGGTGCATGGCCCTCCAAACCAGTCTGTCACATTCCATCTTTTGTTGAAATTTCCTCTAGTGGGTCTAATATATATTTTACTCTGAGTCCCCCATGAGTAACTATCTGGATCAGATACTTTTAAATAATAACCACTCTCCCACTGGCCTATCATTTGGGATTTATAGGAGTTTAAAATTTTGTGTGAACCTAGATACCTCATGTGTACCGGCCATATAAGATCAACTTCTTTCCTACCAGTATGTACATCCTTTATATCTTGATGCCTTCTGTGGTATCTTATGTAACCATTAGGTCTTTTAGTGATGGTATAATGCTTTAACGCCTCTCCTCCCTGCATCATATATAACAACAATGCACTCCTATATTGTTGATCTATCACTTTCGTTGTTAGATATTTTGCTATTCCAGAGATAGTTATAAGTTTCTCTGGAATTCCTGCATTTGGAAAATATTCTAGAGTATATGGATGTTTATAATTTCCATTTGCTCTTTTCTTTCCTTCTAACGTGGCTTTCACGGTCCACGTAGTCCTGTCTGTTTCACTACCTGTTCCTTGTGTGAAATTATAATTCTTCGTTATCCATTTGTGCCATATAGTAATAGTATCTTTTTCATATTTTTCCATAAGAGTTTGATTCCATGGAGCTTCAGCTTTTATGACACAATACCAGACTTTCTTATTCGGATTTAACTTGTGAGCACACTGCTTTTTGTGATCAATTGTTGATCTGTCTTTGTTACTCGGCCAAATCATTTTCCATAACCATGGACAACCTGGCACCTTATGGCACATAGGCGTGGCCATAGGCCTATTTTAGCAGTTTATCCACTCTGTGGTTTTTGCAGGAATTATAGGTTTGTTTTCATGGATGGAATTCACTCATACGAAGCCAACGATCTATTGGTTTTGGTCCTGCGCGTTGCGCTGCAGGTGTAAATGGACTGCGGAACCCGCTCCAGCCCGACTAAGCTCGCCGGTTCTCCCGCCTGCTTCTCCGGCTTCGCCTGAATCACTTCCTGATGCTCAGCGCCCGCAGTCTGCCGCCGCTTCATTAGAGGAAGTTGTTTCCGAGGCCGCGTCGGGGGAAAAGGATTCCTGCTCTCTGCTAGCTTCAGGCAGCGAGGATTGGGCGAGCTCTGAGGATCTCGCGCCTCCTGCCCGTCGTTCCACAACGAGAGCTAGCATCGAGAAGGAGCTCATGCGAGTACTCGCGTTGGCTGCGGCGAGCCTCGGCCTCGAGTGGTCTGCACCGGAGCTCCCTTCCCGCACCCGGCTGGACGGTAGCTTCCTTCCCGGTGAGCGCACTTCTCCAGAATCAAAGCCCGCTCCCTTTCTTCCTGAGCTTCACGAAGAAGTAGCGAAGGCCTGGAACGCTCCCTTCTCTGCACGGACGCGTTCGTCTGTGTCGCCAGCATTCTCAACGCTGGATAATGCGAAGGACCGAGGCTACCGTTCGTTTCCGCCGGTGAAACAGGCGATAGCGACCCACCTTTGCCCGCCCTCTGCTGGACGGCGGGCTAAACCGGTGTTGCCTTCCAAAGCCTGCCGCACGACGTCGGCGCTGCTCGCGCGAATCTTCTCCGCCGCTGGGCAGGCCGCGTCAGCGCTACACACCATGGCTACACTACAGATATACCAGGGCGATCTCCTCCGCAAATTGGATGAGATGGGCCCTGACGCTATCTGTGTCGCGGATCTGAGAAGGGCGTCAGACCTTACACTCCGCGCTACCAAGTCTGCCGCACAAGCCATGGGACGATGTATGGCTTCCGCCACCGTTGCTGAGAGGCACTTATGGCTGACGCTCACGGAGATGGCCGATTCCGAGCGCACCGCGTTTCTCGACGCCCCGCTGTCTTCCACTGGCCTTTTTGGTTCTTCTCTCTCCGAGTTCGTGGAGAGATTTACCGAAGCCCAGAAAGCGTCTCAAGCCTTCAAGCACTTCCTTCCGAAGCGCTCCGGTTCTGCAGCGGGTCGTGACAAACAAAGCCTCAGCCGCCTTCGACTTCCTCTTCACAGCAGCGACAGCAGCGCAGCTCTCGGCCCCGCTCTCGCTCTACCAGCCACCACCCCACTACACGCGGGCCGCGGCCGAGGATTGTGGTGAAGCCGGAAGTCCCGAAGAAGTCCTAGCAGTGCTAGGAAAGCGCAGGTGTGTGAGTCCCGTTGCGACCGGCCTCTCACCCAAGCGCGCCGCTGTTTCAGTCCCAAGATTTGCGACTGTTCCAGCGTTCTCTGCAAAGCGCAAGCCCGCTCAGTTGCCCGCTTGCCTGCACACAAAAGCCGTTCTCACGGCTACCCAGATATATCCCGAAAAGAGTGTATTTTCTGGTGTCCCGGCCACGGCCGATGGTACTATAAATGTAGTGTCGATGCCCACTCCTCAGTGCCCATCCCCACGCATAAGCACAGCCCTGCACTCAGGGCTCGCACACATAAAATCGACTCAGGTCGATTGCGCTTCCAACATAGTAAAAGTGCCCACTTCCCAGTGCCCACGAACACTATGTCTTACAGATCGCAGGCTCTCTGTAAAAACGAGACCTGTACGCGCTCGCTCTGCTCACACAGACAGCGTGTCCAAAGCAGTGAATGTGCCCGTTACCCGCCCACATTTACTCGCAGACATAAGTCCCACGAGACTTTCTCAGCCCTCCCTCAATCAGTTAAGCACTGTAATAAGGTCGAGGATGAGCGTTCAGCCCGCTGTATCATGCGCGCTCCCCGCCTCGAATGCCACAGGCGAAACGCCTATGTTTTTGCATCCCGAAGCGCCTCTGTCGCACGGCGAACAGAGCGCGCTTCGCATCCAGCCCCTAGCCAGCCATGCAGAGGCATGGGCTGCGCTTCCAGGGGTTTCAGATTGGGTGCTAGGCATTATAAAGAGAGGCTTCTCGCTACAGTTTTGTCGACGCCCTCCCCGCTTTACAGCGCGCGTCGAAACTACGGTGACGTTGGAAGTAGCACACCTACTTCGCGCCGAAATTTCAAAACTGTTGAGCAAAGGAGCGATAGAGCATGTACCCCAAGCTCAGAGCGAAGGGGGGCTATACAGCAGATACTTTCTAGTCCCCAAAAAGGACGGTGGTATCAGACCCATTCTGGATCTAAGACGACTAAACAGAGTGTTAGTGAAACGCAGTTTCAAAATGCTCACGACCAGAAAAATCCTCGCGCATGTTCGCAGAGGAGACTGGCTTATGTCGATAGATCTGAAGGACGCGTATTTTCAAATACAGATAGCGTCACATCACAGGCGATACTTGAGATTCGCCTTCGAGGATCAGACGTACCAGTATACAGTCCTGCCGTTCGGCTTGTCCCTGGCACCTCGTACGTTTACGAAATGCATGGACGCAGCGCTCGCCCCTCTCAGACTCAGAGGCATGCGAGTGTTGAATTATTTGGACGACTGGCTGATCCTAGCTCAATCACGATCACAGCTCATGGAGCACAGGACCGTTTTACTCGATCACCTCGAGAATCTTGGTATCACGGTCAATTGGACAAAAGAGTTCATTGAACCCCAGTCAAACGATTTCGTTTCTGGGTATCATTCTGGACTCACAGTCTATGACGGCGCGGCTGTCGCCACAGCGCGTGCTGCACATCCAGCGCGCGGCGAGATCTTTCCGCCGCGGCGCGTTTACCCCGCTCAGAACGTTTCAAAGGATGCTGGGTCTCATGGCCTCAGCATCATCAGTTCTTCAGTTGGGCTTACTCCGCATGCGCCCTCTGCAGTTCTGGTTGAAAGCGCGAGTACCGCGCGGAGAGTGGGCGTCCGGCCGGTTATGTCTCAAGGTCAGTCAGAGCTGTGTGACAGCTCTGATACCTTGGTTGGCGGACGACTGGTACCAATCAGGTGTAAGCCTGGGGACTTCCTCGAGTGTGAGGATGGTGTCGACAGACGCATCCACCTCGGGATGGGGAGCGCTGTTCGAGGGCAGACCGTTCTTTGGCCTATGGTCAGAACGGGAAAAGCTCCAACACATCAACTGCCTAGAAATGCTGGCAGTGCACAACGCGCTGACGCGCTTTTGTCCCCAAATCAAGGACCAACACGTCGTAGTCCGTTCGGACAACACGGCAGTGGTGTCCTACATAAATCGCCAGGGCGGTCTGAGATCCATATCCCTGTACAGGCTGGCAGAACGCCTCCTAATATGGGCTCAGCACAATTTGCGCTCGCTGAGAGCAGTGCATGTGCCTGGGCTTCAGAATGTGGGCCCAGACAGGCTGTCCAGAAACAACATTCCCTTGGGCGAATGGTCTCTACACCCACAAACAGTCCGGCTGTTGTGGCAGAGATTCGGCAGAGCGGAGGTGGACCTATTCGCGTCCCACGAAAACGCTCATTGCCCCGTATTCTTTTCCAAAGACGACAGCGCCCTGTCCCGGATGTGGCCGCGCTGCCCGTTATACGCCTTTCCCCCCGTCTCACTCCTGCCACAGGTGTTAGAGCGGGTCAAGGAAACAAGGTGCCCAGTACTGCTTGTAGCACCGCTCTGGAAGAACCAAGCATGGTTCCCAGTCTTGATGCAGTTAGCAGATACCGCTCCATGGCCGGTGCCATTGAGGAGAGATCTCCTCTCGCAGGCCGGTGGCTCGATTTGGCACCCACACCCAGAGCTGTGGTCCCTTCATGTGTGGGTACTCAACGGGTATCCGTTGACCTCGCAGAGGGAGTGCTGAATACCATCACTCAGGCCAGAGCACCGTCAACGAGACGGCTTTATGCCTCTAAGTGGTCAGTTTTCTCCAGCTGGTGTACAGCTCGGGGTCTATCACCCCTCGATTGTGAGGTGACGGAGGTCCTCTCCTTCCTACAGGAGCTGTTGGATAAGGACAGATCCCCTTCCACGCTCAAAGTTTATGTGGCGGCTATTGCAGCGTTCTCTAAAGCAACGCTAGGTCAGTCACTGGGAAGGAACGATTTAGTCATCCGCTTCCTCAGGGGAGCCAGGAGGCTGAATCCTCCCAGACCTCCTTCAGTCCCTATGTGGGACCTTTCTACGGTTCTGGCGGCCATGAAAGGTGCCCCTTTCGAGCCTATCCAATCTATTAGCCTCAAACATTTGTCTTTCAAAACAGTGTTTTTGATGGCTCTCGCTTCGGTGAAGCGCATAGGCGACCTGCACGCGCTCTCCGTGAGCCCAGCGTGCTTAGAGTTTGGACCTAATGACTCTAAAGTCATACTCAAACCTAAGCATGGCTACGTGCCAAAATCCCTCAACACGCCGTTTCGGGCTCAGGTTATCTCCCTGTCTGCCCTGCCGGGATCTAGTGAGGAAGGGGACTCAAGTTTTCTTTGCCCTGTTAGGGCTTTAAGAGCTTATATGTCCCGCTCCGCTGTCTTTCGACAGACTGAGCAGCTCTTTGTCTCGTTCAGTGGACGTTCCAAAGGAATGGCTGTTTCGAAACAGAGTTTATCCAGATGGATAATTGACGCCATAGCGCTAGCTTATACTGTCAAGGGTCTCCAGTGCCCGTTGGGAGTTAGAGCGCACTCCACGAGAGGCGTTGCCTCTTCGTGGGCTTGGTCCAGCGGGATTTCCTTACAGGATATATGTACGGCGGCAGGTTGGGCCTCGCCGTCTACATTTATCAGGTTTTACAACCTAGAGGTTCCCGCCTTGCAGGCTAAGCTACTATCGGTATAATCAATTCAGTTGTCTAAACCAGAGCACTGTAATCGTATGCGCGATGCGCTACCGACTGTTTTATGGGCGGAATTGTGTAAGACCCACATTTCCCATATTAGTTCAGGTCTCCACCCTGTCTATATGGTGTCTGACGCGGCCTTATATGGGATGGAGGAAACCCCCTCTTGTCTCTAGACTCTCTCTGTGAGGTCATGTTTTCACGTATGTGGACGTTGCGCTATAGGGAATAGAGGATACCCCTCCCTATTTCCCAGACTCTCTGTGAGTCTATCTGGTGGTTATGCACTGTATGCCTGGCTTTGCTCCAGTGATCGGTGTTTTTCACCACAGCACGCACAGCGTTTTACAAGGGGTTCCCGTAGCGTTTTTTGTCAAAAACGCAGTACGAGAGGACTCTCGTAAGAGAACGTACTCGGTTACTTACGTAACCTCGGTTCTCTCTAGAAGAGGGAACGAGTACTGCGTTCTCTGCCGTGCGTATGGTTCACTCTGGTTCGCTTCGGCGATGAAAATCAAGTGAATCAGCCTTTTCGAGCGCCTTTTATAGAGGTTAGCCACGCCCGCCTCGGCGGGAAATGGCAGGGAGGGCGCGAAGCGCCCTCATTGGCCTGATTCTGTCAGGCCTCGCTCGATAGGCTTATGCAGTTGCCGCAGAGCAGCCAATGAGCGAGCGAGCCGTCTCGCCATAGCTGTCTACTGCTGCAACGCGTTTTACATGTATGAAAATTAAGGATAATTTTTTGCTTCAGTATTTCGTGAAAAAGAGGTTTTCCCGTAGCGTTTTTTGTCAAAAACGCAGTACTCGTTCCCTCTTCTAGAGAGAACCGAGGTTACGTAAGTAACCGAGTACGTTTCCGCATACCGAAATCTCGCCCAAGGCACAGTGGCCTATCCTACCTTCTGGATTATACCAGGAGAAAAGGTTATGCTCTCCCATGCTAGGGAGTGTTTTTAAGCTTGTTTTGGTTGGCCGAGACTCATTCGGACCTTCCCAAAGTAATTCTGCTACGTCAGTTGCTTCACATATACAACAGCTTGTGAATGGTATCAATTTACTAATGGTACCATCAGGGCAGTCTTCATGCCATTTTTTAACTCTTAGTAGTTCATATGCTTCATTTTGGCACCTGACCCATCCTGTTTTGGATTCAATAATGGACTCAAACACTACCTTCTTCATGATTATGCCTTAATTAAGTCCCTTAAAGACCAAATGCCGTTATTTTCTAATTGTACAGTAGTATTTGAAGTGACTTTTTGTTACCGTGTCCACGGTTCCAGTTTTATGCCTAAATCTGATTTTATGCAGTATAATTACTTGGTCGCCTACCTCAAATGGATTGGCGTTAAAATTTTCCTGCTCAGGCTGATCTTCAATTTTGAGTTCACTCGGATTCTGTAATTTAGAAAATGCGTACATTGGTCAATCAAAGTATCCCACTCCCCTACCTGTTCGTTCTTGATGAAAAATTGTTTACATCTCTTAACAGCGTTTTCCGCTAATCCATTGCTTTCCGGTCGATATTTCACACTTTTTATTAATTTGACCCCGATTTTGTCACAATATTCCTCAACTTCTCGTCCTGTAAGGTTCAGTGCATTATCTTCCCTAATTCGATTAGGTGGCCCCCGAAACCTGATCCACTCTTTTAGTGCTTGTACGACTACCGAACTAGTAGCTTGTTTGCACGGATATATCTGTAGAAAATTAGAACAGTTATCTACAATCACTAAAAAGTAGCAGTTTTTTAACTTACTGCAGGCCCACTTAGACCTGCGAAATCCAGACATATTTCCTCATTCTCTTTATCTGTTTTTATTTTTCCATACTCATTAAACCTGCTGGTCATCACTTTTCTACACTCAGGACATTTTTTCCTGATTTTAAGGTAGGTAGCTTTTAGATTCTGTATGTTAAGTCCTGTGGCCTTACAATACTTTGACATATAAGCTAGGCTAGGATGCATTAAATCTATATGCATTTTTTCAACAATATTATTCTCACTTGTCTTGGTGATAACTTTAATAATTTTTGTTGTTCGAACCGTCTTATGTCTAATATATTTGTCTACTTCAGCATTACCTTTGGCAGCTGAAGTAGTTTGCACTGTGTGACTGCTTTGGTGAAACACTACTGGTTTAACTATGAGGCGCCACGTAGGATTTAAATCAAACTTCGCTTATCAATACATACATAACACACGTGCATATACACCTATAAATTACTCGCATATACATGTATACTATTGGATGTTCAAAATACATACATGAAATACACGTGCACACTAATATGAAATCCATACCAATACATATTATGTTAGTCATGAATGCATACACTTGTGAATAACTCGCACATACATATAAACTTGACGCACGCATACACCTATAAACACTCGCACATACAAATAAACTTCCATGCATATACACCTATAAACACTCGCACATACATATAAACTTCCATGCAAATACACATATAAACACTCGCATATACATATAAACTTCCATGCATATACACCTATAAACACTCGCATATACATATAAACTTCCATGCATATACACCTATAAACACTCGCGCATACATATAAACTTCCATGCATATACACCTATAAACACTCGCACATACATATAAACTTCCATGCATATACACCTATAAACACTAGCAAATACATATAAACTCGATGCGCGCATACACATCCATAAAACACTTGCGCATACATACAAAATAAAATGTGGATGCATGCTTTGTGTAGGCTATATATGTATATGCGAGTGATTTCGCGAGTGCGCACACGGAATTAACCTGCCTTTTTGATAGTTTGTTTTCCAATTTGAAATGAAATAAGCATAAACGAGAAAACGGCCCCTTTATTCATTTTTTCGTTTAAAAAAAAAAAGCCTAAAGCCTCTTACGTTGTTGATTTATATTTCAACAAGAATTAGACATTTGCTCGCAATGTTTTTCTTACAGAAAAACTCATCATTTTGCAGGACAATTGTCTATTACAGTATACAACACAGATACAAGGGTGCCAATAAATCTGTGGTGATACAACACGCTTTAAGAAAAGTTTATTTCCATCACACTGTAAAGTGTTTTTAGATATTACATATAGATTACATATACCAAAGATTTTACATATAAACTGGGTCAGCATACTGTTAATTACAGTTAGTACCATGGGAAGGTTAGGGGTGCTGAGCGTGACCCCTGGAGTGGAGCCCATGAAGAAATATGGTTGGGGATAAAAGTTCACACAAACAAAACCAAAAAACGGTGGTGTTTTGCCTATAGGCATACATATTACATGTGTTTGTTTTTATTTCTGCTGTATTATAAAATACCCATATTATAACAAATATATAAAATATATTTGGAAATTGCCCTTTAAAACGAAGGCTCAGTTTGTGGCTCACAATTATTTGATTAAAAACAACAAAAACAATAAAACAAAGACAAAGTCACTTATATTAAACACTTTTTTATTGATTTATTTTTTTTGTTTACAGAAGTTATCTTGTGCCTTTAATTGCCTCCGCTATCGTCCTGTCAATCATCTGTCTCATTCTCGTGGGTCGCGGATATGATTACAGTTTCAGTAAAAATGTATTTCTCCATCATCGGTGCCCACCCTCAGCCGATTGGCATTACAGTATTTGCAATCACCATCCCGTGGCAAAACGGAGCGTCTAAAAGAAAAGTTCTGACTGCTGACTGAACATTGGTCAGTGAGCCTCTCTCGCTCGACGCTGTCAATAGGGCTGCAACAAACGATTATTTTGATAATCGATTAATCTAACGATTATTAGAACGATTAATCGACTATTCATCGATTATTTCGCCGACTAATCAGTACGTTTGGAACGATTATTCAGCCTTTTCAATTAGTTAAAACACGGAGTTATACATATTCTAACTATAATATAAAAAAAGAAAATCACTTCAGCTTTTGAAATGGTTGTTTTAATGAACTTTGAGCAACTAAACAGGTCATTCTCTTTAAGTTTTCAGATTTCTGTACAACTCAAATCACACACATGCTCTCTAAGCATTGTTTAAATATTCTGTTCTCTTTCAATAGAAAAAAATAAACAAAAAAAATTATCAGCTGCATTACAGACACACTTAAACTGCAAACAATTATTATAAGAATCTTTTTTTTTTTTTTAAATTGATATGACAATTGAGCTGAGCTGAGCATTCACCTTTTAATTTACAGTATAAAAAATTAACTGACATGATATTCTTCATAACATCTCCTTTTGTAAGTCTTCATGAATATGTAACAAAATACAGGCAAGGGATAAGACTGTAATAACGTTACCTAATAGAGCTACAATAATAAAAACAGCCCCGACTCCTAAGCTCGATCAAGCTTTATTCTATGCAAAAATGAATCATCACATTACTGTAATTATATTATTATTGTTAATATTATTGCTATTATTAGTAGTATTGTATTCTCTAAAAAGAGATTTACTGCTGGTTATTTAGCTTCAGCTGGAGAATATTCACCTCTCACCGGCTCGTCTCGTGCCGGGTTTTTCCTCTTTAAGTGTTTTAACATGCATGTTGTGCTCCCGTGAAAAGCAAGTTCCGCCTTGCATGTATTGCATACGACAGCATTCTTGGTTTGCAGTTTTGTGAAACTTTACACACCTTACTAGTTCGGATTCGTTTGCACTCCGTCATAATTCGCGCTGTGTTTTCTTCTACCGCAATAGCATTTGTAACGGCTGCATTACACTTTAGCGCTACAGCGCCGTAGCGGTCAAATCGCGATATTGCAGGCCCTTACATTAGGTCACGTGGGATCAAACGACTACTCGACAACAAAGATATTTGTCGACAATTTTTTATTGTCGACGTTGTCGACAATGTCGACTAATCGTTTCAGCCCTAGCTGTCAAGCGCAGCTTCACCACACAGATTTAACTCCGCACAGCTAAATAAAACAGGCTGGTGGCAGACTAATAATTAATATTTCTGATGTAAAGATTTCTGTGAAACGCGTAAAGTTGCACAGAAGAAAGCCCAATAGGACCTGCCCTGTACAGTTTAAGAATCTGTAGCCATAGAGGAGAACTATTATTTTGTTGAACAGACCCGAGCGATGACGTCACAAGCTCAGACTTGCTTGACCAATCGGCGGAAGGGGGCGTGTCAGGCCGCCCACATGTGGAAAACTAATTTTGAAGTCTTTTTTTTTTTTTTTGCCTGTGAACTAAAAAACGAAAAATCAAGCCGAAATCTAGTTTTTTCGTTTTTTTTTTTTTTTTTACGAAAAAACGAATAAAGGGGCCGTTTTCTCGTTTATGCTTATTTCATTTCAAATTGGAAAACAAACTATCAAAATGACACAAATGACTTTTACACTGAAATGCCTTCCGGTTACACTGAAATGCCTTCCTTTTACACTGAAATGCCTTCCGTTTGCACTGAAATGCCTTCCGGTTACACTGAAAAGTTCACGCATATCCACATATGAAATCACTCGCATATACATATATACACAAAGCATGCATCCACGTTTTGTTTTGTATACATGCGCGAGTGTTTTATGGATGTGTATGCGCGCATTGAGTTTATATGTATATGCGAGTGTTTATAGGTGTATATGCATGGAAGTTTATATGTATGTGCGAGTGTTTATAGGTGTATGCGTGCGTCAAGTTTATATGTATATGCAAGTTATTCACAAGTGTATGCATTCATGACTAACATAATATGTATTGGTATGGATTTCATAATTAGTGTGCACGTGTATTTCATGTATGTATTTTGAACATCCAATAGTATACATGTATATGCGAGTAATTTATAGGTGTATATGCACGTGTGTTATGTATGTATTGATAAGCGAAGTTTGATTTAAATCCTACGTGGCGCCTCATATTTAACATCTTCTAATAACATTGCAATTTCCTTCCACAAACTGTCCTGTTTTAATGGCTTCCCCTTTGCGGTGCAAAAGCCATTCAGCTTCCAAGTGGCAACATGCTCTGTTAGTGCTTTGTATACATAATGACTATCTGAGACAAAAATAGCATTTACCGTGGCTGTGGCTTTCATATGCCTTAGGGCTTCTACCACTGCTTTCACTTCTGCCAGTTGTGCTGAGTCTTCACTAGACAATTGACCCTTTTGTTTGAAAACTATTTTTCCTTTGTCTTTTCTAATGAAGCCCCACCAAACTTCCTCATTTTCCTTCGAACCATCTGTAAAATAACAAATATTAGCCCCTTTAGGGATTTCTGTTATTTTGTCTTTTTTGTTTAGTTTACTCTGTCCAAAAATTATCTGAGTATCTTGTAGCAATTTGCTCCACTTAGCCCATGTAAACTGATGAATCTTAGGTGCTTCGCTCACTAGGTTTTTAGATTCTCTCACTAGCTGAGCGATGCCCTCACCTTTTGATTCTACAATTATCTGTTGATCTAGAGCTAAGGTTTTTATTGGTATCAAGCATTTAGCAATACTGGGTAAGATGTCAGTTGCTGATTTTGGTTCCTGTTTTAGCTGATTAGCAGGTTTTGGGTATGACATGAACTCTATCGGATTCTTCCTATCTTTTTCGTTATACAATACTAGTTCTATTTCATCCGTAGTATTTTCAACACTTACTACCAATCTTTGATCCGATTCTCTTCTTGCTATTTTACCTGAGGCTAATGCTAAGTCAATTAATTGTAGCCTGATATTTTCGAATTCATCGCTCCAATAAAATTAATTTCCTTTCGTGGCCCCATAAAGAGGTTTTGCTAATTTTGCGTATCCTGGTATCAGATCCCTGATAAAATTCATGTGCCCCATGAAGCTTTGTTAAATTTTTAGGCTTTTTGGGCTGTTTTGTCTCAAATCTTCCAATTTTTCCCTGGTAGTTTTTGAGAGTCCTCGATCCATTCCCGTTGTTGCAAAGCCTAAAAAATCTACTTCCTCTTTACCTATTTCGATTTTCTTGTAACTGGGCTTGTAACTTTCTTGTAAACCTGTCATTAGCGTGACCACGATAGCCTGCGTTAGGGCTATTTAAATAGCCTTGGGGGAGCCTTGTGTAACAATAGCTTTTGTACGGAAGGTAAACGCGGTTCTAGCCATACTATTTTCAGTCAACGGAACTGTCCAGAAACCGTTTGCTAAGTCAATTTTAGTCAATATTTTGCCCTTAGGTAAACCGTTGGTTACATCTTTCGCATTAATTAAGTACCTCGTATCTGGTTCCGATACTTTATTTAAAGATTTGAAGTTATTGACCACACGATAACTTTTATCCGGTTTAGGGACGGCCTGCAGCGGTGAATTAGTGACCGCGTTTTGTATTTCTTTAATTACTCCTAATTTTTCTAATTCTTTAATAGTTTCTTCAATTTCAGGTAAAGCTTTTTTATTAATAGGGTATTGCCGTTGTGGTCTATGCACACCTCCCTTTATTTCATACTCATATTCTTTACCTAACAGGCCTACATCATTTTTAAATTTCGCGGTTCCTCCTTTATGTTTTTCAAGGATTTCTCTTAATTTGTTTTTATCAAGTATGGTTTCTTGTACCATTCTATCAATTTCCCCTTTAAGGTCGACCATTTTCATCCATCTGACAGGTATTTCTTTATTAATTTTACCTACAATTTTAGTTGTATCTTGTAATGTCATCAGGTTTTCTGACTGATTAGGAATAATGGCTATGTCCTTCCACAAATACCAGTCCGTATCAATTGGGCCTTGAGTTTTATTAAAACTGTACACCCTCATCTTACCTTTTTGTTTTATGGCATTTTCAGGTAAGTCAGTAAGACAGCTTACCTCTGCACCTGTGTCTAAAATGAACGTTCTTCCATTGTAGTCGATATAAAAGAAACCTTCATGTTCTTTAACTAAATCTGATTGGATGGTCGCTTTTCCTTTAGGGGTTTCCTATTTTTGTTTTTGCTCAAATTGGTTATGTCTCACATATTTAGGCTTAGACTGTCCAGCACTGTAAGTTTTTTCTACAGTCAGTTTCTGTTTAGCTCGCTGTTCCCTGACTTTGTTTTGTTGTTCTGGAGACATTTTGTCCCATTCATCCCTAGAAACATATGTAGAGCTAGTTTGCTTACTGGCATTTTTTGTGAATGGAGGTCTTTGTTCCCAGTTAGGCTTTATCTGCACTCCTCTGCTTTGAGATCTGCCTCTCCTCTGAAAGCCTGCTGGTCTAAATTGGTCTCTTTCCTCCCTGTAGGTTTTCGGCTGCCCAAAATATCTGGACCCTTGTTGAGCATCACGGCCTTGAGCCTTGAGTCTCTCGGAACGTCTCAGACCTTGCTGTTTGCTATTTCCCTGGGAATTTGAATCTTGATTACCTTTTTTCTCTGTCTCCTGTTTGGTCCATCTATCATACCTCACTGCAAAAGTCTGTAATTCCTCCCATCCAGTCTCATATCCCCAAGATTTTAATTTATTTAGACCTGGGAGATCTTTGTCAAACAGCAGCAGCTCTTCCACAGTTTCTGATGTGCTTTTTCCTTCAAGGGCTCTATTTTTGCAGAATAGTAGTAACCCTGTGCTTTTTATTTCTTTCAGTCTTTTCTCGTACGTTTCTTTTTTAGTCTCCCCAGAAATGTTTCTTTGGTGTAGAGAAACATCATTAATTTTTAGATTTAATCCCACAAGTTGATAAATCATTAGCTCTATATCTTCATCATGGATATTAAGCCTCTTTCCTAGCTGCACTATTTTCTGGCAGCTTCTCATGTTATCTTTCGAATCAAACTTCATTGCATTGAACATCCCTATTTCTGTGGCTGTTATAGTATGTTTAGTTCTTGTCCTAGTTTTTCTCTCTGAGCCCTGGTTAAAGTCATCTTCCAAGCAAACAGACACACTGGATACAGAGTCGTCATAGTAGTCACATTGTTCTCTATAGGCCCCCCTATTCTGAGGGCAAATTCCTTCTCTTTTCTTAGTCTTCACAGACGAGGCTGCAATTTCAGCTAAGCTTATGCCTAGCCCCCCTCTGGGAATCTGTTCTTCCCTCTCTTCTTCAGAGTATAGGTTATCACATCCAACTATTTCAGTCTTTGGTGAAATTTCTGGCAATGGTCTCCTATAATATATAGAGTTTTTCGATTCTTTTAAAACTTCCTTTCTGAGTTCAAATATGTCACCCATAATGGGATCCCTACCACTTCTTCCTCTATTTTCAGAGAGGGTCAAACGGAGTAATAATGACAGAGCTTTCTGACAAGAGTCTTTTTGTTCTGCAAGCATATCGTGTTTAGCTTTTATGCTTGTGTCCGGCATATCCAAAATTTTATCAGAAGTTGGCCCTGTGGCCGCTAAGAAAAGTCTCTGCATGTACTCAGGCTCTCTTCTGATTCTCTCTTTCAGATTATGCCCTGGTGCTGTTAGAGTTTTTCTCCCTGCATGATCTATGTGTTCTCTGGCATAACTACTACTCTTTCTGTCACGAGACAATGGTCTTGAATTTCTTTGATTAACTCTACCTCTCTGTGGAATGGGTTCGTCCCAATGGCACACCACACTTTCTTCACCATCCCATTCAGTTTCTTCAGCCTCGGTGGTTGTATCCTCACCTCTATTTTTAGTGTGGGCTTTTTTATTCATACTATTTAAAGTATGAACTAATTCATTTGCCAGCGGTATGTATTGAAGTCCAGGAGTAGTCTCTTGAAAGTCTAATCTTTTCTGAGGGCTAGGGCCAGGTTTTTCTACATCAGAATAATAAATTTCTGTTTCATGAGAATCCCTGCGTTTTCTTTGGGGCATAGCTGTACCATCATACATAACTCTTGTTTTACCATAGTATACTTCTATACTGGAATCTGTGGTTGGTTTATATGTTACTTCCATCCCTGGCTCAAAAAGAACTTTAATTTTGTCTCCTTTCATCCTATTGTTATCAATTCGATAACATAGGATGTGATACGGTATACGGATTCCTGATGAGGAGTTGGGCATACATTTAAATCTGGTGGTATTTTAGCCATTTGAGTCATTAGGGTCTTTTATTTTTGGAAATGCAGACTAGGACACTTACACCCTGTAATCAAGGAATTCTTTTTAGGTTTTTACAGATACTCTTTGGTTCTGCCGCACGGTTTCGCTTTTCTTCTAATAGAGCGTCCTCTATTTATTTTTGCAAAGTTTTTGGGTTATTCAATTTGATTGATTAAATTATTTCATCATTTGCTCCTGGTTTTATAATTTTAAGACCAACGAACCCCCATGTAAAAGTTTATTCACGATTAATACCGTTCCAAATTATTTTACATCCTAACCAGGACATATAAATAATCCCGCGGTAACTAAAGAGCCTATCCTTTAGTCGTGCTTTTAAGAGTTAGGTGAACAGTCTCTGCAAATTCGTATTTTATTATAAAGATAATAAGAATTATAAATATAATAAATTTCCCCTTCGTAGTATAAATCTACCTTTTTAGGTACTCTTCAACCGTGTTCGCTATACAACAATAACCCTGTCGTAAGCTGCCTCTTTGGCTAGGCTATAAATCAATCAAAGTTCACACTGATTTTTCTTATATCAGAAATCATGCTCACCCTCTGTAGTTTTCCCCCCGGTTGGGATCGTCCTGATCCAGGAAAGAAAAGGGTGAAGCGTACTCAAAAATCCAAGTTCCAGTCAGATGATGATATTAAATGTTTAACAATATTTAATAAAAGAATCAAATTGAAAAGAATACTTGTTACAGATTATAATAGAGTACTAAACTAACAGAGTAATATTAGCTAGGCTTAAAGCTTCTTGCATCCGAAAACTGCTGGCGTTCCGGACTGGAGATTGCAAGGATGAGCACTTGAATTCTGTCCAGGTCTCTTCTTTTATAGTCCGAATTTAAATATCTTCGTCATATTTACTGTAAGGCCATATCACATGTACAACTGCTGATTTCAGCTTGTGTCTAACACTCTTCCAGTACCCGCGTGACTGTCCAGTCAGCGGCACTTCCCCCGAAGATACAATAGCTCCCCTGTATGTATGGACAAAGACCCTTGTCACTGCTCTCTCATGTGACTTGAGAGTAGCAGCAATGGACAGAAAACTCTTTATTCAAAACAATATTTTTAGACAGTCATATGCTTTAGTAAACCAGAGAGCGCATCTGCAGCATTATTAGTTACAGGCTTCTTATTGTGACCCTTCCATCGTTGTCGTCGAGTTTGAGGTGTGGGTGAAGGGAATGAAATGCCACTTTCAGATGGAGCCTCGTGACTCCTCAACACAACATACACGCGGAAGATGACGATTCGTTTCGGCGTGAACATACACGCAGATAGCTCAAAATGCGTATAGATAACACGCCACTTGACTTGAAAGTGGCGTGTATGTTTACGCAAAGTCATGATGTCATGTTGCTTTAGCAATGGAGTATTACTGGAGTAATGATGCTGAAAATTCAGCTTTGATTCACAAAAAATAAATTATATTTTTAGGCATGAAGAACAGGAGTCATCCGAAGGCCTGTTTGGATCAAGAGGGATTCGAATCTGAAGTTTCATTCAGTACATCCTGAGGGTCCGGGTTCTGAGGCAACTGTAAAACGCTGTTACTGCTTAAGCCAGCAAAACTGTTTCACCAGTGTCAAAAGCATCAAAATCACCAAAATGTTCCACAGGATCAGCAAGAGTGGGTTGTAGATCCACATTACTCCCCAATGTCGTTTCACTATCCGAATTGTTACTTGAGTTGCGAGTATACTGTATCCACCGCCGTTGGTCCACTATATGCCCACAAGTTGTTGCAGTTCACCGTTCTTCTAGGTTCACTGGCTGACCTCTCTCTCCGATGTGATCTGCTTCTACTCAGGCCGTCTAGATATTGTGAGTGTGTTCATCTGATGTGATACCAAAAAGAGTTGTAGACACGGTACTCTTTAATGCACCCATCTATTCCACAAACCAGGCAGAAATCTGGACTACGGCTATGTGCAAAATTGATGTGACTCAATAAAGATTTGAGAGTAAGAGCCACAAATACATAACAAATGACGCAGCGCCAAATCATTGTTTCTGGTGAAATTAAAGCAAGCTATCATACCTCAGATAAAACCAAAGAGTTGATTCTAAAATCGTATCTTAAATGTATCTTACCACCGCAACCAACGTGCCAAACTAAACACGTAACTTACAACACAGGAGGAAGAGAGAACCGTGTTGATCTTGTGACGCATGACGTTCTGTAATACGCACGCGCAATCAATGTGCCAACGTGCAGCGAATGAGGAGCAAGGAAACAAAGTCAGTCAGTGGCACTTCCTCGCGCCAGATTCTCACCATGGATAAACTCGATGATGTTGCGATCTCAACTTTAAAAGGTAGGTCATTTGCAGGGCTTGACATTAACTTTTTTGCTCACTAGCCAATGTGGCTAGTGGTTTTCCAAAGTTACTAGCCACACAGCATTTTTACTATCCACATTTTTGTTGTTGTGAAATCACCTCATAAAAGTTGACTATGGCATGCTAAAATTTACTTGAACTAGATTTACAACCTGTGGGATTCCAAAATGTATTAAAAGGTTTAATATAGGTTTACATTGAATTTAGATTATTAGCAGAGTTTTCTAGCAAAAGACTCCGGTCAGTCTTGTTTTACTGAAACTCTTAATGACTCTCGGATTTTGTGTTTTAACAAGAGAGTCCTGCCAGTCCTGTACTCGGGTCTCAGCAGTTGAATAGATATGCTGAGTGAATTAGGGTGGGCAGCACTCTCAGTCTAGAACCGGTTCCTAAACCTGTCTATTTTGGTTCCTGCCTCTAAAATGTATATAAACTGTAAGAGAACATTCACGTTCAGACTTGGTGACTGCAGCTACCGACAGCTCGTGTTCTCAATAAAGAATCCTGCTGAAGAAACAACCAAGTCTCCTGGTCTTTCGATTCTAAGTTCACAACAAACCCTTTTAAATGTAAAACCACTGTACACACCCAAATCAAGAGTACATAATTGTATAACAATACAGGTCATTATCATTAGCTCTGATAAGGTTGTGTATAAAGCTCTTATTTTTTTATTTTTTTAAACCATGTATTAAGATAAAGACATAAAAAGTAGCTTCTTCCCAGCTAACAAAAATATGTCCTAAGAACGTTGTGGGAACGTTGACTTGAAACGTTCTAAAAATGTTGAAATGTCCAGTTTGCGAAACGTTGCTGGAATGGTATCTTAATGTTAGAAAAAACATTGCTGGAACGTTAGCATAATGTTGCTGGAACGTTATCTTAAGGTTAGCATAACGTTGCCGGAACGTTAGCATAACATTGCTGGAACATTGTCTTAAGGTTTGCAAAATGTTTCTGGAACATTATCTTAAGGTTAGCATAACGTTGCTGGAACGTTAGCACAACATTGCTGGAACATTATCTTAAGGTTTGCATAACGTTGCTGGAACGTTATCTTAAGGTTAGCATAACGTTGCTGGAACGTTATCTTAAGGTTTGCTTAACGTTGCTGGAACGTTATCTTAAGGTTTGCATAACGTTGCTGGAATGTTATCTCAAGGTTAGCATAACGTTGCTGGAATGTTAGCACAACATTGCTGGAACATTATCTTAAGGTTTGCATAACGTTGCTGGAACGTTATCTTAAGGTTAGCATAACATTGCTGGAACGTTATCTTAAGGTTTGCATAATGTTGCTGGAACATTATCTTAAGGTTTGCATAACGTTGCTGGAACGTTATCTTAAGGTTTGCATAACGTTGCTGGAATGTTATCTTAAGGTTAGCATAACGTTGCTGGAATGTTAGCACAACATTGCTGGAACATTATCTTAAGGTTTGCATAACGTTGTTGGAACGTTATCTTAAGGTTAGCATAACATTGCTGGAACGTTAGCACAACATTGCTGGAACATTATCTTAAGGTTTGCATAATGTTGCTGGAACGTTATCTTAATGTTTGCATAATGTTGCCCGAACGTTATCTTAAGGTTAGCATAACGTTGCCGGAACGTTATCACAACATTGCTGGAACATTCTTAAGGTTAGCATAACGTTCATGGAACATTATCTTAAAGTTAGCATTACGTTCATGCAACGTTATCTTAAGGTTAGCATAACATTGCTGGAACATTGGCATAACGTTGCTGGAACATCATCTTAAGGTTAGCATTACGTTCATGCAACGTTATCTTAAGGTTAGCATAACATTGCTGGAACATTGGCATAACGTTGCTGGAACATCATCTTAAGGTAAGCATAACGTTCCTGCAACGTTCTTTCCCCCAAAATGTTATTATCAATACAACATTCAAAGAACGATAAAATGTCCACTTTCTTTCAAGTTAAAATGTTATTTTAAGGTTAGAAAAAAAATTCTGCACTATTCGTCCAACTTTATTTTTTTATTAACACAACCATGTGAATTATAAGTGCACACTTTTACAGCACATCAAAAAGCAGAAAATTTCATATGATTATCATACATTTTAAACGCTACATTATAGCTTAAAAAAACAACAACAAATATTTTCATATAAACATTTAAATGAAATGAAAACGGTGTTTAAGGGTTAGTTCACCAAAAAAATCTGTCTGTAATTACTCACCCTCATGTTATTCCAACCACGTAAGACTCCCGTTCATCTTCAGAACACAAATTAAGATATTTTTGATGAAATATGAGAGCTGGCTCACTCCTCCATAGGCTTCTAGGCAATTTTATTCTGGCGAGTTTATCAAGCGACGACAACAATTTTTGTACACACAAAAAAAAACAAAATAAAGACTTTATTCAACTATTAATTTTCTTCCGTATGGGCCTCTGAGTGACTTCACTAGTGCTGGGAGAAAAAAATCGATTCACCTAGGTATCGCGTTGTTTTTTTTTTTAAACGATCTTAAAAAAAATTTTTTATTACAGAATCGATATTAATTCAAATTAAATTGCTTTATTTTTGTCCTTGCTTATAGATGAGGTTGACCGAAGTAAGTCACTTTCGTTCCAACAAAGGATGAAATGTGTTGTTAAATTTTGAGTGTCGAGTAACGTAATATCCCTTTCAAGTGGATGCGTAAAAGCGACGTGAGATTGAATGCACTGATAAGTCCTCGCGCTACTCATATACTGGGAGAGAGATAAGACAATAGAGCTGCACGATTCATCTTTAAAAAAATGTGATCTCGATTCAAACACCCACGCAATCTGCTTCCATTTCGTCTGTCTATTAAACCTTTGACAAAATCAAATCGCAACATTTAAAGCTGACTCTGAGTCAGGAGTCGTCATGAAACAGCTTCACAAACAGTCTTTTCAACCTCATAGGATCATTATTTCTGTGATACAATAGTTAAAATTATCATAGAAGTACTAGGATAAAAGTTAAAATTTCAAATATAAACACTGATGTTTATGATAGCGATCAAAATAGAGTAAAGCCCCAATCACACCTAACGCGTTTTTCCGGTTCGAAAACGCGAGGCGCACAGCACTGCCCCAATCACACAGTACGAGCAGTGAACTGCGTTTTTTGTTGCTAGGCAAACACAGAAACAGCTGTCCTGTCAGTCAAGTAAACGTCAAATCAGCCTTTTATTAACTTTGTTTATTTTCTGTTAACATTGTGGTAGTTACGATTCGTGCAGTAAAAAATCGTTACGAAAAGACAAAATCATAATACCAGCAGTATCAGCACCTATAGGGATGTTCGCCGGAGTCAAATGTGACGTCACGATATGGGCGTGGGCGCGAACTGGTTGGCAGAAAGAACCAAAACATGTCGCATGTCGCAGCAGTCTACCTGTGTTTTGTCAGCATATGTTAATTATTTGTCCGAAGAAGCTAAAAAGAGATATAATTAAGCTTTTATATAACCAGGGTTCATGTTCTCTGCCTGATCCATATCACCTGATTGAGAATTTTTTGTTGTTCTTTGACATTTAAACGAAGTCAGCAATTTCGTTGGATTTACAGCTAAAAAATCTGGCGGCACATTACTGGAGTAAAAAAAGCATCTGTGAAAGCAGTGCAGTTTGAGTGTTTCGGAACGTGTATGTGATCGGAGAGAAAGATGAGGCCCTTCTCTGACTACGTTGGTGAGATGAGATGAGATGAGATCATGCAATGCTGACAGTACAATGACAGTTGCACAGATGTTGGGAGTTGGGAACCGGTGAGAAAATGTCCGGTAGCCTACCCGGTAACTTCACCAGTAATAACAATATTAATTTAGTTCTGCTTAACGGTTCCTGAACGCTGTAACTAACAGCTGCCCAGCCATCAACACAGCCACGTGTAATTTGTTTACATACGAGCTGCACTAGGTCTATATCTGTATTCTAAGAGTTATTATTACTTATGGATCTCGTTAATAACTTGACAGCACTTAAATGTGTATTCTTACAAGTTAAAGAACAAATGTTTGTGCAATTCCTTTTTTTCACCTTTTATGAGGCCAAAAAAAAAAAAAAACCTGTCTGGTAAAAAGTCAAAAAAGTTAACTTCAGGCCCTGTATATAACATTGGTTAACATACGTAAAAATGTATGAAAATACAATAATTTGCCCTTAATTTATAAGGATATGTACACAGATGATACACACAGTACAGTAACCAATCTTGCCAATCACACAGCACGATACAACCATTTTTGTTCTGTGTTTGCGCTGCGCAGCAAGCGGCTATTACTTTTCTTCTGCCAACCAGAGCGCATGTAACCGCGTCGTGACGTCACGGCGAAGATCCCTATCGTGATAGTATCGAATCGGGAGATAGTTGTATCGTCCCAGCCCTAGAGTTCACAAGAGCAGCGAGAACTGAGAAGATGACGCAGATGGGTCTCGGATGTAGTGCGGCACTTTTGTGAACTCACTCAGAGGCCCACAAATAAAAAAATTAATAGTTGAATAAAGTTGTTATTTTTGCACACAAAATTGATTGTTGTCGCTTGATGAATTTAAGGTTGAGCCAGTCACTTGGACTATTTTAACAATGTCTTGACTAAGATTAAATTTTGGTATGTTTTAGCTTACCTCAAGGGCATCCAAGATGTAGGTGTCTTTGTTTCCGCAGTAGTTTCAATTTTGATATTTTTAGGTCAAACCGTTCTTGTCTGTCAGTCATATCATGCAGGTCTATGGTTACTGTCTCAAAGAGCATGCACAGAGTCCAAATTAAAACATCGTCCAAATTAAACAATTCCCCATCGTAAGTACACATTGATGGCCTAAGACACGAAACGAGCGGTTTGTGTGAGAAAACGACCAGTATTTATATCGTTTTTTACCTCTTATACACAGCCACGTCCAAGTGATCTGAGTGCAGGAGCGCATCCTGGTGTGTGACGTGTGCGCAGACTGGTGCATAGATATATACACTAGATGTCGCCTTGGCTACGGCAGTTCATTGGAACGAATGCCGTAGGCAAGGCGACATCTATTCTAGTATATATATATCTATGCCCTCAGATCACTTGGACGTGGCTGTGTACAAGAGTTAAAAACGATAGAAATACTGGTCGTTTTCTCACACAAACCGCTCGTTTCGTGTCTTAGGCCATCAATGTGTACTTACAATGGGGAATTGTTTCATTTGGACGATGGGGAATTGTTTAATTTGAACGATGGGAAATTGTTTAATTTGGACTCTGTGCATGCTCTTTGAGACAGTGACCACAGACCTGCATTCATAGGACTATCAGACAAGAACGGTTTGACCTAAAAATATAAAAATTGAAACTACTGCGGAAAAAAAGACACCTACATCTTGGATGCCCTTGAGGTAAGCTAAAACATACCAAAATTTAGTTTCAAAGTGAGCTATCCCTTTAAGGGATAATTCCAGTATTTAGCACTTTGAGTCTCTTTTCTGGTTTGTTTTGGATGAACTAGAGTGGTGGACAAATCACCTTTGACAGCTTCAGAGTCGCTGGCTACCGGCATGCACGAACATGTCCTTAAAACAACCCTCAACGCTCGTTTCCAAAACTGTGCAACTCACCGAGTGGCTAGTGGTGTTCGTTGATGTTCCAAAACAAGTAGCGTAGCGAAATACAGTTTCTGTCGTGTTTTATTTGACATTTTGTAAAATCCCATTGATTTCTGTTGGAGGACTCATTGCTCGTTGATATTACTGTGCTTCAGACTCAAATATCGAGCGGAAGTTTATACGCAGTTGTGAGTTATCTGAAAAAAAAATAATTCCACTATAGCAAATAACACAGATTGAAATCATACATTGTGCCGATATATTTGTTTTTAATCATCAACGAACACCACTAACCACTCTGTTAGTTGCACAGTTTTGAAAACTAACGTTAAAGGTTGTTTTAAGGACATGTTCGTGCATGCCCGTAGCCAGCCACTCTGAAGCGGACAAAGGCGATTCTAAACGAGTCAAAAAGTCGAGACAGGACCCATCGTCAACATTTCTGTGTCCACCACTCTAGTTCATCCAAAACAAACCAGAAAAGAGACTCAAAAGTGCTAAATACCGGAATTATCCTTTAAAAGGATTAGTTCACCCCTAAATGAAAATTTCCCAATAATTTACTCACCCCAATGCCTTCCAAGATATCTATGTCTTTCTATCCTCAGTGGGAGAGAAATTATGTTTTTCGAGGAAAACATTTCTGGATTTTTCTTCTAACAACAGACTTCATTGGTGACCATCGTTTTTAAGTCCAAATCAATGCAGTTTCAAAAGTCTTTGAAGTGTTTAAACGGGCTGTACGCGATCACAGCTGAAGAAGAGGTTGTTATCTAGCGAAACTATTGGGCGTTTTCAATTTTTTTTTATAATTTATAGACTTTTTACCTTCAATAGTTCGGATTGAGCTGATCAACAAACGGACAGGGAACTACGTCATCACGTTGAAAGGTCACGCCGGCACCGGCAGAAGTATCGCCCCACTGTTTACAATGCGACCGTACGTAGGAGGATAGTTCAAATAGTATTGTTTGCAATTATATATAGTAATAGTATTCACTGAATATGAATAGTATATGAATAACATTCTGCTGAATATGAAAAGTAGTTCAAATAGTATTGCCGGCGTGACCTTTCAACGTGATGACGTAGTTCCCTGTCCGTTTGTTGATCAGCTCAATCCCAACTATTGAAGGTAAAAAGTCTATAAATTATAAAAAAAATTGAAAACGCCCTATCGTTTCGCTAGATAACAACCTCTTCTTCAGCTGTGATCGCGTACAGCCCGTTTAAACACTTAAAAGACTTTTGAAACTGCATTGATTTGGACTTAAAAACGATGGTAACCAATGAAGTCTGTTGTTAGAAGAAAAATCCAGAAATGTTTTCCTCGAAAAACATAATTTCACTCCCACTGAGGATAGAAAGACATAGATATCTTGGAAGGCATTGGGGTGAGTAAATTATTAGGAAATTTTCATTTAGGGGTGAACTAATCCTTTAAGGGGTTGGAACAACATGAGGGTGTATAATTACTGACAGAATATACATTTTTGGGTGAACTAACCCTTAAATATAAGTAGTGTGGGGGTGCCAAACTAGCACTGTGGTCCAGTCTCTTCATGCTGTGGTCCAGTCTCTTCATGCCCCGTCTATAAAGTGAACAGATTGACTGATGTTACTAATGGTGATTTATTGTTTCATAAACATTTAATAATAACATTGTGACTACTCAATAAATGTTAACCCTTAAGTTATTTAGGCTGTGCTTTGAGTCCTATAAATATTAAACCACACAAGATTAAAATGTAGCTTACAAATGTTATACAATGGAAAGGTTCAATAACACATTGTAAAGGATTAGCTACACCTGAAAATGAAAACTATCATTGAGGGGAAAATAAGATAACGTGCATCAAAATTCTGTACCTGCTAAACTTTTCTAATTTGTACTAATTTGCCATACTATATGGAAGTAGGAATATAATACTTTCATTGTATGACAATAGCAGCATTGAGATAGGTCTTCTGAAGCTAACGTTATTATAATAAAATTATAAAAATGTATAAACCAGGGGTCAGTTGCATAAACATAACCACTATGTTAAGACTGTGTCTTAAGAACTAGTATGATCAACTAGAAGTTAATTAGGGGTAATAATCAGTCTTACTGTTCGGTGTCAAATTAGACCAATCTATTATGTCAATGGATCAATGGAACATTAATGGCTGGACTACTATGAACTGTAATCTCAGAATTTCATTATTGCAGACTTTAAACCCTGATATTATCTCATTAAATGAAACGCATCTACCTTGCGATGGTTATATTGATTTTCCAGATTATTCTTGGTTTGGTAATAATAGAAAGATGCATGTAAGAGCTAGAAAGCCTTCAGGAGGTGTTGGTATTTTGGTTAAAAACAATTTGATGGAATATTTTAGAGTTAATGTGATTGATAAAACAATGGACGATATAATAGGTATACGACTGAAACACCGGGAACTGCAGTATAGTATAGTGATTTTTTCTTGCTATTTACCACCAGAGGGATCTACAAGAGGACGGGACTCAATTACTTTTTTTAGTCACTTGTTAGCGCAGCTTTACTCTGTGGATGCTGATGCTATTTATATATCTGGAGACTTTAATAGTCGTATCTCGAATAAAGATGACTATATAGAAGACATTGATCATGTCCCATCCCGAGTGTCTATAGATGTAAATGCAAACAGCCATGGGGAATCCTTCCTTGAATTTCTCAGGGACTGTAAATGCTGTGTTTTAAATGGGAGAATAAATCCTGAAAAAGATAATTTTACATCTATATCACCAAAGGGAAAAGCTGTTGTGGATTATATAATAACTCCCCATGATTGTCTGCATACTTGCGTTGAATTTGAAGTGATCACTGCATCTGAGCTTTTGGATAATACCCCTACTTGCTTTGATTTTATAGGTGAGAGATGTAAGTTACCAGATCATTCTTTGTTAATGTTTAAATTTAAAATGAATGCTTCTGTTGAAATGCACTCTTCTGAAGGTGATAGTGAGATTTCTTTGACTAGACGACGATCTAGAATATTTCCAGATAACTTTTTTTCTTCTAATATAAGTCGTCTTGCACTAGTGGAACTTATCAGCAAGTTAGAAGAAGGCAAGAAAATACAAAGTAGTATTGATAATTGGTATAACTCATTTTGTGATGTAATATGTAGAGAAATGAATACACATCTACCTACAAAATCTAATTTTCAAAGTCAGAGGGAGACATGTCAGAAAGTGGGTAGGACCAAGCCATACTGGAACGAGGAACTTAAAAAACTTTGGAACAATAAAAGAAATGCAGAAAACGAATTTCTAAAATGTAAAAATCCATTGATTAGACAACAACTTAAAGATAAATATACACAAACTCAGTTTATTTTTGATAAGAGAATACGGTTTTATAAAAGGCAATTTAGAAGAGGACAAGCATTACAATTAGATCGATTAAAAACTAATAACCCACAACAATTTTGGAAAGAAATAAACAAATTGGGTCCTAAGAAATTGAAAAAAAATCCCAATGGAAATTATACTAGAGAATGGTGAAACGGAAAATAAAAAAGAAATAGTGATTAGAAAATGGGGCAAGGATTTTTCAGATTTATTTTCAGGAAATTATATTTCGCCAGGTTTTGATGAGGCACATTTAAATAACATTCGTGTTAAGAAATGTAAGTCTGAGATGATTATGGATACACCAGATTATTGTCCAAATATATTTCTGAATCATGAAATTACTATGGAAGAAGTTAAAAGGGCTATTGATAATGCAAAACTAAATAAAGCAGCTGGTATAGAGGGGATCCCAAATGAAGCTTTAAAAATTCCGCAGCTACTAGAGATCCTATTCCATCTCTTTAAGACATGCTTTGAACATGGTATAATTCCGTCAACATGGCGCAAGTCTATTATTAAACCTATTCCAAAGTCATCAAGAAATGATCCTAGAATGCCCCTTAATTATAGGGGAATTAGTCTTCTTAGTACAGCCTACAAATTGTATTCCAATATACTGAATTATAGGCTTACACAGTACTTAGACATGGGTCAGTATCTTGTGGATGAGCAGAATGGATTTAGAAGGAAACGAGCATGCATCGATCATATATATTCTGTATCAACTATTATTAGAGCTAGAATTGCTGAAAGTAAATCCACCTTTGCATGTTTTATTGATTTTCAAAAAGCCTTTGATTGGATTAATAGAGAGCTGCTTGCTTTTAAACTAATTGAAGCAGGAGTGGATGGAAAATTCTATAAAACAATACAAGTAATGTATAGTGGTACAGTTGCTAGTGTCGAGATTAATGATTTATTTACTGATTGGTTTGATACACCTTTTGGAGTAAAACAAGGTGATGTACTCTCCCCAACCCTTTTCGCTTTATTTGTGAATGATTTAGCTTTACAAATTAAGGATGCTAATTTAGGAGTATTACTTGATGGTATTAAGTTGGGAATTTTATTATATGCGGATGATATAGTCTTGTTGGCTGAGTCTGAGTCTGAATTACAGAAAATGTTAAATGTGGTTAATCTGTGGTGTTTTAAATGGCGATTAGCTATAAATCAAAGCAAAACACACGTAATGCATTTTAGAAAGAAAGGCATTGAAAGAAGTACATATATATTTAGCTATGGCTCAGTCAATTTGGACTATGTTAGTTCATATAAATATTTGGGTTTTGTTCTTGATGATTTTTTGACCTATGAAGTTGGTATTAAGTCACTTGTTGATTCGGGAGGGAGAGCTTTAGGATCAGTTATCAATAAATTAAAAGTATGTAAGGATCTTGGATATTCTACATATACTCGACTTTATGAGGCATGTGTTTCTCCTATATTAAATTATGCTGCAGGGGTGTGGGGCTTGAAAGAGTTCAAAACAGTAGATACTATACAGAATAGAGCCATACGATGTTTTTTGGGGGTTCATAAATTTGCTCCAAACCTAGCAATTCAGGGAGATATGGGCTGGGTACCAGGAGTTGTACAGAGAAAATGCGAAATGATACGATTGTGGAATCGACTAATCAGAATGGCAGAGGATAGAGTAAATAAGAGAGTATTTAGTTGGAGTAAAGCTCATAGGTCTCCATGGGTAAAGGAGATTTATTCTATTTTTGAAGAGGTGGATATGTTGTATATCTATAGAAATAATTTAAGTTGTAATGTCAATTCGCTTAAACATAAGCTGTTAATGGAATATGAAGAAAAATGGTTTGAAAATGTTTTATTAAAGCCAAAATTAAGAACATACATGCATATCAAACAGAATTTTAGTCCAGAATTATATGTTACATCTCGTTTATCTAGAAGTCAGAGATCTTTGGTTGCACAGCTGAGATGTGGGATTTTGCCTTTAGCCATTGAGGTTGGTCGATTCAAAAATACTCCAGAGGAAAATAGATTATGTGTGCTATGTGATCTTGGTGAAGTAGAAAGTGAATCTCATTTCCTTTTGTATTGTACACATTATGATGATCTAAGGGAATCTTTGTTTCTGGAAGTTACACGACAAATTCCAGAAATATTTTGGTATTGTAACGATCACCAGCTGGAGTGCCCTTGAGAGCCACCAGAGGGCACTCCACATAAGACTCTCCTATTCACTCACAAACTACAATTCCCATAACTCACTGCCTGGACTCATCATCACTTATCACTGATCACATTCACCTGTACCTCATTCACTGATTGTATTCACCTGTCTCATCCTGTTAGTCTGTCTATTTATACCATGTTCATTCATTCACTCACTGCGAAGTCTTGTTGTACTGTCAGTCTGCATTTCCGAGCGTTTATTCCGTGTTTGTTTTCTGTTTTGACCCTGGACTGTTTATTGGACTCTGTTTATTGCCGCCTGCCTTGACCACTGCCTGTTTACTGGTTTACGAATTTGGATTACCCTTATTTAATAAAGCTGCATTTGGATCGATCTTCTTGTCTCTGAGCATTCATGACAGAAGACTTCGCCACACCCAGATCCAGCAGCTATGACCTCCAGGAATCCAGCAGTACAGATCTCGCCTGATCTTCCCAGCATGAGCCGGGAGTTCGCTGGACAGATCGCAGCCTTGGCCCTGGATAGCCTCGATCTGTTCCAGTACACCTGGGGGTTTGTTCCTCTCGCTGCCTCTTGCTCTCTGGGTGACGAGGCAATTAAGTTGTGTTACAGGCTGGGGGCTAAGGAGGTTGACCCGAGGGAGCTCCCCGATCTCTCCGGTCTGGATTGGAGAGAGGCACTCTCCAGATGTCTGGAGAGCTTCCTTCCGTGGCACGCCATGTCACCGTCTGCACTTCACGCCAGTCCAGCCGAGCCTGCATTTCACGCCAGTCCAGCCGAGCCCGCAACTCACGCCAAATCTGCCGAAGCCAAGACAGTATGCGTCATGCCCGCCAAGCTAGAGCCTTCACCGCTGGTCCCGTCCAGCACAGAGCCCTCTTCGCCGCTGGTCCTGTCCAGCTCAGAGCCCTCTTCATCGCTGGTCCTGTCCAGCACAGAGCCCTCTTCACCGCTGGTCCTGTCCAGTTCAAAGCCCTCTTCATCGCTGGTTCTAACCAGCTCAGAGTCCTCTTCGCCGCTGGTCCTACCCAGCTCAAAGCCCTCGCTGACGCTGGTCGCGTCAAGCTCAGAGCGCGCTGATCCTGATCCAGAGACTGAGCTTCACGTCGCTTCTGCCGATCCAGAGACTGAGCTTCACGTCGCTTCTGCCGATCCAGAGACTGAGCTTCACGTCAGTCCTGCAGAGCCAGAGCTTCACGTCACGTCTGCCCGTCCAGAGTCTCGTCCCGCCGAGACTGAAATTGTTCCTGAGCCTGAATCTGATACTGATCCTGAGCCTGAATCTGTTTCTCTTCCTGCGCCTGTGTCTTCGGACAAGATGGCCGAATCCACGCCTGTGTCTTCGGACAAGATGGCCGACTCCACGCCTGTGTCTTCGGACAAGATGGCCGACTCCACGCCTGTGTCTTCGGACAAGATGGCCGACTCCACGCCTGTGTCTTCGGACAAGATGGCCGACTCCACGCCTGTGTCTTCAGACAAGATGGCCGACTCCACACCTGTGTCTTCGGACAAGATGGCCACCGCCGAGCCAGTGTCTCAGGACAAGATGGTCTCCGCCGAACCAGTGTCTCGGGACAAGATGGTCTCCGCCGAGCCAGTGTCCTCAGCAGAGTTACCCTCAGCAGAGATGGCTGCCGACATGCCTTTCCCTGAGCCGGTGTCTGTTCCAGATCCAGAGCCGGAGCCACTGTCTGTGTCTGTTCCAGTTCCTGAGCCGTTGGTGTCTGTTCCTGAGCCAGAGCCAGTGGTACCAGTTCCAGTGCCAGTTCCGGTGGTGCCAGTTCCAGTTCCCGAGCCGTTGGTGTCTGTTCCAGTTCCTCCGCCGTGGCCGCCCGAGAGGTCTTCACCGCCGTGGCCGCCCGAGGGGTCTTCACCGCCGTGGCCGCCCGAGGGGTCTTCACCGCCGTGGCCGCCCGAGGGGTCTTCACCGCCGTGGCCGCCCGAGGGGTCTTCACCGCCGTGGCCGCCCGAGGGGTCTTCACCGCCGTGGCCGCCCGAGGGGTCTTCACCGCCGTGGCCGCCCGAGGGGTCTTCACCGCCGTGGCCGCCCGAGGGGTCTTCACCGCCGTGGCCGCCCGAGGGGTCTTCACCGCCGTGGCCGCCCGAGGGGTCTTCACCGCCGTGGCCGCCCGAGGGAAAGTCTCCGCCCAGGCCGCCTGAATGGTCGTCTCCGCCCTGGCCGCCTGAAGGTTCGTCTCCGCCCTGGCCGCCTGAAGGTTCGTCTCCTCCTTGGCCGCCTGAATGGTCGTCTCTGCCCTGGCCGCCTGAAGGTTCGTCTCCTCCCTGGCCGCCTGAAGGGTTGTCTCCCCCCTGGTCGCCTGCACAGCCTGCTCCGCCCTGGTCGCCTGCCCAGCCTGCGCCGCCCTGGTCGCCTGCACACCCTGCTCCACCCTGGTCACCTGCACACCCTGCTCCACCCTGGTCACCTGCACAGCCTGATCCGCCCTGGCCTCCCATCCTGCTGCAGTATCCAGGTCCTCTGCCGCTCCACGGGCCTGGCCCTCCATCCCGCCCCCGGGTCCGCCTCCGCTCCACCTCCCTCCTGGACAGTTTAGGAGCGTCTGGAATCCGCTCCTTAAAGGGGGGGCTATGTAACGATCACCAGCTGGAGTGCCCTTGAGAGCCACCAGAGGGCACTCCACATAAGACTCTCCTATTCACTCACAAACTACAATTCCCATAACTCACTGCCTGGACTCATCATCACTTATCACTGATCACATTCACCTGTACCTCATTCACTGATTGTATTCACCTGTCTCATCCTGTTAGTCTGTCTATTTATACCATGTTCATTCATTCACTCACTGCGAAGTCTTGTTGTACTGTCAGTCTGCATTTCCGAGCGTTTATTCCGTGTTTGTTTTCTGTTTTGACCCTGGACTGTTTATTGGACTCTGTTTATTGCCGCCTGCCTTGACCACTGCCTGTTTACTGGTTTACGAATTTGGATTACCCTTATTTAATAAAGCTGCATTTGGATCGATCTTCTTGTCTCTGAGCATTCATGACAGGTATGCTGATGATCAAAAATTATTATGTTTGTTTAAGTATGATGTGTTTAAGCTTGCAAACTTTGTTTCAAAGGCCTGGAAAAGAAGGCAAGCTAGTTTATTTAATTAGATTTAATTTTGTTCTGTGTAGGCTTATGGGTTTATATGGGTGGTTATGTGAATAAATGAGAATACATGTATGTATGATTACATGCATGCATGTATTTGAATAATATGTACTATTATTATTATTAATTCTGTTACTATTATCTGGGGAGCAATGTATTCTATGTACTTTGGATCTGTCTATTTAATGTATATTTTGTACATTTATCGTGTATATTAATCCTCTTGTTTATGTTTGTTGATATTGGTGTCTTGTAAGTCCATGCGGGCTGGGCGTAATCATACGCATGACACAATAATAAAATTTCATTCATTCATTCATTCATTCATTCATATGTTACTGACTTTAAAAAGTTATTAACAGTTTTAAAGAATAAAATTGGATGACTAACTTGTAAGACTAGTCTTAACAGTTTATGCAACTGGCCACAGGGCTTGGCATTAACCCTGTGGCCAGTTGCATAAACTGTTAAGACTAGTCTTACAAGTTAGTCATCCAATTTTATTCTTTAAAACTGTTAATAACTTTTTAAAGTCAGTAACATAAAAACGTAGATTGGTCTAATTTGACACCGAACAGTAAGACTGATTACCCGTAACTAACTTCTAGTTGATCAGACTAGTTCTTAAAGGGTTACTTCACCTCTGGGAAGATGAATGTGTATTTAAAATAGGTCATTTAAGTAGAAGAAATGTGAAGAAATTTTTGAATTTGGAGCTTTCTAGACTGAGAAAAGCCAGAAAATGTATTTTTGGCTTATGTGGTGTGGTGAGATCTGGTATTGCTCTCACGTTCCTGATTAACCCCTAGTATCAATGTGTCTAGGTGATCTTTTGCTGTCAGGTCAGAATAGGAAATTATTCCCTCAACTTGCTTGTTAACATTTATACCAGTAAATCTAGGTGTAGTCCCTACACTCCCAAGGAAACAATAATAAACATTACTAACTAGACATATGAATTAAAAGCATGCTTACCTTCCAGCTGAATCGCTCTTGGAACCCTTGTATATCTTCGATGATAAAGGATTAATGTATTGCTCTGTCTATTGCTACAAGAACTGTTTGTAAAAGCTGAAGTAAGACTTCACAGTGATTGTCTTTAGAAATAAAAATTTATTTATACAAAAGATTAAAACACTGTTAATACAAAAATCAATACTTGTAGCAAATCAAAAAGAAAATGTTACAGGATATAAAACTTCAGCTTATTCAATCTCAACAGGGCAGTCCTGTATGAGTGAATATTACAAAAACTAATTACCTTATCAGCAGTTCAAGCAATTCGAGTAAATATGAACTTGTTCTCATCCGAGGTTTACCAAGTTACATCAATACAGCAGAGCAGTTCAAACCAAAAAGAAATTCAGCCAGGATAATACTAGAAGAGGTTTGATTCCTCTCTAGGGATGCAATCGACATCAAAATCAAAAATGCAGCCCCTAACAATAAAATGCAGTCATATTTATACGAAACTGGGTTACATTGTTTCAATACAGTTTGGGTTTTTCCAGAGGAACTCAGTCTCATGACTGAGCTGACTGAGCTGCGTGCTTGGCTGTTCACAACCAAAATCTTGCGACACTAACAGTCTTTTACATCAGCTGGATTTTGTGCTGACAGCTCCGTTTCCCATGTATGGTCATTCTTGCGTCCTTTCCGTCCTTTGCGCTTTAGACGTTTGTGTGTGTGTGTGCGTGCATATGTGTCTGGGAGTGTGTATGTACGTTCGGAACACCTATTAGAATTCACAAATCCCACAACACCCCTTCTCGGACGTACAAGGGCACTGCCATATACATTGCTCTCATCATCTCCATCACGTTGCTCTCTAACAAAGTTCCTAGGGTAAATCACATCCAATTTATCAATTTTAATTCTGTAAATAAACTGAGAAGGCATAATGAAGTCCACACAGCACTCATAGAATCTATACATTAACTCATTTTCCCGATGGAAGAAGCCCATCGTAACTTTTCCGTGCTGAGTCAACAGACTCGCCATGCTCCTGTGGAACCAGCGCTGGGACACAGGCATCCACCTGAATGAGTCCCGATGTCTCGGGGCCTGATCCAATTTGACCAGATCCTCTGGGTAAAGAGCCAGCTCGGAACCACTGTCCGCCAAGCTCTCGTCCAACACCCTCAGCTCCCACCGGGCTTGTGTCAGGCGCCACAGACAGATCTAGTAGATCAAGTACATAAACAATCTGGCCGTTATAACGCGCCTGTTTAGTACAGAACCCCGGAACAACTTTATTATTCCATAGATAGGTTCGAATGTCAACACAGCACGTAGTCCTGGTCACACGTTCCCTGTGCCCAATTAGTAATTCAACTGCTTCATCTAAATTGATGATCAGCCATTTCATCGCAATGATAAATTTCATTGCTTCATAGGTTAAGTAATGAGTGCAGCCTGGATCCGTAAAATTAGCCCCTCGATCATAAAAAGCAAAAAGTCTTCATTTCGGCCATGTAATAACCCTTGGAAAGTATACAAGATTGACATAAGTTTTCAAACTCAAAGCAACCCCATTTGTGCTTCAGTTTTCAACGGGTAACATTTAACCTTCAGACAGTCATCACACATTTTATATATTCCATGTCCGTTGGCAATTCTCCGCCCATCCGGACCCTATTACAATAACACATCAACTTATAGGCTATGATTATTATCGTGATAAATAACACATCAACTTATGTTATAACAGGCAAATACAGTAACCCAAAGTTCTCAAAAACAAACATTGCCATCAACTGTAATTCCTAAGTCAAATCTCATTTTCTTGTTATTCAAAAAGAAATAAAAGAAAATAAACTATAATAAATCAAAACATTAAAAATTAACATCAATTTCATAATCAACATTAAACAAAAACAACCCAACATCAAAAGTGAATAAAGAGGGGGTAAAATATATATATATAAAAAATCAAAAATTAAAAATGTCAATTGACAATAGGCTATATATTTCCCTTCTTTGTTTTTTTTTTTCAGTTTGTCCATGACAATCATAATAAAATGCCAACAAAATCATAATTATGTTTCGTTCTCTTTTGACTCCACAATCAATCACAAAAATACAAAAAATGAAACAAAATAGTGATCAATCAATTGTTTCAAAATAGAACAAAGTAAATAAATCCCTCCAAATTCTATATGACCACTGTTTTGTCACTGTTTACTTTTTCGTACTTTAATAATACAATAATCTATTTCAGAAAAAAAATCTAAAATCTGAAACACAAAGGAATAATCATTTATATCCAGAAAAAATAGCAAGAAATAATAACTTTGGTTCATTCACATTTACGGAAGTCCCCGCCATCATTAAGATAATGAAATACAGCACTGCCAAGTTTCCACCAATGGTCTTAAGGCTGTATGTCATCAATAATTTAGAATAATCAAAAACATCTAGGTAAGGAACACAAGTTCCAAACCAGCATTTTTGAGCCAAATCATTGTAATATAGCACTGTGCAAATTTATACACAGCGATGGCCACAGAAAATATCATTACTTCGATAATTCCTCATTCGCCAAATAATCTTATTTGCGCACTCCTCAACAGCTAAGACACTAAATTCAGTAATAACGAATAATCGTTCAATACATTATACTGGCCAAGGCGTAAACACATCAAAACTATTTGTTCGGGCATGCGAATGGTTGATATTCCAGATATCCAATAAGAAATCAACCGTAAATTTATAGAGATAATACACACTATCTCCTTTTGGCGGTTCATCGCAATGCCATGTAGAATTGGTGCCATTGCCTACCAACGTCTTCAGCTGTTGTTGCGCCCAAAGTTTATCAAGGGATTACACTTCGATCCTTTCCCCATTACCAACTTTGTCTTCAAATGTCCGAAACCTTGCCACGCCATGTGACCCCCTTATAGCCCCTGTCGCTATAATAGGTCACACCTCCGTTTCTGACTCACTGTCAGTTAGTGGAAGCGAGGCCTTCCTGTTCTTCACTGAACCAGACACATCCGAAAGTTTCTTGCAAACCAGCCCCATTTTGGACGATTTAATAATCATTACCTTTATTACAATTATTGCTATGATAATTGTTAGGCAGATTATACCCATTTTTAGAAAATACCAAGATTATACTATTAGGTCCCAAACAGAAACCGCAAACTCTCTCACGTTATCTACGACCCATAAAATAGCTTTTACTGTATCTCCAATTAACGTAAAAAAGATCCCACACATTTGGTTTGAGTAGTTGCGAATTGTAATCCGATACGTTAATTAACGTCGGTGCCGCCGAAATTCCTTTTGAGAAAATTGTCGACCGGAAAGAAAAAATCCTTTCAATTCAGATTCGCTATAAACTATCCTGATTAGAGAACATTTATATTGTCATAATTTGATTCTATGCAATTAACATTAATGGAGCATCACTAGTTATTGAACTAATGTCACTCCATTCTTCACTGCTGCCAACCTTCTTTGATCCTATTCTCCTTAGATTTTTTTTTTTTTTCAAAATACATGTTCCTTATCATACATACAAGTAATATTCGGACTTTCCATAAGTCAAACATCTCAGAGCTTCAATATTGCTCCTCAGCTGGAAACCACAAATATTTGATTTCCTCATCTCGTCTGAATCAAACCTGCCCCAAACCAAAATTCCATCAACTCGACTTTAATCTTTTCTTGATCATTATATAAATTCTCTTGTCTCAAGCTGTTTCTTTAAAATGGACTAGAAGATCTAACATTAAATTTTAAAGAGGCCATCATTACCCTATAATTACCATACCTTTGTTCCAATCGTCTCAACATTGGTAGATAATACTTGGTACTCTAAAATCCATGAGCTAAATTGTGACTATTTAGACCCATAGTTTAGTTCTTCTTATTCGAGATTGAGATTTGGAATATATCCTCATTAGCTCTACTCAAATTAAACAACCTGCATGTTACCTTACGATTACTGGTTCTATCCAACCCCATCGCAAAGACCCTTTATTAATCGCATCACTATGGTTCTTCCAGATGCCTTGATTAGTATGGGTAACTCGGACAACACTAGACCAGCCCATACAATACAAAACAATAGCCGATCTACATTGCTATTCAGTTATATTTTTTAAACATAGTCAATAATACCCGAATGATTCGCTAGCTCCAAAGACAAACCTGGCCGGGGTGCATAACTTAAGGTTATTTGATGAAGTCTACTTCCACCTACCCCTTTGGCCCACAAGGTGTCATTGATAGTCCATGTCGTACGTTTGCCTTCTGCTTTCACCATGTCATTATCTGGGTCCTGTAATCCCATCCATTCATGCCATAGCTTAATAATATTAGCACCATGCCCCTCGAAAATTTTATCATCCCAAATCGAGGTATCATTCAAGTAACACACCCATGCGGATGCTGTTTCATAAGCAGACATACATTGCTTGTCAATGTCTCGACATTTCTCGTGATTTTCACACATTCCAATGGGCATAATCAGTTTTTCACATGTCACCCATTCTAATTCCACATAAGCTGGTTTAGGTCTATTTTTGTATACACCTATTATCAATACATATGGGTTTAGGCCCTTAGGCCAATAACTTAGTTGCACTGGGTTCCGGTTATCCACCGTTTATCCCATTTATTCTTACTAATTATAAACTTCGAGCCTGTCGAGGCAGATTTTCCACTCTGCCTACTGCTCTTTCTTTTATCGTCTATTGACAGGGCAATTGATTTTTAATAACTATCCTTGCCCAGCCACGATCTCTATACCATTGGGACAATTTGTTTAGTTAAACAATCCCAATCATTCATTTTTGATATCCGTAGCAATGGAGTATTCCATAATCGATATATGACCATAGTAGACGTCAAATTAAAAACATCTGAAAGATTATACTTAAGGCCCTGTAATTTGACGTGCGTCCGATTATATCCTTTTAAGTAATTCCATTGTAACCTAGTTTTATTATTAACAATCTTGTTTCCATAAATACTAGGCACTAATACGTTTAGTACCTGTGCAGTTCCAAAATGACTTATCTATATCCTTTATAAATCCTTTAAACATATTCTTTATCATTTTTGGTCCATATTTAGTACCATCAAAATTCACTGTCTGTTTTCTTACAACTTTCTCAACAACAAGGAGGCTACTCCTACCTCATTTGTTTGATTCTCTACTGAGATGCCAAATCCAACTATAAAGAGACATACTACCAGAACCATCATTAGGGCCAACAGTAACAGTCCTACTTCACTCCGGTCATGAGGCAATTCCTGATACTTCCCCTTTAGTCCGGTTCCTCTTTTCACCATCCTGTTGCTGAAAAACACAAAAAGATATAGATGCACAAAAACCTCCTAAGCTTTCCCTATCTGATCTATAATCCATGCGGTCATTCTACTCAGTTTGTTAGGTTTTCTGATAATTGTCCTTTCAACTTTGACCCCCTCTATTGATTTGCCTATACTTAGGTAATCAGAGGTCATGGTGATAGAAACTTTCACCTGCCATAATTACATTTACATTTACATTTACATTTACATTTACATTTACATTTATTCATTTAGCTGACGCTTTTATCCAAAGCGACTTACAATTGCTATATATGTCAGAGGTTGCACGCCTCTGGAGCAACTAGGGGTTAAGTGTCTTGCTCAGGGACACATTGGTGTCTCACAGTGGATTCGAACACGGGTCTCTCACACCAAAGGCATTTGTCTTATCCATTGCGCCACACCACCACCTTGTCCTATGTGAATCTAGCTTGACTTTTATTCTTTCTGTCCCTGAGAATGTCTGTTGTGACCTTGCTCTGACAGTCAGTGAGGTTTCCCGTACAAAATGACTATATTCTCTAGCCATGTATATCGGATATTCCTCCTGAAAAGACATTTTTGTTATCAATTCAACAAATAAGTCATGCACATATAACTCTTTATACATTCCTTCCTCTTTAAACTGAATTGAGTAACCATTGTCATATAATGGATCCCTCACAACCTTTTTCCAAAGGTGTAAATCAGTATTTCTCTGCAGTGTTTCCTCTAAAACACTGCCCCTCAACATTGGATCAGAGTCCAATGGCATCGGGCCACCTGAGCTTAGCAGCCTTCCCCACAGAAAGGCTTTCTCACTATCACAGACTAAAGCCAGGGGATTTATGTCCCATTTACACATAATTTTATCATCAATTAAGCAGCCTAGACTTGTTTCAGTTTTTCTAGACTGCCAAATCTCCTGTTTGCCACAGATCACACAGTCAGTAGGTTTCCTACGGATTGTCACAGTTCCTGCTTCACAATCCTTATGTCACATCTTCACTAAGAAAGAGTCACTAAAGTCTTTACACACTACAACAGTGCCCTCTGCTGGACACTTAGCGTCTGACTGGAAACTTACTTTAGGTCTGTATACCTTACTCATCGTGAATATTAATCTTTGCTCCCCACAAGATTCCTAATTGACCAAATTCGCTTCAAGCCTAACGGTTGTGCTTGAAGTTAATTCAACTAGGCCTACTTTTTCGGTTCTCGTTTTACCTCGAAAACGTACTTGTTTTTGTTTTAATATAACTAAAACCTGCTTTGCCCTTTCGACTTAGGGCTTTTGCTTTTGTCGGTCGATTTAGGAATTTGATCAGTCTTCGAAATCCTACAATTAAGGAAATAAGTTCATAAATCTAAATCCCTAAATCTCCTAGATTTAGATTTTTCAAAAAATCAGTCCTTAAACAAAGGTATTGCACGTACAACCAATCCGCTACTCTGTATTTATCCGCTACTCGGATGGTCGGTGTTCAACCGCCTTAATTAAAATAATACCCTGCTTTTTTGCAAAAGGTCTCCACTTCATGGCCAGTTAAGTTATGTCTGTTATCGCCTCGAACTCATTCGTGCGAACCCTGCTATGTTATCAACCTCTTAAGGCTGTTCAGGACAACAGTAGCCTACCTGTCGCCTGTTAAAATGGGTAGATCTCTATAAAGGTAGAGCAGTTATCCACAATAACTAGGAAGTAATCGTTTTTTCCTTTTTTGTTTTAGAACAAAACTAGTCTAGCGAAATCTGAACTAATTTCAACGTTCTATTTCTCAGTTTTGATTTTTCCCATAATCAATATAAATACTGGTTATAACCTTCCTACAATCAGGGCAATTTAACTTAATTTTCTGATCATTAGTTTTTAAGTTCTGAAATATGTAAGCCCATCTGCTGACAATATTTCGCAACATACGTCGTTGGAGGGTGAAACAGTTTATCATGCAGTTTCTGCAGTAAGTCCCCCTCGCTCTGTTTAGTGATCGCTCGTATGCGGATGTATTGGTCAAATTCCTTGTTCCCAACTGCCGCAGGCGTTGTCCTGTATTCTGTGGCTAGACTTATGCAATACTTTCGGTTTCACAACCTTGTAATTTTCGCTTATGCTCCTCCACAGTTCCACCTGACGGTTTGCCTTTAGCGTTATAGAAACTATTCTGTTCCCACCTATCCAGGTGTTCAACCAATCATAGCTAAACAAAACCACTGTCCGTTATTAACAAACAGTCCATGTGGTTATTTTCTTTAATAAATAACAATGCCTTCGCTACCGCTGTGACTTCAGCTTCCTGTGCACTTTTGTCATCTTCTATCTTCCTTTTTCTCTGTGGATAATTTTACCTCTCTGCTTAACAAGGAAGCCCCACCATGTTTGTCCTTTATCTGAACTTCCGTCAGTAAAGTAGCACAAATGTGCTTGATTTATTATGGTCTTTCTCCTTTTTAGGAGTTTTAACATGTCTAAATTCTATCTGATTGTCACAGATTAGCCTCATTTAGTCCATTTAGACCAGGTAAAAGTGTGAATGCGCTTATTTTCATCCACTAAATTATTTTGCTAATAATTCTATTCCTTCACGTTTAGCAATGACTATTACTAATTGTTTTTGCAGCCAATGATTTAATAATCAGCAAATTTCTAGCTACCATAGCTAATATATCTACAGGTGACACATTTTCCTGTCTTTTTTGGTTATCTGTTTTTTTTTTACTCTATGAGTTTCTCTTTAGTTGATTTTAGCCAAAATCTTATCATCATTTAAACCATTTGTCGCGTTTCTGCATTAATTAAATATCTGTTTAATAAAGCCTCTATTAATTAAATATTACCCCTTTTCTAGATAATTCTCTTTATTGTTTCTTTTATCTCTCCATACACGGATTTATTTATCAGATATTGATTTTGCAGAACCTGAATTCCTCCCATTACGGTATATTCATATTTATCTGATAGTTTTCCACAATCATTTTTGCTTATATTTTTCAAGTAATTTTTCTAACTAGTTTTTGTAAATAGGGTCTTGTTTTATAACCCTATTATTTCCTGACTCCAGGCCGACTTTTTTAGGCCATCTGATTGTTTTATCATTATCAGTATCTTTTTCCTTAATTTATTTAATTAGAATGTTAGCATTTAGACGCATCAAAGTTGTGCTGTCAACTATACACTGCAATCCTTCCCAGGAATATCTATCTCTGGTCACTGATTTCATTTTATTACTGAAACCTTAATCATTATTTTCACCTTCAAATTTTATCGCTCCGTTAGGAACTTTCGTTACACTGGTTACCTTTTCCGGTCTTCTTTGCTGGCCTAACCTGGGGTTTTAACTTTTTATATAAAGTTTCAGGATGTTCATTCCTAACTGTCCTAGCCTAATTTTTATCCTTCGATTTACTTTTAGTTTTCTGATAGGCAGTTTTCCATTTCATCCTATCCCCCTCTATTGGTTTATTTATGTTTTGGCCTAAGCTTTCTCTGGTCCTATTACTTCTAACCGTTTCCCTGTCATATAGGTCCGCTAAACTAGACATTTCTGACCAGTTGGTAACTGTGGCTAGCCTTTTAAGTCTAGCTAAATCTCCTCCATTTGTCCACCCTTGGGTGGCTTTCTCGGAAAGACATGGCCATCAGCCTCTGGTTTTAACCACTTCTGTCTTTTTCCGTAATTCAGTCTCCTTATCTATACCTATCCCTTTGGAGTGGTATGCATTAAGGTTTTCTAGTTTCATGGATATTCCTGTATGATATTTAATCATCAGTCTTACCAGGCTAGTTGAGGCACCTAGGGTTTTCCCCAGATCAGCCACCATTTTTGCCTTAATCATATTGTTATCTTTTGCCCCTTTGAATTTCATATTTTGTAGGAGCTGGATGACTGTAAAACTGTCTTCCTTAATCTGTCTAGCTGGACCGCGCCTAGGTTTAGAGACCACTTTTTCTTCATATTCAAATTCTGACTGTGTCCTCTCCTTTTTAACTGACAAGGGCTTCTTAGAGCACCTGCTTTCTTTTCTCTTTATCAGAGTCTGAGGTGTATGAGCTGGAGGAAGAATCAGAAGGTTCCCCTCCCTTTTTCAACCTCTCGTCTATACTCTTTCCTTGCTAGATCTCTGTTACTAAAAGGGGAAGGTGATACTTCGTTTTTCTTTTAGGTGAATTAGCTTTCTACGGTTTTCTTGGAACTCTACCCTTATTGATGGGAGGAAACCTTGCTATGCGTGGCCTCCCATAATTTTCACAAGCCTTTCATCATTGGTACATATCTAATAAAATATAACACAATGTGTTTTGCATTTGATCTAGCTGTTCTGCTAACATGTGACATTTTACTTTTTTGCTGGTTCCCCGCATATTTAGGATATCATTAGCAGTAAGTTCATAAACAAACTGCATTACTTTCTGCTCTGGCCCCTTGAGTGCTGTTGAATGTGAATTCACTGAATTAAGCACTTGACCAGTGCAAGTTAGAAATGTTCTACCTCCCCTGGTATTATTTTCCCTTTTATGCGAGCTGTTTTTCCATTCTTTAGACGGGCTTCCAGATTTTGTTAGCACTATCTCTGCGAGGTATTTTCTCGTCTTCTGTACTTTCTGAGCCGAAACTATGATCAGGCTCTCTACCTATCTGCACTTTGGGTTTATTATCGTTTAACTCTCTCCCTGTTGAAGTTTTGTACGATCTAATCCCTGTCTCTCTTATTTCCCCTGATATTGCCCCTGTCATCAGGGATCTGAACCCGGTTACGACATCTTTGTGTTTAGGAATCGTTCCCGTTTCTAAGAGCATTTTTTCATAGTTTTTATCTATTTGACCATAGTCACATCCTGAGGCCCCTTCCATTTCAGTGTACTCTGAAGGGGTGGGGGATTCAACTGTGATCAGAGCTTCCTGATCAGTAACGCCGTTTCTAGTTACTCTTATGTCTATTCCTTTAACAATTGGTACGGTGGTATCACTGTCCCCAATTTCTACAGTAACCTTTTTACTTCGACTTTTACTGCTAACGACTTGGACTAATTTACTTAATCCAGCTTCATTAGAAGTGTATAAAGTATCGTCAGTAGCCAGTAGTTTTTTTTTTTATGTCTTGTTTAGTTGATCTTGTGGGAGCAAAATGATATTAGTTATTCTTCTATAACTAATATTAGCTATTCGAATATTAGTTATTCATGACTGTGTGAATCTGACTTCTCCTCTGAGGATTTTGGTAACTATCTCTTTATATGAGGTTTCTAAATGGGTACTCTATGGTCCCACAGCGCTGCCCTCGAGATCTCTTGTTACCTGTGTCGTGCCTAACCACAAAACTTTATCTCAGGCGTCCCTGTGATACTTTCTATGGTTAGGAGGAAGTAACTGTTCCTGTAACTTCCTCAAAGCACTATGGAGACATTATTTTGCATTTGGATTTAGCCGTCGTCTTAGTACTTAAACTATTATTCCCTTAGGTTCTTGTGGGTATTATTGGGCAATTAGAAATTGACCCAATCCCGGACGAGCCCCCATGTGGTGAGATCTGGTATTGCTCTCACGTTCCTGATTAACCCCTAGTATCAATGTGTCTAGGTGATCTTTTGCTGTCAGGTCAGAATAGGAAATTATTCCCTCAACTTGCTTGTTAACATTTATACCAGTAAATCTAGGTGTAGTCCCTACACTCCCAAGGAAACAATAATAAACATTACTAACTAGACATATGAATTAAAAGCATGCTTACCTTCCAGCTGAATCGCTCTTGGAACCCTTGTATATCTTCGATGATAAAGGATTAATGTATTGCTCTGTCTATTGCTACAAGAACTGTTTGTAAAAGCTGAAGTAAGACTTCACAGTGATTGTCTTTAGAAATAAAAATTTATTTATACAAAAGATTAAAACACTGTTAATACAAAAATCAATACTTGTAGCAAATCAAAAAGAAAATGTTACAGGATATAAAACTTCAGCTTATTCAATCTCAACAGGGCAGTCCTGTATGAGTGAATATTACAAAAACTAATTACCTTATCAGCAGTTCAAGCAATTCGAGTAAATATGAACTTGTTCTCATCCGAGGTTTACCAAGTTACATCAATACAGCAGAGCAGTTCAAACCAAAAAGAAATTCAGCCAGGATAATACTAGAAGAGGTTTGATTCCTCTCTAGGGATGCAATCGACATCAAAATCAAAAATGCAGCCCCTAACAATAAAATGCAGTCATATTTATACGAAACTGGGTTACATTGTTTCAATACAGTTTGGGTTTTTCCAGAGGAACTCAGTCTCATGACTGAGCTGACTGAGCTGCGTGCTTGGCTGTTCACAACCAAAATCTTGCGACACTAACAGTCTTTTACATCAGCTGGATTTTGTGCTGACAGCTCCGTTTCCCATGTATGGTCATTCTTGCGTCCTTTCCGTCCTTTGCGCTTTAGACGTTTGTGTGTGTGTGTGCGTGCATATGTGTCTGGGAGTGTGTATGTACGTTCGGAACACCTATTAGAATTCACAAATCCCACAACAGTGGATGAAAGACAACAACTCCCAGAATGCACTTGCTTCGCTGCCTTAGGAGGCCACGCCTACCGGTAATAGTGTACAGTTGAAAACAACAACAAGGCTAGCTAGCCTACGTGATGAGTTTGCCAGGGATTTACAGATCGGCCAAAATGTCCGGGATTCGGCTTTTGCGTTCTACAGTCGCCATTCATTCATCATGTTTACTGTGGCGAGCAGGACGAGGCTGACGGCCGCGGGAGAACGGCGCGAGGCCGGTGGCGTCATTACTGAGACGCGCCGGGTCTCGCATCTCTCACGGAGGAGCGGGAATTTTCTTAGCAATGTTAAAACGCACATCAACCGATCACTTGTTTAGCGTTCATGTAAACACTACATTCAGATTCACCAATCGGAATGAATTCAGTTAGATTGTAACAAAAGGTGTGCATGTAAACAAAGAATGGCGACCGCAGAAAGCAAAAGCTGAATCCCGTACATTTTGAACGATCTCGACAGCCGGACAAGTCCGGGAAAAGGAAGATGGTAACCCCTACTTACTCAGCTTTCTCCTACTATTCAGCTTTCTCCACAGAACAAGAGCCTGCTAGCTTAGCTTCCAAAGAAAGACGGCTGACACTGTGTGTACATTCTGTGAGTGAGATCCAACCCTCTATGGGCGGGCTGAAAACATGCGGAACAGCGCCATCTACTGGCTGTAGTCTTTAGCCTCTGGCCAGAAAATCCTCCGATGACGCAAAATGACGATTTTTGCGTCATCGGAGGATTTTTTCCAGACAAAAAATACATAAATCTCTTGTCTCAGGGGGATATGAGGGTGGAAAGCATGGTAATTCGAAAATACTACAGGTTTTCTACTAATACAAAGCTTAATGCTAAATCCTGAAGTATCCCTTTAAGACACAGTCTTAACATAATGGCTATGTTTATGCAACTGGCCCCTGGTCTTGTAAGTTACTTGTCCTTTGGACAAATAAATCGTTCATTCACTTGTAAAAAAAAAAAAGAAAAAAAAGAAAAAAGTAGCTTGTCCAGGAATATATCTTTTTTTTTTTTAAGTAAGGTTATTAATCTGTGTGTAACGTATGTGTGTGTGTGTGCGGCTGTATGCTTAAATTAAAAGAGCACATTAATAATATAAAACGGTGATTCAACTGACTTGAAACTTAACAGTTAACGTTACGATACCAGCGAATTAACAGTTAAGCGGGATAAATACTAATACTAGGGATAAATGGCATTATAAAACCCCAATTTCCGTCACGTGAAAACTATGAATTAACGGTCCAGTGAATACTTTTAAGTTACTTTTAAAATAATTTAGTTTACTTCCATTCACATTGAAAAAATGCCAGCAAAACCTTTACAAAACCTATAATCAACACATAAGATTAAAAGCCTAAAGCCTAAACTTAGCAGCTAAAGTCTAATCATCCTAACCTTAACTTACCTCTAAGGTAGTTGACGTTAGCCTAAAAGTTGAGATGCTAACGGACTTTTCCCGAAGACACTGAAACCATTTCTATAAAGTAAATATTCAACGGAAGCGTATCATTTACATGAAAGAATGTGTCAGAAACATTTTTATGTACAATTTGTTTAATTTCGGTGACTAAACTTACCTGAAATTAGCGAAGAGACAACAGTGAGAGACGGAGTTGCTGCTTGTCGTCAGTTGAGCTCCCCGCCCGTTTCCATGGTAACTCCAGTTCAAATCTGGTTCAAATGCAACTCGAGTGCGCGCGCCAATTAAAAGACGTAGAAGTCACGCTCACGCAGCATTTACATAAAAGAAGAATTGATGGAGGGAATTATTTGATAATCATATAAAATATCCTGAAATGTGAGGTTAACATTATTAAGTGTATGGCTAGTGGCCATCACCAAACTGTAAACGGAATGAGTATATGAAGTATGAGTGTAAAACAATGTTTACAAAATCATTTATATAATAGGTTAATAGGCTATATATAGTTATATATTATAATATAATGTAATATATTATATAGCTTTATAAATGGTTAACGTGGTGTAGAAATAAAATTGCAAAAACATTTATTAAAAACTAAACATGATAAAAGGCATGAATATATTTTGTGAAATATACACAATATGTACACATATTTAAAGATGTAACATGAGGAACAATTTAAAAGGTTTATGTTCAATGTATTTTTGAAATAATATATTTTCAAAATGTATTTCAATATATTTAACAGTGCTTCACATATTTGAATAGCATATCTATCTATCTGTACATCTATCCAAATTATAGGAAGGTCTGTCTGTCTGTCTGTTAACAACATTTTCAAACTTGACAGGTTTTTTGCTACACAAGTAAGTGCAGTCAGTGTAAAGTTTGACGTTGTTTGGATTAGAAATGCAAAAGATATTGTTAAATATATCGGTAAAAGAAGGTAATTGTCTAAAAATTAACATTCTGGCATAAACACTCTGTCAGCTACACTGTTTACTTCTGAATATTGTATTTTATTCACAGCTTTTCTCAGAGTTCACTGTAGCCTGCTTCCTGAATCGTATATAGTCAAATTTTACTTGGTGCTTTCTTCCATGCATAAATAAAAATGTCACTGAACTTTTGCTGTGTAATTGTAACAATGAGCACTCAAACACACCAAAACAACAATTATTAAAAACACACACAAAAACTGATTTTGCACGGGCACTTTCCCATCATTTGTAGTAGCTATTCACACACTGTTTGCTCAAGGGTAGCGTTTCCTCTGAGTTCACTGTGTAGCCTGCTCCCTGAATCATCACGCTTACTCATTAGTGGATGTTAACTGAATCTGTAAGTCAGCTATGCTGTTAACTTCTGAATATTTTATTTCATTCTGGTGTGCTTAACGTTATCACTACTGTGTAATAGTAGCTTATGCTATTAACCAACAAAACATATCCTATTCAATGCATTCACAATCTCTTTCATGGGCATCATTTGTAGTAGCCTATTCACAAACTGTTTTTACTCAAGCGTAGCGTTTTCTCTGAGTTCACTGTGTAGTCTGCTCCCTGCATCATGTAGTTCAATTTTTTACCTTTATTTATGTCATTATTTCAGGATCAGTATTTGCTTTCTACCATTCACAAATAAAAATGTCACTGAACTTTTGCTGTGTAATTGTAACAATAGGGATGAGCGAGTACAGCATTATCTGTATCTGTATCTGTATCTGTATCTGTTAACCATATGAATTATCTGTATCTGTATCTGTACTCGGACTGGGCGGGGCCTAACCCGGAAGTGGGCGGGATTTAACCCGGAAGTGAGTCGGGTTGTCTTAAAATGGGCGGGGCTTTAACCGGTATGTTATTTTAAGCATGCAATTGATATGGGTTGATCAGAAATTGTTATATTTATTGCTGATTAAAAAAATATTTACATGACAGCATCAGCATTGAGCTTCAGATCTACAGCGAACTACGAACTACAGAACAAGTTTTGCAACAATGAATACAACACATGCTGTTGCAATTATGAAGTAAAATGTAATGAACAAGAGTTTTCATCTCAACTAGGGCTGGGTGATATGGACCAAAAGTCATATCCCGATATATTTAGGCTGAATTTCGATATACGATATCCCAATATTTTTTATTTTTCATGTTTTATTTTTTTCAAAATTTGTTAACACACACACAAGTACTGTCCCCCTTTACTTAACATAAATTGTAAGAATATGACTAATAGTAAAGACTAGTACTAATAAATAAACATTATGCCTATGCTAAAGGTATTAAATAGCAGTCCCAAACTAGTTTTTGTTAATACAATGTTGGTATGAGCCACCACCACAGTCATTTAAAAATATAAAAAATAACACAAAGAAAAATAGTGGCATTTTGGGGTTAATATGGAAACGACAGTTACCATGGTGAATAGCCTACATAATACAAGAAATGTTAATGAAACATGGAAACTGCTCCTGGTGAATAGAATGAAAATCATACCTGCATTACTTTTATTTCGTGTAATTTACAACGTAACGGCGTTGCATGCTCGTAGTTTCTTTTGCACTTTATATACAGTGAGGCGATACACAGCGCGCGACGCCGCATTTGCGCGTGCAATTGAGTGTGCGCTACGACTACAGTATAACGGCTGACAGGACAAGAAAGTCCATTTTTCTGAGGTGAAAGACTTTATTTCATGTTATAACATAACATGCTCTAAACACGCACGCAAAGTGGAAAAGGAGGGGCGGGGTGCGGGGAGCAGTGCAGAGAGCTCCGGGTCAGCAGCTTGCTTGGAGCAAGGATCACAGTGCAAATTTGAACTATATCGGTATGCGATATGGTCTAATTCCATATCGCATTAAAAAATAAATAAATATATCGATATATCGCCCAGCCCTAATCTCAACATAACTTTCTTTTTTTTTCAATCCGAGCACAGATATTGACTCGTAATACTCGTATAATACTCGTACTCGACAAAAGTGCTTTATCCGTACCGGATACTCGTTTCAGCCGAGTATCCGGCTCAACTCTATGTAACAATGAGCACTCAAACACACCAAAACAACAATTACTAAAAACACTCAAAATATGATAGCCTATGATAGCCTATGATAGCCTAAATATAACATTCAGAAAATACTAATAACATTATAAGGACGTTCTGAGAATGTTGTTCTAAGAACGTTTTCTGTCAACGTTATGAGAACTTTCATCAATCACAAATAACGTCATAAAGACGTTCCAAGAACCTTGTTCTAAGAACGTTTTCTATCAACGTTATGAGAACTTTCATCAATCACAAATAATGTCAAAAAGATGTTCCAAGAACTTTGTTCTAAGAACGTTTTCTATCAACATTATGAGAATGTTCATCCATCACAAATAACGTCATAAAGACGTTCCAAGAACCTTGTTCTAAGAACGTTTTCTATCAACGTTATGAGAACTTTCATCAATCACAAATAATGTCAAAAAGACGTTCCAAGAACCTTGTTCTAAGAACGTTTTCTATCAACATTATGAGAATGTTCATCCATCACAATATAACGTCAAAAAGACGTTCCAAGAACCTTGTTCTAAGAACATTTTCTATCAACGTTATGAGAACTTTCATCAATCACAAATAATGTCAAAAAAACGTTCCAAGAACCTTGTTCTAAGAACGTTTTCTATCAACATTATGAGAACGTTCATCCATCACAACATAACGTCAAAAAGACGTTCCAAGAACCTTGTTCTAAGAATGTTTTCTAACAACGTTATGAGAATGTTCATCAATCACAAATAACGTCAAAAAGACGTTCCAAGAACCTTGTTCTAAGAACGTTTTCTATCAACATTATGAGAACTTTCATCAATCACAAATAACGTCAAAAAGATGTTCCAAGAACCTTGTTCTAAGAACGTTTTCTATCAACATTATGAGAACGTTCATCCATCACAACATAACGTCATAAAGACGTTCCAAGAACCTTGTTCTAAGAACGTTTCCTATCAACATTATGAGAACTTTCATCAATCACAAATAACGTCAAAAAGACGTTCCAAGAACCTTGTTCTAAGAATGTTTTCTATCAACATTATGAGAACTTTCATCAATCACAAATAACGTCAAAAAGACGTTCCAAGAACCTTGTTCTAAGAACGTTTTCTATCAACATTATTAGAACTTTCATCAATCACAAATAACGTCAAAAAGATGTTCCAAGAACCTTGTTCTAAGAACGTTTTCTATCAACATTATGAGAACGTTCATCCATCACAACATAACGTCATAAAGACGTTCCAAGAACCTTGTTCTAAGAACGTTTCCTATCAACATTATGAGAACTTTCATCAATCACAAATAACGTCAAAAAGACGTTCCAAGAACCTTGTTCTAAGAACGTTTTCTATCAACATTATGAGAACTTTCATCAATCACAAATAACGTCAAAAAGACGTTCCAAGAACCTTGTTCTAAGAACGTTTTCTATCAACATTATGAGAACGTTCATCAATCACAACATAACGTCATAAAGACGTTCCAAGAACCTTGTTCTAAGAACGTTTTCTATCAACTTTATGAGAACTTTCATCAATCACAACATAACGTCAAAAAGACGTTCCAAGAACCTTGTTCTAAGAACGTTTTCTATCAACATTATGAGAACTTTCATCAATCACAAATAACGTCAAAAAGACGTTCCAAGAACCTTGTTCTAAGAACGTTTTCTATCAACGTTATGAGAACGTTCATCCATCACAACATAATGTCATAAAGACGTTCCAAGAACCTTGTTCTAAGAACATTTTCTATCAACATTATGAGAACGTTCATCAATCACAAATAACGTCAAAAAGACATTCCAAGAACCTTGTTCTAAGAACGTTTTCTATCAACGTTATGAGAACGTTAATCAAATCAAAAATAACGTCAAAAAGACGTTCCAAGAACCTTGTTCTAAGAACGTTTTCTATCAACGTTATGAGAACTTTCATCAATCACAAATAACGTCAAAAAGACATTCCAAGAACCTTGTTCTAAGAATGTTTTCTATCAACATTATGATAATGTTCATCCATCACAACATAACGTCTTAAAGACGTTCCAAGAACCTTGTTCTAAGAACGTTTTCTATCAACGTTATGAGAACGTTCATCCATCACAACATAATGTCATAAAGACGTTCCAAAAACCTTGTTCTAAGAACGTTTTCTATCAACATTATGAGAACTTTCATCAATCATAAATAACGTCATAAAGACGTTCCAAGAACCTTGTTCTAAGAATGTTTTCTATCAACGTTATGAGAACGTTCATCCATCACAACATAATGTCATAAAGACGTTCCAAGAACCTTGTTCTAAGAACGTTTTCTATCAACGTTATGAGAACTTTCATCAAATCACAAATAATGTCAAAAAGACGTTCCAAGAACCTTGTTCTAAGAACGTTTTCTATCAACGTTATGAGAACGTTCATCCATCACAACATAACTTCATAAAGACGTTCCAAGAACCTTGTTCTAAGAACGTTTTCTATCAACATTATGAGAACTTTCATCAATCATAAATAACGTCATAAAGACGTTCCAAGAACCTTGTTCTAAGAACGTTTTCTATCAACGTTATGAGAATGTTCATCCATCACAACATAATGTCATAAAGATGTTCCAAGAACCTTGTTCTAAGAACGTTTTCTATCAATGTTATGAGAACGTTCATCAATCATAAATAACGTCATAAAGACGTTCCAAGAACCTTGTTCTAAGAACGTTTTCTATCAACGTTATGAGAACGTTCATCCATCACAACATAATGTCATAAAGACGTTCCAAAAACCTTGTTCTAAGAACGTTTTCCATCAACATTATGAGAACTTTCATCAATCATAAATAACGTCATAAAGACGTTCCAAGAACCTTGTTCTAAGAATGTTTTCTATCAACGTTATGAGAACGTTCATCCATCACAACATAATGTCATAAAGACGTTCCAAGAACCTTGTTCTAAGAACGTTTTCTATCAACGTTATGAGAACTTTCATCAAATCACAAATAATGTCAAAAAGACGTTCCAAGAACCTTGTTCTAAGAACGTTTTCTATCAACATTATGAGAACTTTCATCAATCATAAATAACGTCATAAAGACGTTCCAAGAACCTTGTTCTAAGAACGTTTTCTATCAACGTTATGAGAACGTTCATCCATCACAACATAATGTCATAAAGACGTTCCAAGAACCTTGTTCTAAGAACATTTTCTATCAACATTATGAGAACGTTCATCAATCACAAATAACGTCAAAAAGACATTCCAAGAACCTTGTTCTAAGAACGTTTTCTATCAACGTTATGAGAACGTTCATCCATCATAAATAACGTCATAAAGACGTTCCAAGAACCTTGTTCTAAGAACGTTTTCTATCAACGTTATGAGAACTTTCATCAAATCACAAATAATGTCAAAAAGACGTTCCAAGAACCTTGTTCTAAGAACGTTTTCTATCAACGTTATGAGAACGTTCATCCATCACAACATAACTTCATAAAGACGTTCCAAGAACCTTGTTCTAAGAACGTTTTCTATCAACATTATGAGAACTTTCATCAATCATAAATAACGTCATAAAGACGTTCCAAGAACCTTGTTCTAAGAACGTTTTCTATCAACGTTATGAGAATGTTCATCCATCACAACATAATGTCATAAAGATGTTCCAAGAACCTTGTTCTAAGAACGTTTTCTATCAATGTTATGAGAACGTTCATCAATCATAAATAACGTCATAAAGACGTTCCAAGAACCTTGTTCTAAGAACGTTTTCTATCAACGTTATGAGAACGTTCATCCATCACAACATAATGTCATAAAGACGTTCCAAAAACCTTGTTCTAAGAACGTTTTCCATCAACATTATGAGAACTTTCATCAATCATAAATAACGTCATAAAGACGTTCCAAGAACCTTGTTCTAAGAATGTTTTCTATCAACGTTATGAGAACGTTCATCCATCACAACATAATGTCATAAAGACGTTCCAAGAACCTTGTTCTAAGAACGTTTTCTATCAACGTTATGAGAACTTTCATCAAATCACAAATAATGTCAAAAAGACGTTCCAAGAACCTTGTTCTAAGAACGTTTTCTATCAACATTATGAGAACTTTCATCAATCATAAATAACGTCATAAAGACGTTCCAAGAACCTTGTTCTAAGAACGTTTTCTATCAACGTTATGAGAATGTTCATCCATCACAACATAATGTCATAAAGATGTTCCAAGAACCTTGTTCTAAGAACGTTTTCTATCAATGTTATGAGAACGTTCATCAATCATAAATAACGTCATAAAGACGTTCCAAGAACCTTGTTCTAAGAACGTTTTCTATCAACGTTATGAGAACGTTCATCAATCACAAATAACGTCAAAAAGACATTCCAAGAACCTTGTTCTAAGAACGTTTTCTATCAACATTATGAGAACTTTCATCAATCATAAATAACGTCATAAAGACGTTCCAAGAACCTTGTTCTAAGAACGTTTTCTATCAACATTATGAGAACGTTCATCCATCACAACATAACGTCATAAAGACGTTCCAAGAACCTTGTTCTAAGAACATTTTCTATCAACATTATGAGAACGTTCATCAATCACAAATAACGTCAAAAAGACGTTCCAAGAACCTTGTTCTAAGAACGTTTTCTATCAACGTTATGAGAACGTTAATCAAATCAAAAATAACGTCAAAAAGACGTTCGAAGAACCTTGTTCTAAGAACGTTTTCTATCAACGTTATGAGAACGTTCATCAATCACAAATAACGTCATAAAGACGTTCCAAGAACCTTGTTCTAAGAACGTTTTCTATCAACGTTATGAGAACGTTCATCAATCACAAATAACGTCATAAAGACGTTCCAAGAACCTTGTTCTAAGAACGTTTTATATCAACGTTATGAGAACGTTCATCAATCACAAATAACGTCAAAAAGACATTCCAAGAACCTTGTTCTAAGAACGTTTTCTATCAACGTTATGAGAACTTTCATCAATCATAAATAACGTCATAAAGACGTTCCAAGAACCTTGTTCTAAGAACGTTTCCTATCAACGTTATGAGAACGTTCATCAATCACAAATAACGTCAAAAAGACATTCCAAGAACCTTGTTCTAAGAACGTTTTCTATCAACGTTATGAGAACGTTAATCAAATCAAAAATAACGTCAAAAAGACGTTCCAAGAACCTTGTTCTAAGAACGTTTTCTATCAACATTATGAGAACTTTCATCAATCACAAATAACGTCAAAAAGACATTCCAAGAACCTTGTTCTAAGAATGTTTTCTATCAACATTATGATAATGTTCATCCATCACAACATAACGTCTTAAAGACGTTCCAAGAACCTTGTTCTAAGAACGTTTTCTATCAACGTTATGAGAACGTTCATCCATCACAACATAATGTCATAAAGACGTTCCAAAAACCTTGTTCTAAGAACGTTTTCTATCAACATTATGAGAACTTTCATCAATCATAAATAACGTCATAAAGACGTTCCAAGAACCTTGTTCTAAGAATGTTTTCTATCAACGTTATGAGAACGTTCATCCATCACAACATAATGTCATAAAGACGTTCCAAGAACCTTGTTCTAAGAACGTTTTCTATCAACGTTATGAGAACTTTCATCAAATCACAAATAATGTCAAAAAGACGTTCCAAGAACCTTGTTCTAAGAACGTTTTCTATCAACGTTATGAGAACGTTCATCCATCACAACATAACTTCATAAAGACGTTCCAAGAACCTTGTTCTAAGAACGTTTTCTATCAACATTATGAGAACTTTCATCAATCATAAATAACGTCATAAAGACGTTCCAAGAACCTTGTTCTAAGAACGTTTTCTATCAACGTTATGAGAATGTTCATCCATCACAACATAATGTCATAAAGATGTTCCAAGAACCTTGTTCTAAGAACGTTTTCTATCAACGTTATGAGAACGTTCATCAATCATAAATAACGTCATAAAGACGTTCCAAGAACCTTGTTCTAAGAACGTTTTCTATCAACGTTATGAGAACGTTCATCAATCACAAATAACGTCAAAAAGACATTCCAAGAACCTTGTTCTAAGAACGTTTTTTATCAACGTTATGAGAACTTTCATCAATCATAAATAACGTCATAAAGACGTTCCAAGAACCTTGTTCTAAGAACGTTTTCTATCAACGTTATGAGAACGTTCATCAATCACAAATAACGTCAAAAAGACATTCCAAGAACCTTGTTCTAAGAACGTTTTCTATCAACGTTATGAGAACTTTCATCAATCATAAATAACGTCATAAAGACTTTCCAAGAACCTTGTTCTAAGAACGTTTTCTATCAACATTATGAGAACGTTCATCCATCACAACATAACGTCATAAAGACGTTCCAAGAACCTTGTTCTAAGAACATTTTCTATCAACATTATGAGAACGTTCATCAATCACAAATAACGTCAAAAACACGTTCCAAGAACCTTGTTCTAAGAACGTTTTCTATCAACGTTATGAGAACGTTAATCAAATCAAAAATAACGTCAAAAAGACGTTCGAAGAACCTTGTTCTAAGAACGTTTTCTATCAACGTTATGAGAACGTTCATCAATCACAAATAACGTCATAAAGACGTTCAAGAACCTTGTTCTAAGAACGTTTTCTATCAACGTTATGAGAACGTTCATCAATCACAAATAACGTCATAAAGACGTTCCAAGAACCTTGTTCTAAGAACGTTTTATATCAACGTTATGAGAACGTTCATCAATCACAAATAACGTCAAAAAGACATTCCAAGAACCTTGTTCTAAGAACGTTTTCTATCAACGTTATGAGAACTTTCATCAATCATAAATAACGTCATAAAGACGTTCCAAGAACCTTGTTCTAAGAACGTTTCCTATCAACGTTATGAGAACGTTCATCAATCACAAATAACGTCAAAAAGACATTCCAAGAACCTTGTTCTAAGAACGTTTTCTATCAACGTTATGAGAACTTTCATCAATCATAAATAACGTCATAAAGACGTTCCAAGAACCTTGTTCTAAGAACGTTTTCTATCAACATTATGAGAACGTTCATCCATCACAACATAACGTCATAAAGACGTTCCAAGAACCTTGTTCTAAGAACATTTTCTATCAACATTATGAGAACGTTCATCCATCACAACATAACGTCATAAAGACGTTCCAAGAACCTTGTTCTAAGAACATTTTCTATCAACATTATGAGAACGTTCATCAATCACAAATAACGTCAAAAAGACGTTCCAAGAACCTTTTTCTAAGAACGTTTTCTATCAACGTTATGAGAACGTTCATCAATCACAAATAACGTCATAAAGACGTTCCAAGAACCTTGTTCTAAGAACGTTTTCTTTCAACGTTATGAGAACGTTTATCCATCACAACATAATGTCATAAAGATGTTCCAAGAACCTTGTTCTAAGAACGTTTTCTATCAACGTTATGAGAACGTTCATCAATCATAAATAACGTCATAAAGACGTTCCAAGAACCTTGTTCTAAGAACGTTTTCTATCAACGTTATGAGAACGTTCATCAATCACAAATAACGTCAAAAAGACATTCCAAGAACCTTGTTCTAAGAACGTTTTCTATCAACGTTATGAGAACTTTCATCAATCATAAATAACGTCATAAAGACGTTCCAAGAACCTTGTTCTAAGAACGTTTTCTATCAACGTTATGAGAACGTTCATCAATCACAAATAACGTCAAAAAGACATTCCAAGAACTTTGTTCTAAGAACGTTTTCTATCAACGTTATGAGAACTTTCATCAATCATAAATAACGTCAAAAAGACGTTCCAAGAACCTTGTTCTAAGAACGTTTTCTATCAACGTTATGAGAACGTTAATCAAATCAAAAATCACGTTAAAAAGACGTTCGAAGAACCTTGTTCTAAGAACGTTTTCTATCAACGTTATGAGAACGTTCATCAATCACAAATAACGTCATAAAGACGTTCCAAGAACCTTGTTCTAAGAACGTTTTCTATCAACGTTATGAGAACGTTCATCAATCACAAATAACGTCATAAAGACGTTCCAAGAACCTTGTTCTAAGAACGTTTTATATCAACGTTATGAGAACGTTCATCAATCACAAATAACGTCAAAAAGACATTCCAAGAACCTTGTTCTAAGAAAGTTTTCTATCAACGTTATGAGAACTTTCATCAATCATAAATAACGTCATAAAGACGTTCCAAGAACCTTGTTCTAAGAACGTTTCCTATCAACGTTATGAGAACGTTCATCAATCACAAATAACGTCAAAAAGACATTCCAAGAACCTTGTTCTAAGAACGTTTTCTATCAACGTTATGAGAACTTTCATCAATCATAAATAACGTCATAAAGACGTTCCAAGAACCTTGTTCTAAGAACGTTTTCTATCAACATTATGAGAACGTTCATCCATCACAACATAACGTCATAAAGACGTTCCAAGAACCTTGTTCTAAGAACATTTTCTATCAACATTATGAGAACGTTCATCAATCACAAATAACGTCAAAAAGACGTTCCAAGAACCTTGTTCTAAGAACATTTTCTATCAACGTTATGAGAACGTTAATCAAATCAAAAATAACGTCAAAAAGACGTTCCAAGAACCTTGTTCTAAGAACGTTTTCTATCAACGTTATGAGAACGTTCATCAATCACAAATAACGTCATAAAGACGTTCCAAGAACCTTGTTCTAAGAACGTTTTCTATCAACGTTATGAGAACGTTCATCAAATCAAAAATAACGTCAAAAAGACGTTCCAAGAACCTTGTTCTAAGAACGTTTTCTATCAACGTTATGAGAACGTTCATCAATCACAAATAACGTCATAAAGACGTTCCAAGAACCTTGTTCTAAGAACGTTTTCTATCAACGTTATGAGAACGTTCATCAATCACAATTAACGTCATAAAGACGTTCCAAGAACGTTGTTCTAAGAACGTTTTTTACTCAACGTTACAAGAACGTTAATAACGTTGTATGAACGTTCCGAAAACATTATTTTACTAACGTTTTGTGCTAACATTTACACAACTTTTAAAGAACGTTACTGAAAGTTGTGGGAACGTTCCCTGTTAGCTGGGTTATTGCATAATAAAAGTGGTGCATGGATGTAGAAGATAAAAAACTAAACTGAAAAAAAAAAAACTTTAGCATTAGAAACACTGTCTGTTAAAATATCAGAATCAGACTCAGAATTTCTTTATTGAGCCACAATGAGAAATTCTTTGTTACAAGTTGCAATGGAAAGTAGGTCAGTCTCGAAACCTCACGGAAAATGCATGCCATGGTTCAGACAAAGTTGCTTTTATCTTCATTAACATTTGAGGGGAACGTTCCTCTCATCATAAAGAACACATTTCAGTTTGTGTAATTTTTGTGTTCAGGCCCTAATAATGACTACTGTTGAGGTTGACAAGAAATGGATAGAAATATACAATGTAAATGTAAATAATCCTTATCATCAACAACAGCAGTAAATAATACAGAGTAGAAAAAACATATCTGCATTAGAACAACAATGACCAAAAAAGAACAAATTATATTTGGCTCATCAATTCAAATTCTGAAAAAAATACTTGAATGTGAGAGTGATATTGAAGGAGTGGAGCAGATTAAATGTCCTCACAGCTTTCATCATCAGATTCATCCTTTCTCTGCTGGTCTCTGTGCTCCATGAAAGCTGGCCTTCGAGACTGGATGGCTGGGACTGGATCAAAGTCTGTGATGGAAACAGTGGACAGCTGTACAGTCAGCAGGTCTGACAAGGTCTGATTCTTAAGACTGGCCCGCCATTCACTTTTGACCAGCTTCATGGCACTAAATCCCAGCTCACAATCAGCTGTTGAAGCAGGGATGCAAAGGATGAGGTCAACCACATGCAGTATGTCCGGGCAGCCCTGGCCAAGCTGTTGATTGACCTCACGCCATAAGATGTTTTTTAGAACACTGGGGTCCTGGTACAACCTTGACTTAAGAACAGTCCACTGGTCCAGGACCTCTTCCACCTTCACCCCAGCTCTCAGCAGCACAGGTTTAAAGTGCGTGATGAGCTCCTGCACATCAGAATCCCCAAAATCTAAAATAAAAGAGATATAAGAAATAGAAGATGTGTTAGACAAAATTATATAAAATCAGTAACTTAATGTTTTGATTAGTCTGGTGACTTTGCATACAAAAACACTCCCAGCTCACCAGCATTTCTGTCTGCCTCTGGACAATATCGGAAGTTGGTAATGCGCATGGCACGCATGATCCCATGGCTCACATCTCCAAACCTGTTGTCCATTGTCATCCTTCATAATATGGAGAAACCCTCAGGCCTTTGCCTTCTGTGTTTCATTCCCAGCTCCTCCAGGTGACTATGCCTGACATGATAAATGTATTGAATGCAATTAGTATAAAATAACATTTAAAAATATCGAGTGATTATTAAAATGAATGAATACACACTTCAACTACATTAAACTAACACACTTCTCCTGTACTGTTTCCAGTCCCTGACATATTTCTACATTTGGGAAATATTGCCACCATAACTGTCTTTTTCCTACCTGTACTAGCCTACTATACCTGCTCTAGGTGGTGCACGAGTCCCTTGTAGCCTTTAAAAAAAAACTCAAGGGCTCGCAGGAAATGTGAAAGCCACCGGGTTCCTCCTATCCTTGTCGGCATCAGATGCCTCATGCCAATCTCCTCAAAGCTCCCCCTTAAGTTTGCCCTGTTCACACAACTCTTGTAATAGAACATATACAGGATGACGGACTGCCGATGATGACAGGCCACTCAGCAGGTCATTAACTTTCCTTGCCAGCTTGTTATGGGATACGGCATTGGAGTAGGCCAGCTCCAGCCGATTTGAAATGCAGTGTATGCCCAGAATCTCCACTCTGTCTCCACGCAGCTGGATAACTACACCTTTCTTGAGCAGCGCCATCTGTCCCAGTTCCGCTACCAGTTTTTGTAGCCACTGTCCTGTCTCATCTTCGCTCCCTGACACGGTCTCCATTATTGAGGATATGGCCTCAGCGATGTGGCCAACAAAATGCAACTCCATCTTCCCTGCTGTTGCCCACCTGACATACACCAGCTCCTCTTCCATCACTGCACTGTCTGTCGAACTGTCACTCATTACTGACAGGAACTTTGAGGTGGCTAGAGCTTCTCTCAGTTTTATTCTTTCAGCCTCAGCAATGTAAAACATGAACTCCTTAGCTCTGTTTGAGTTCCTATTAGTGTTGTCAAAGTTAGTGCATTAATAACGCGCTAACGTTACTTTATGCAAACATTTGCATAAAGCATCCATATTTATCCATGCCCATGTTGATTAGAGTATTACAAACTTGAAAAGTATTAATTTAAGGTACATTTAGAACAAATAAAAAATGTGCGATTAAATGCGATTAAATGGGATTAATCGTGAGTTAACTCATGACAATCATGCGATTAATCGCGATTAAATTTTTTAATCAATTGACAGCCCTAGTTCATATCATATATACCAGCCATTCTCGACCTGACTTCCACTTTTCGTTGAAAAGTCTTTTGTTTTTCTTTGTCTCTTCTTCTTTTTTGGTTTCATCGTCAGGTTTTCTCTTGTGTGTTGTCTGCTCACCGGGTTTTGTTACACCTTTTATGTCACCACATAGCTCCACCGACGTCCAAAGACGTAACTCCAGCAGGGCAGCTAGCTGTCTCTTCGTTTCTGTGTTGTCGGTCACTAGCACGCAAGCGCAAAGCAACACTGTGTGCATGTAATACTCCTGGGAGTTGTAGTGTTGTAGTGTCACACTGCAATATGGCTTATTTCAGATTCCTTTTGAAAAGACTACAATTATTCAACCCTCCAAAGTGGCTAGTTGGAGCGACTGTGTTACCCGCCACAAGCAAAATCCACCTGCATTTGGCCGGTTGGCGGGTGTTAATGTCAAGCCCTGGTCATTTGTAAAAATAATTTAAAAAAAAATCCTCTATTGGTCATTCTATGTATTTGAAATTTAATTGTTATCGAAAATGTTTCCTACTGGAAACAACACGTTCCTGTAACCGAATGAAATTAGCTGACAGGGCTGCCAACTCTCACACATTCAGCACGCTCTCGCGCCACACGAGACAAGACAGAGCAGGTTACTTTTGATATGAAACAAATCATCAACTCTCAGATTCTGTACATTTTATTACGAAATTCAAACAACAAATACCGTTTTTGCGCTTGTAAATGTGACGTGACAAACTGCTGTTGTAGAAGCCTCAGTTCAAATGGCACACGAACCGAATAATATATCTCCTTTACTACTAGTTCATAGTGTAACGGTCACCAGCTGGAGTGCCCTTGAGAGCCACCAGAGGGCACTCCACATAAGACTATTATCACTCACAAACTACATTTCCCATAACTCACTGCCCGGACTCATCATCACTTATCACTGATCACATTCACCTGTACCTCATTCACTGATTGCATTCACCTGTGTCTCATCGCCGAAGCCGGACCAACCTCCATTTCTCACACATTTCTCAGTCCCCTCCTAAATTCAGGCGACTGGAAATATCAATATTGCAGTAAACAAGCCTGTTATAACCCGTATACGCCTGCAATCAAACGCCGTCACAAGACAAGATAACGCTATCTGGCTTTTCGCCTAGGAAAACAACGGTGTTCAAGTCCCGCTGCGGCCAGACTTCCACCAAAACTTCCCGCTCGTCCAGTTCCAGAAAATGCGACTGTTCCAGTGTATTTTGCAGACAACGTAAACGTACTCGGTTACTAATGTAACCTCGGTTCTCTCTAGAAGAGGGAACAGGTACTGCGTAAGTATCTTACGCTATGGGGAAAATATCTATGTCTGCATGCTGCTGCAACGCGTTTTACATTAATACAAAATTAAAGGATAATTTTTTGGCTTCAATATCTCGCGGAAAAGAGATTTTCCCCTAGCGTAAGATACTTACGCAGTACGAGAGACCTCTCGTAAGAGAACAAGCCGGTTCCACAGCCCGTTTGTCTGCACACAAACGCCGTTTTCACGTCGGCCCAGATGAATCTCATAAAGAGTGTATTACTGGTATTCCGGCCATGGCCGATGGTGTTATGAGTGTAGTAAAATGCCCACGCCCAGTGCTCATTCCTACACACAAGCACAGCCCGCCACATTTCAGGGCTCGCACGCATGAAATCGACTCATGTCGATTGTGCATTAAATGTAGTGTATGTGCCCACGACCCAGTGCCCACAAACACTGCACACTGCATCGAAACCAACGCACATACAGTCGGCTCAAGCCGACGGCATTCTCAGTGTAGTAAATGTGCCCGCTGTCTCGCGCCCACATTCACTCACAGACATGACAAGCCCAGGGCTCGCACAAATAAAATCGGCTCTTGTCGATTGTGCGTTAAATGTATTGAATGTGCCCACGACCCACAAACACTACACACTGCGTGTCTCTCGGTTTCTGTAAAAGACGGGGGTCTCAGACCCATTTTAGATCTAAGACGGCTGAACAAAGCGCTTTCAAAACGTAGGTTCAGGATGCTCACAACCAGGAAAATCCTCTCACAAATTCGCCAAGGGGACTGGTTTGTGTCAATAGATCTGAAGGACGCATATTTTCAAATACAAATAGCGTCACGTCACAGGCGATTTTTGAGATTCGCCTTCAAGAGCTACTGGATAAGGGCAGAACCCCATCCACGCTCAAGGTTTACGTGGCGGCCATAGCAGCGTTTACTAAACCAACGCTTAGCCAGTCACTTGGAAGGAACGATCTGGTCATTCGCTTCCTCAGAGGAGCTAAGAGGTTAAATCCTTCCAGACCCCCCTCAGTTTCCATATGGTACCTTTCCACGGTCTTGGAGGCCATAAAGGGGGCCCCATTCGAGCCAGTACAGTCAATAGATATCAAACACTTGTCTTCAAGACAGTGTTTCTTCTGGCTCTCGCTTCAGTAAAGTGTATAGGGGGCTTACAAGCGCTCTCAGTGAGTGCGACATGTATGGAGTTTGGGCCAAATGATTTGAAAGTCATACACAAACCAAGGCACGGGTACGTTCCTAAATCCCTCAACACACCGTTCAGGTCTCAGGTGATTTCCCTGTCCGCCCTGCCGGTCTCTAATGAGGAAAAGGACGCCAGCTCCCTTTGCCCGGTCAGGGCATTAAGGGCTTTTGTGTCTCGCTCGACTGTCTGAGACAGACAGAGCAGCTCTTTGTCTCGTTCAACGGACGCTCTAAGGGACTAGCCGTGTCGAAACAGCCTATCCAGATGGAGTCAGAACGAGTACTGCGTATCTTTGCCGTGCCTGCAACACGCTGTGGTTCGCTCCGGCGATGAAAAACCAGTGGAATCAGCCTGTCGAGCTATGTTTATAGGCTCACGCCATGTGAGTTTCGGCGGGACGTGACGCAGTGGGCGCGAAGCGCCCCCATTGGAGCTGGCGTCACAGGGGCCTCTCTCGATAGGCTGCTGCAGTTGCCACAGAGCAGCCAATAGGCGCACGAGCTGTTTCGCCTATGTCTGCATGCTGCCTCAAAGCATTTTACATTATTTCAATATTAAGGATAATTTTTGGCTTCAATATCTCGCGGAAAAGAGATTTCCCCATAGCGTAAGATATTACGCAGTACTCGTTCCCTCTTCTAGAGAGAACCGAGGTTACATTAGTAACCGAGTACGTTTCAGGCAGCCAACGTCACAGTATGCGACAGAACTTGCACCTGCATCAAAAGTGCAACCTATGTTTACATTTTCATTTGGCTGTGGTGATCATGGATGCATTCAGAGTAGCAGTCGCATTTATGTTGATGCAAACCCTTTTTGTCTGTTTGCATTTGCAAATACAGCTGCTCTATTATGTCGAGTGATTCGTTGCTGTTGTTGCTATTTTCGGATTTCTGATTGGCTAACATGGGCTTGAGCTTCTCGTTACACTGCCACCTACAGGTTTAGCATGCACTTGATGGCATATATACATGCGATGTGTAAGCGAACACTTTTCTGAAAACTGACAGGTGTGCACGATGTTATTTTTAAAAACGGAGAGGGTGAAATGTCCGTTTAAGAAAATAGCTGTCCACGTGTAAACGTTCATAGAGCTCTTTCCTAATGAGATGATGATCTGAATCAGGTGTGATAAATGAGGGAGAGTATAAACTGCGCAGAGGTGTGGGTCCCCAGGACCAGGATTGAGAACCTAAACTTTAGAAGATAACTGAGCCTTTTAAATCTCTTTTGAAAATGCTTTACGAGGCATAACTAGTCCTCACTTTAGATGAGCTCACAAAAATAGTTAACTGACCACTACTAAATGCTTTATAACTACCTGAATTAATCATGAATTACAGTAGAAATACATGCTAATAAAGCATTTATTAACACATAGAGTATGTCTAAATAATATGTACATGTACCTTTTTTACCATTTATTAATCATTTACTTGCACATTCTAACTGATCTTGAACCACTGACAACTCTTAAATGACTGAAAATACAGTAATAATAGTATGAGAATACCATTATTTAAATTAATAGATATGCTTATAAATAAAAAATAAAGCATTTATAGTTGTATTTATAAACTGCTTATTAATGTCTATTAATGATTTATACATTATGAATTAGCCTAACTATTTACTAATGCTTAACTAATAATTCATAGCATGCCATTATTATAAAGCTTTACCTACATTTTTTATTTAAATGTGTATATGTGACCTCTGTGTAATGTCTCCTGCCTGATAGAATCTCTCAGACACCGTCAGGTTTGTGGTAACAGCAGGTTTATTCCACATCTGCATCTGCATTCATGACAAAGGATAACAATCGTAGTCATCTCATGTGGACAAACAGCGCATGCTCTATCTCAGGGAAAATCCTCCGTTGCTTTTAGGATTACCCATATGTAAGCTTTACACAAAAGTAAAGTACAGTTTGACACATTGATTTGATCGTATAGTGGATTTTAACTCGTATAAACAAAATAATTATAACAAACCAAATTGTCCCTCTTAATCTTACAATGAGGAAATAACATAAAAGTATGTAATTATACAGATTCCCTACAGTTACCTTTCCATTTTATGTTAACAGTTATGTGTAAACAATTATGTAACTTCATTACAATTCAACATACAAAAGGCAGATAAACAGCAGAAAATACCTCAATCTCATGTTCAAACATTACAACACTTTATAACAACATATGATAATAACATACCTGCATTCATGACAAAGGATAACAATCGTAGTCATCTCATGTGGACAAACAGCGCATGCTCTATCTGGAAAGACGGCATCATATTAAAGTTAGCTAGCTATACTGGAGAGACTTTCTATTGGCTATAAAACACATAACCAGATGGTTGACTTCATAAAAACATGGCGAAATTAATCTACAAAAGAATAGGACAGAGGCCGCACTATGCATAGACGTTTTTTATTCGTTGCACAAACGCGTTTCGGCGTGTGCCTTCTTCAGTCTGCACACTGAAGAAGGCACACGCCGAAACGCGTTTGTGCAACGAATAAAAAACGTCTATGCATAGTGCGGCCTCTGTCCTATTCTTATGTATTATATTTTTAGGCTAGCACTCTAAAAAGTGTATTATTAAAATTGAGTGAAGCCTGCTCCTATCCTCCTTTATGAAATTAATCTACAACACATATTATTCAATCAAAAAAAATCTAGCTTAACTTTTACATGCTTTTCAAGTGAGTTAACATTGTTTAGTCCACGGACATTCACAGACACGTTACCTCAGGGAAAATCCTCCGTTGCTTTGAGGATTACCCATAATCCTCCGTCATTACTAGCGTTCGCTGCAGTTACACCTTTATGACAGCAGGTGGCACAATAATCCCATTTAGTAGGATTTAACATGAATCTTAACTGTTACATACACCCCCCTTAAATCCTGCTAAATTGGGGCACAATAATAACAAAAAAAATGAAACAAATTTTTTTTTTTTCATTAGATACCAAACAGTTGTTACGTACTAGGAGCATAATGCGTTTCAAGTCAGTTAGAAACTTTCCACCTGGGAATATGTCAATAAGGGGGTAGCTAAGCCCCATACCAACAAAGACACAAAAGATGCCATGTACACCTCTCACATTTACATTTACATTTATTAATTTAGCTGACGCTTTTATCCAAAGCGACTTACAATTGCTATATATGTCAGAGGTCGCACGCCTCTGGAGCAAATAGGGGTTAAGTGTCTTGCTCTGGGACACATTGGTGTCTCACAGTGGATTCGAACCCGGGTCTCTCACACTAAAGGCATGTGTCTTATCCATTGCATCCAAAAACTCTTATGACATATTGCTTGTGTATCTATCCAGAAAACATGTTCCTCACAAAAGAAAACAAAGAATCAACTGTTGAAGCTGAGTCATCTACAACCTGTTCATTCATTTCACAAATTAGTCGAACTGGGGGCTTAACAGATCTACCTGCCCTAGTGCAGAGTGGAGGTGGCTGTTTGCAAACTACGTGGTCCTGTGTGAATGCACCTGGCTGTGCGCCACTTGCATATTCAGGGGAGGGGACACAATGAGCTCTTTCTACTGAGGGTGGGGAGGGTCCTACCTCAGACACCACAGATTCTACAGGGGGTCCAGGGGAAAGTGATTGCTCAGCAGATTTTGATGAAACAGGGGTTTGCAAAATCTCACTCACAGCATGTGGGACTACATTCACTTCAGTCTCTGAGGGAGAGGCACTCACAGCTACAACAGGTGAGAAATTGGGATGGCTAGTTGTAGCATCCTCACCATTAGCCTCATCCATTTGCACTAACCACTCAAGTGTCTTTGTCTCACTGTCCTGCACGTCAACAGGAACCACAGGGTCACTTTGTCCACTTTCATTATCTGATGAACAGCTTGACTCCAGAATGTCGTGACCTCCTGCTGGGAGGAAATTCACTGGGAGTAGGAGGTTTCTGTGAACAACTTTTTCTCTGGATGTCACTGGGTCACTGATACAGTAGACATTGATTCCAGGTTTCACAGACTTAACTTCATAAACTGTGGATTCCCACTTGTCTGCAATTTTCCTCTTCCCTCTCTCACCACGATTTGCAAGCAAGACTCTGTCACCAACAGTGAGGGGAGACCCTTTTGCTTTGCGGTTGTAGTTCTTTGCCTGTCGAGCCTGCTCTGTCCGACTGTTTTCATAGGCAATGCGTGCCGCTTCAGACAGGTCACGTTTCAAGTTAGAGACAAACTCACGGTGGCTAACGACAACATCGCTGGGGAGGGTGTGCTGGAACAAAACATCCACAGGCAGACGTGGAATCCTCCCAAACATGAGAAAGAAGGGGGCAAAACCTGTTGTCTCATGCTCAGTGCAATTGTAGCAGAATGTCAGCATCTGAAGCATTTGTGGCCACCTGGCTTTGGAATGGGCAGGCAGGGCCCTCATCATGTTCCCAAGAGTCCTGTTGTACCGCTCAACAACTCCATTTCCCATAGGATGGTATGGGGTGGTATGCGATTTCTGGATACCAGCCATCTCCAGGAGCTCTTTAATGAGTTGGCTCTCAAAACTGGCTCCCTGGTCCGAGTGGATGCGTTTTGGGAAGCCATATATACAAAAGAAGTCATTCCACAGACGACGGGCAACCTGCTTTGCTGACTGATTCTTACAGGGGAATGCATGCGACAGTTTCGAAAAGTGGTCCGTAACAACTAAAACGTCCACACACTTCTTGTCCGACTGCTCAGCAGTCCAAAAGTCGATGCACACAAGTTCCATTGGCTCAGAGGTGCAAATGCTTTCAAGAGGGGCACGGTCATTGGGCTCTGGGGTCTTCCCAACCACACAGCGAAAGCAGTTCCTCACATGGTTGATGATGTCATGTTCCATCCCTGTCCAAAAGAATCTCTGCCTGGCAAGAGAGAGTGTGCGAGCCTGTCCCTGATGACCAGCTGAATCGTGGAGGCCAGAGAGAACCTGGCCCTTGAGGGAGTCTGGAACAACAAACTGGTGAATTGCCATGTTCATTTGTTCTGTCTTTCTTCACTTTGTACAACATGCCGTTTTTGATGGAGAGCTTTGCCCAGTGTCTCAACATTTTCATCACTCCACGAGACTCACTGGCACGTTCACGTCGAGTGGGCCTCCTGTGACGCTGGATGTAAAAGAGAACTCTGCCCAAGATGTCATCCTGTTCTTGAAGATTAACCAGTTCACTCCTTGCTAGAGAGGCATTCTGGTCGACACTGACAAGTTGAGGAATAGCTGGTCCCGTGCCTCTCACTCGGCTAACACCTCCAGAGTCATGCGCCTCTAGCACAGCTGACACATCCTGCAGTGAGAGGGACCCTTGAGGGGAAGGCGGGGTGACAGCATCATCTATGGGCTGATCAACAACAAACTGGCAGTTAGCAGCAGTATATCTAAATGCATCTTGTACTGTCTCATCCACCATTCCACCCACTTGGGTCAGCAATGAGGCATAAGGTTCACTTACAAGACAATGGCCTATGCATGACTGGACAAATGGCTCTCTACTTAGTGCGTCTGCAACCACATTCTTTGGGCCAGGGACATAGCGCAGATCAAAACTGTATGCTGCGAGCTTTGAGACCCATCTCTGTTCACATGCATCTAACCTAGGTTTGGTCAAGATGTATGTTAACGGATTATTATCCATCCAGACTGTGAAACGTCGTCCTTTCAGCCAGTGGCTAAACTTGTCGCAGACCGCCCATTTAAGAGTGAGAAACTCCAGGCGATGTGCTGGATAGTTCAGCTGGGAGTGCGATAGAGTTTTGCTGGCGAACGCCACTGGTCTGGCAACATTACCATCAGGAGGCAACTGTGAGAGGACGGCTCCTAGGCCATCAAAGGAGGCATCAACAGCGAGGATGAATGGTGCATTAAAGTCTGGATGGGCCAAGGTGACACTATGCACAAGCTCATGTTTTAAAGTTTTGAATGCTTCCCTGCACTCAACAGTCCAGTCAGTTGGAGACAGTCTAACATTGCCCTTCTTGAATTTTGGTTTATGGCCTCTCCCTCTTTTGTGTGGTGTAGCAGGCTCAGCCACAAGGTTGAACAATGGCTTAGCTTTAGCAGAACATCCCTCGATGAAATGGTGGTAGTAAAGAACCCTTCCCAAGAAAGATCTGATTTTCTTAGCACTTGGTGTCTTCATATCAGATTCCATCAGATCAGCTTCCTGCACATCATTTATAGCTTGCACTTTACTCGGGTCTGTCTTAACACCATCTCCACATATAATGTGTCCTAAGAACTTAACAGACCGGCGAAGGAAGTAGCACTTCTTAGGTGAGAGCTTCAAATTGTTGGCAGCAAGACGTGAGAAAATCATTTGCAGACGGTCAAGTGCAATCTGTTCAGACGGCGCAAAGACCATAAGGTCATCCAGATAACATAACAGGCTTGTAAAGTTCTCATCACCAAAGATGGCCATCATCATTCGCATAAAGGTCGCAGGACTGTTTGTCAGGCCCTGGGGCATCCTATTATATTCATGGAGGCCAAATGGGGAGGAAAACGCTGTGAACTTTTTGTCATCTTCATGCATTCTGACGTTGTAGAACCCTGACGTGAGGTCCATTGTTGAAAAGAACACATTGCCACCAAGTGCAGCGAGGGCATCTGTCTGATGAGGCAAGGGATGTGCATCTTTAACTGTTCTTGCATTCAACCACCTGAAGTCATTACAGATGCGAAGATCCCCACTTGGCTTGACAACTAGGACAAGAGGAGATGAATACTCACTCTGAGACTTTCGGATTATCCCCAATTCCTCCATTTCATTTAGAGCAGTCCGAAGCTTGTCATAATGGCATGGTGGAACCCGCCTGTATGGAAGTCTGAAGGGCTTGTCATCCACTAGGCGGATTCTGTGAAAATTTGTGATATTTCATCCTCTGACCTAGGTGCCGGTGATGAGCTCTGTGTGAACGGTGCACTGGATTGGATGTGATTTGGCTCAGGAAAGTCCTGCACAGAAAGACAGGATGACACATCTGCAACTTTTGCATTTCTTTTAAGGGTGAGTGGCTTTTCAGTAGGATTTACTATTTTGACTGGAACCCAGCCATCTCCCCATAATGAGGTGACAACTCTCCCCACTAGAATTTGAGCAGGTCTGGCTTTGGACTGAGTGGGCTCGATGGTGACTGTACTTCCCACTGCAGAAACATCAAATGCAGGGAGTTTAGCCCACACCAAATGTTCAGACATAGGTTGTAGTGTGACATATCTCTTGAGCTTTGCTGTGCCAATTTTAAGCGGCGTTGCTCCACATTTGTCTGAGCAGGACAACAGAGATATCAAGTTGGGAAAGTTATCAGCATGGGCACTACTTACTGGGGACGTGATATTTTGGCTCTCAACAGTGTCTTTCATCTGTGAAATTAGCCACTTGATGGCGTTACTGCCAAGGATCATGTCATCGGTTTGGCCTGGCACCACTAGAACAGGAATTATCACCTTATAGCCATAAACTGATGCAGTGAGGTCATACATGGCAGAAGGTGTGACCAGATGACCCCCACAGCCAACAATAACAAAGTCCTCAGCAGTTTTCACTTCAATGTTAGGAATAGATTGTGAAAGTTTTTTGTTGGCTGTTTCACTTAGAGTGCACGCCATAGAGCCACTATCCAGCAGTGCTCGAAGAACCGGACCACTATCAGTAGACACCTCTGTGTAAAATAGGCTATCAGTTTTTGAAAGTCTTTGCAAGCCTTGCACAATCAGTGTTTTTTTGCGGTGGCACTACGCTGCTGTAGGCGTGACACAATGTTTCATAATCATTAATGTCTGTCAAAACCAAGGTGGGAGGCTCACTCACTTGATCTGCGCTGTCCTCCCCTGTGCGCAGATCATTCAGTTTCCCTGCTGAAAATGTGGAGGAGGACGTCTCCCCTCCGGGCAGTTGCGTCTTGAATGGCCAGGTAAGTGACAAAGGAAACACAGTCCGTTCTCCCGGCAGTGTGTGAGGGCAGAGTGTGAGCTGTCATTACATATGGAACATGGCATGTCTCTTAAGCCCTCAATCTGTGGAAGTCTGCTGTTGGTATTTCATTTTTTATTGGCTCGAGCATAACCTGGGCCCTGAAGCAAAACTTTCTCTAACATTCCAATCAACCTCTCTAGAGTGGAGGTGTCTTGACTTATAGCTGGTTTCTGTTCTGGGATGTCTGAAACTAATGGAGTGTTAGGGCTAACCTCGACTTTGTTCATGCTGATTTGTCTACTCCTTTCAGTAGAAGACCTGAGTCCCTTTTCCAGGTGGTATTCATCTAGCACTTCCTGAACCTTACGAGCTGACCATTTATCAATCGTCTTGGACCTAAAGGTAAGAACTAAATCTCTACTGGGGCAATGTCTGATGAACATACGTGTGACTTCAACACTGAGGTTGTCAAACGTTTTACCCTGCTCTCTAAGGCAGCTAGCAGCATCAGCAGCAGCTCTGTTCAGTCTGAGCCAGTACTCATAGGGGTCTTCCTGGTCATTTGGCAGTGTAGAATAAAAGTCAGCTAGGGGCATTGAGGAGCAATGGCTTGAGCCAAAATGTTTGCGCAGGAGACCGTAGATGGCCTGTGGGTTATTCTGGACATCAATTTCACCATTTCTTATCCCAAATCTTACAACATCCTTTGCTCTCCCTCTCAGGTGAACAATGATTTCCTCAGCTTGATTTTCCAGCTGAACATTGCTTTTTTTGACGTAATTTTTCATTAATTCCTCCCATTCATCAACAGCCAGTGCATCTGAGCTCTCTCCTCAGAAAACTGGTGGGTCTTTGACTTCTCTCCGAGTGACAAGCTGGACTTGGGAGAGATCTAGCATGTTGACAGGTAAAGAGGCTTTTGTATTGCATGTTTCTTCATGGCTTTCATGCACAGTAGCTGTAGGGCTAGTTGTGTTGAGGTGTGACATAATGCTATCAGCCAGCTGCTTCCCTATCTGCTGCACAATGGTGCTCATTTGGGGGGTTAGGAACTGATGTACTAGTGCACTGTGGTGGTTGTAACTCAATCATAGGCTGACTTTGGGTTGCCACTACTTCCCTATGTCTAAAAGGACTGTGAACAGAATCTTCATCAAAATATGTCTTATCCCCCCCTTGATGGTAATTGATGTAATTATACAGATTTCCTACAGTTACCTTTCCATTTTATGTTAACAGTTATGTGTAAACAATTATGTAACTTCATTACAATTCAACATACAAAAGGCAGATAAACAGCAGAAAATACCTCAATCTCATATTCAAACATTACAACACTTTATAACAACATATGATAATAACATACCTGCATTCATGACAAAGGATAACAATCGTAGTCATCTCATGTGGACAAACAGCGCATGCTCTATCTGGAAAGACGGCATCATATTAAAGTTAGCTAGCTATACTGGAGAGACTTTCTATCGGCTATAAAACACATAACCAGATGGTTGACTTCATAAAAACATGGCGAAATTAATCTACAACACATTTTATTCAATCAAAAAAATCTAGCTTAACTTTTACATGCTTTTCAAGTGAGTTAACATTGTTTAGTCCACGGACATTCACAGACACGTTACCTCAGGGAAAATCCTCCGTTGCTTTGAGGATTACCCATAATCCTCCATCATTACTAGCGTTCGCTGCAGTTACACCTTTATGACAGCAGGTGGCACAATAATCCCATTTAGTAGGATTTAACATGAATCTTAACTATGTTACATATACACTAACATTGGTTAATAGCAGTACAAATATTTCATTGTATGATTGTTATGAAATAACCAATGTTGTTAAATGCTCTACAACTGTTTATTGCTTTATCATAATACTTAATGAATTTACTGATGCTAACAGAAATAACCTTATTGTCAAGTGTTATGAAGCTGTTATCATTATTGCCTTTTTTTTTCACTCATAAATAATTTCATAGATTTAATATTTCTGCCCTGTTAGGTCCATCTATTTGGGTGAACTAAATAGCTATAATGATGTGGATATATTTTTACAATATCTGAAAAGTTCTGCATACAAAGTATAACGCTTAGAAACCTGAGTTATGCTAACTAACATGTGACGAAGGACGACCTTTTTCAGGCAGATAAAACTGGCTTCTTGAGAATCAGCCAATCAGGAGCGTCACTGCGCTCTGCGGCTCGCGGAAGCAGACAGTTTCAGTTTCAGTTTCGGAAAAGTTTGGAAGAGAGCGCTGGCATTGAAAGACTGTGCAGTTCATATTCATATTCATATAGATAATATACGCTAGTGTTGCTGTACTTATTTACAACAAGTTCCTAGTATTGTGTGCGTGCAACTACCAGTAAGTATACTGAAGTTTGTTGTTGTTTTTACCTCACAATACTGTCGTGACATGTTGCTGCTCGTTGTCGTATAATGGCGGAGATTCGCACTGCTCGTGTGTTTAATTGTTGAGAACGCTGTTAATTAATGGTGTTGCTCTGCAAGCCTTACATGTTTCAATTGAAATAATGTCGGTTGTTCTTGCACAATGTGTAACGTTTATTTAAGTAGTAATTCTGCAGCTCATAATTATTATATGTTCAGCTGAATTCAGTATGTTGTATATTGTTGCAGTTAATGTGCAGTAAATTAATCTTTGAACAGGGATATAGTGTACTACTGAATTAGTAATAAGCATTTATTATAACACTGCATTTAAGTCATACATAACAAACTATAATTTAATCTCTTGATTGTGTTTGTTTTATTATATACCTGCTAGGCATGTAATAATTATTTGACATTTATATAGAGAGTCTACATTTACTGATTTATGCCTGTATCTCTGTTTCAGAACCACACACAGATTTAAACTTTTATTTCAATAAATCACCTAAACGGAACATCTTGTCTGCATTCTAATCGATGCCCCCTGGTGGTCACAATCTTTTAAAGACCAGTCAAATTATACAGTCCTTTCCAATCACCAAAACATTTGGTCCTTCGAGCCGGAGACGCGTGGTCACCGTGGGATTGTTCAGAGATGTTCTCGGATCAGTATACACGTCCAGTAGATGCCCGACCCCGCCGAGAGACTCGGCGACCAGCCTGGATGGAAGACTATGACATCCCCCTCCAAGCATTGCAGCCGCCCTCTCGGTTGCCTCATCAATCGGCTAACCTGTCAGAGCAACAGCAGCCATACGACAGCATGGTGAGATTCCCAGAGAGACATGCCAGGATGACGCCTCTCACACCACCACTGCTGCATGAGGACGGGAGTGTCATGCAGGGAGCCGAAGCTGTCTATCCACGCCAGTTTGAGTATACAGAACCCCTCTTTCAGAGTACGCCTGCCTCTGCCCGATCCAGGCCTGCCCCAGAAACAGCGCCTGAGGTCCTTGAAGCTCTTTATAAGCTGAGGGAAGATAATCAAAGGCTGCAGCAACAGGTAATGGACATGCACAGGCGACTTGACGCTCGTACTTCCTTTCCAGACCTACCAGCATGGCGACAGACAGCCCTTTCTCCTTTCCCTACACCAGCCCCCGCCCAACAGCAGCATAACCTAGAGCAGGATGGCGGTGCATACCAAACCACGCCAATCCCGCCACCTGTGCAAGTTGGTGGTCACACTCTGCCTACGGATGATGACGACTGGCCACCGCCACCACCCCCAGTAGCAGACAATGTTTATCAGCCACCATCACAGGACCTTATGGCAGAGCTCATAACAGCACTGAGAGACATTAGGATGACAGGTCAGCAGGAGTCTCCCAGACACCCTGAGCCCCATCATCTAGTGCCCGGGGTACAGACACCAAAGTACTGTGTACCCTACACCCCACAAAGATGTGAGTCGCTGCCCGAAGAGCTGCGACCCTCCTACCACCATGAGACAGTGTACCGCGGGCCTAAACCCACAATCCCTGCATTCACCAAAGGGGATCCGAGAGAGTTCGCCAGGCTTAAGGTCGCTCTGGAAAACCTACTACCTGTGGACGCTACAGAGCGCTTTAAATACCAGATCCTGGTGGATCACCTGGAGTATGAGGAGGCACTTCTAATAGCGGACTCATACACTAACTCACTGAAGCCCTACACTGACACTATGACAAGCCTAATTGAGCATTATGGACAGCCTCACCAGCTAGCTCTCAGGAAAATAGCTGATCTAATGGAGGCCCCTAATATTGCATGTGGTGACTCTAGTGGATTTAAGCGATTCGCTCTGAAAGTGAGAGCACTCGTGGCAATGTTAGACCAGCTTGGGGACAGTGGAAAGACTGAGCTTCACTGTGGTTCACATGTGACACGGCTGATGTCCAAACTGCCTCATGATATACGGGCTGAATTTAAGAGGTTCCTGTACCCAATGCGTGTTACAATCCCAAGCCTATTGCACTTTTCTGACTGGCTTGACTACGAGCTGAAGATGCAAGAGACGGTGTATGAGCCTCTAACTGGTGAAAACAAGAGTAGAGCAGGACCCAGGATAGAGCGCCGCCGCGATGTTAAGAGTGGTAAGAATACCAACATCATGCACATCACAGACCAACCTGATAGCACACCAACAGTAGAGAAGGCCTCATCTAGCACTAAGCAGCCAGAGAGGACAGCATACTGCCCTTACTGCTCTAACACGCAACACTTCCTAGATAAGTGTGGAAACTTTGCACAGCTTACAGTGGAACAGATAACAGCGTGGATCAAGACCAACAAGAGGTGCTGGCGATGCGGTCGCACACACCAGGCTGCACAGTGCCGCCTGAAAATTACATGTCACAAGTGTAAGGGGAGACACCTGCAAGCTTTGCATGAAGTGAATATAAAACCTGCAGTGAATGTAAAACCTGTAGCTGAGGATACATCCTGCCTCATCAGCACAATTAATGAAGTTTTGTACATGGACAGGCGGGCTGGATGCAGTCAGGTCTTACTGAAAGTGAGTAAAGTGCTGCTGCGTAATGGGGAACACACTTTGGAGACATATGCCATCCTTGACGATGGATCGGAGCAGACCATTCTCCTCCCTGCAGCAGCGCAGAGCCTTAAACTTACCGGTGAGCCGGAAAATCTGATCCTCAGAACTGTTCGGCAGGACATCAGGGTTCTGCATGGCAATGCAGTGTCGTTCTCCATTTCCTCAGTAGACCATCCAAAGAAGTCCTTCAAGATATACAGAGCATTCACTGCTGATCAACTGGGTCTGGCTGAGCACACTTACTCAATGAAGGCACTTCAGAGGAAGTAAAAACATTTAAGAGGCCTCCCTCTCCAGACAATTAACAGAGTGCAACCCCTGCTGTTAATCGGGTCAGATTATACCCACTTGATCACTCCAGTGGAGCCTGTGCGTTTGGGTCCCCACGGGGGACCGGCCGCAGTGAAGACAAGGTTGGGCTGGACACTTCAGGGGCCGACCAGGTACAGCAAGCAGCAGGCAACATCACAACAGTGCCTGCACGTCTCCACCCTCTCACCCACTAACGAGCTTCTACAGAGTGTAGAGAGATTGTGGCAGCTGGATGTTCTGCCCTACAGGAGTGAAAAGCTTGTCACACGCTCCAGGCAGGATCAGGAAGCAGTCCGCCTGCTGGAGGTGAAGACCACACGAGTAGAGGTTGATGGAATTCAGCGCTACGCTACTCTCCTCCTCAGGGTGAAGAACATGCCACAGCTTCAGGCATCTAAGGAGGCTGTGTTAGCTAATCTTCGCAGTACAGAGAGGCGCCTGCGGCGAGACCCTCAAAGAGCAGCCGCATACTGTGCAGAGATTGGAAAGCTGGAAAAGGCGGGCTATGCAGTTAAAGTGTCAGAAGAGGAGCTGAGCAAAGCAGCCGAATCCTGGTTCATCCCACATCACATGGTGAGCCATAACGGAAAGAACAGGATTGTGTTCAATTGTTCCTTCATGCATAAGGGAAACAACCTCAATGAGCTGCTGTTGCCTGGGCCCACCTTAAGTTCCAGTCTACTGGGTGTACTGCTGCGCTTCAGAGAGCATGCAATTGCTGTCAGCAGTGATATCAAAGGCATGTTTCATCAGGTGAGGCTGCTCCCAGAGGACAAGCCCTTGCTGCGCTTCCTGTGGCGAGACCTGAAAACAGAGGAACCACCCAGCATCTACACATGGCAAGTCCTTCCATTTGGCACCACATGTAGCCCCTGCTGTGCAACTTTTGCACTGCAGAAACATGTGTTTGACCACAGTCAGCCAGGTGAAGATGTTCGAGTGTCGATAGAACAATCCTTTTATGTGGACAACTGTCTGCAAAGCCTCCCATCTGTTGAAGAAGCCCATCACCTGGTCGACAAACTGACCTCACTGTTAGCTACAGGTGGATTTGAGTTACGCCAGTGGGCCAGTAACACCCCTGAGGTCATCAGCCACTTGCCCAAAGAAGCAAGATCTGAGAACAGTGAGTTGTGGCTCAATGAGTCAGGTACTGACCCACAGGAGCTAGCACTGGGACTCCGCTGGCTCTGCAATTCAGACACCTTAAGGTATAAATACCGTATGCTGGACCAACCCACACCCACCATGCGAAACATATACAGAGTCCTGGCACGCCTGTTCGACCCCCTGGGATTTATAGTCCCCTTCACTACGCGGGCCAAGGTCCTGGTGCAGCACTTATGGGACAAACAGAGAGACTGGGATGACCCGTCACTGCCTGAGGATGTGCTGCAGCCATGGTTGATGTGGGAGGAAGAATTGCAGCATCTCTCCCAGATTCTACTGCCTCGCTGCTATGTGAGCCCTGAGATGAACACTTCAAACCTCCAGAGAGACCTACACATCTTTGCTGATGCGTCAGAGAAGGCATATGGCTCAGTGGCTTATCTGCGGACTGAGAGCTCACACGGCCGTGTGGAAGTGTCATTCCTGACTGCTAGATCCAGAGTGGCCCCAAAGAAGCAGCAATCAATACCAAGACTAGAACTGTGTGCTGCCCTGACAGCTGCACAGTTAGCTGCACTACTTCAAAGAGAGCTGACTGTGAATATCCGCAATGTTATATTCTGGACAGACTCCACAACAGTACTCACATGGCTTCAGTCTGACTCCTGTCGGTACAAGGTATTCGTGGGAACACGGATAGCTGAAATCCAGGAGCTGACTGATGTCCGGGCCTGGAGATATGTGGATTCTGCCAACAACCCAGCTGATGATATAACACGGGGAAAAACACTACTGGAACTGGCTGGTAAGAACAGATGGAGTCAGGGCCCTGCCTTCCTACAACAGTCGCCTGAAGTCTGGCCTACACAGCCAGCCACAGAGGTGACAGAGAATTCTACTGAGCTGCGAAAACCCACTATCCGCTGTCTCACTACAAGCATACAGACTTCTCTGCTACCAAAGGCTGATCAGTTTTCCTCGTTCAGAGCGCTGACAGAGGCGGTTGCACAATCCAGCCATGTGTCATCAGTTAGCCCCGTCAGTCTTTCTGCTGATGACTACCGAGAAGCAGAGAGAGAAGTATTGAGACAAGCCCAGCAGGACAGCTTTGCTGAAGAGTTCAGCCTCTTGAGTACCGGTAAGCCAGTAGCTGCCACCAGTAGGCTGATCTCGCTAGCACCAGAGTATGACAAGACTGTGGGACTTATCCGGGTTGGAGGAAGGCTCCGCCGCAGCAACCAGCTAGAGCCATATTCTATTCACCCAGTGGTCCTGGACCATCGGCATAAAGTGACCCAGCTCATCATCCAGGATGTGGACAAGAGCCTTCGCCATCCAGGATCAGAGCGCCTTTTTGCCGAGCTGCGGCGAAAATACTGGATTCTGCATGGCAGAGAAGCTGTTAAGCGTCACCAGCACTCCTGTCCGGACTGCCAGAGATGGAGAGCCTCTCCAGTAGTGCCCAAGATGGCAGACCTCCCACAGTCCAGATTACGGCTGCTGAAGCCCCCGTTCTTCTCTACGGGCATGGACTGTTTCGGGCCTTTCACAGTGAAGGTTGGCCGTCGCCATGAGAAGAGATGGGGCATACTATTTAAATGCTTGACGACGTGCGCTGTGCACGTGGATGTTCTGTCCAGTATGGACTCGGATTCCTTTCTGATGGCCCTCCGCCGCTACATTGCACGAAGGGGTAAGCCAGCAGAGCTCCGGTCCGACCAGGGCACTAATTTTAAGGGAGGTGAAAGAGAACTCCAGGAGGCATTCAGGTCATTACACCCTACACTCCAGGCTCATCTGGCTAAACACCAGATTAGGTTTCAATTTAACCCCCCAAGCGCACCACACTTTGGAGGAGTCTGGGAAAGGGAAGTGAGGTCTGTTAAAGCTGCACTGTATGCCACCATCCAATCACAGACTGTCCCCGATGAGGTCCTACGGACGGTACTTATTGAAGTGGAGGGGATTTTAAACTCCAAACCACTGGGTTACGTGTCAACAGACGTGGCTGATGCTGACCCAGTGACCCCCAACTTGCTCCTCATGGGGCGGCTCGACCCCTCTGTACCACAGGCTGTGTATGCTGAGTCTGAGCTCCTGAGTCGCCGCCGCTGGAGACATACTCAGGTGCTGGCTGACCAGTTTTGGTCTCACTTTATACGACACTACCTCCCGACTCTTCAGAGCTGCAAACTGGAACCATAGTGATGGTGGTGGAACCACAGCTGCCAAGAGCGCAGTGGCCTTTAGGTCATGTCACTGAGGTTATTCCAGGAACTGATGGGAGAGTCAGAACTGCAGTAGTCAAAGTCAAGGACAAACTCTACACGAGGCCTGTCGCTCGCCTTGTAGCTCTACCTGCTATACCAGACACTGATACGGTCAGTCCTTCTTAGAGTGTCAAATATAGTGTAACAAATTTGGGGGCGGCTGTGACGAAGGACGACCTTTTTCAGGCAGATAAAACTGGCTTCTTGAGAATAGGCCAATCAGGAGCGTCACTGCGCTCTGCGGCTCGCGGAAGCAGACAGTTTCAGTTTCAGTTTCGGAAAAGTTTGGAAGAGAGCGCTGGCATTGAAAGACTGTGCAGTTCATATTCATATTCATATAGATAATATACGCTAGTGTTGCTGTACTTATTTACAACAAGTTCCTAGTATTGTGTGCCTGCAACTACCAGTAAGTATACTGAAGTTTGTTGTTGTTTTTACCTCACAATACTGTCGTGACATGTTGCTGCTCGTTGTCGTATAATGGCGGAGATTCGCACTGCTCGTGTGTTTAATTGTTGAGAACGCTGTTAATTAATGGAGGTGTTGCTCTGCAAGCCTTACATGTTTCAATTGAAATAATGTCGGTTTTTCTTGCACAATGTGTAACGTTTATTTAAGTAGTAATTCTGCAGCTCATAATTATTATATGTTCAGCTGAATTCAGTATGTTGTATATTGTTGCAGTTAATGTGCAGTAAATTAATCTTTGAACAGGCATATAGTGTACTACTGAATTAGTAATAAGCATTTATTATAACACTGCATTTAAGTCATACATAACAAACTATAATTTAATCTCTTGATTGTGTTTGTTTTATTATATACCTGCTAGGCATGTAATAATTATTTGACATTTATATAGAGAGTCTACATTTACTGATTTATGCCTGTATCTCTGTTTCAGAACCACACACAGATTTAAACTTTTATTTCAATAAATCACCTAAACGGAACATCTTGTCTGCATTCTAATTGATGCCCCCTGGTGGTCACAATCTTTTAAAGACCAGTCAAATTATACAGTCCTTTCCAATCACCAAAACATAACATATACATGTGTTCTAATCTAAGCTGCTAACATTGGGTAAGAGATTTTACCAACTCTCTCATGAGATGATATCCGAGATCTCTTTCCTGGTCCTGAGCATTTCATGTGGCGCAAAGCCATTTGGCTTATGACTCATAAGGAAGGACAGGTAATTTTACTTAAAATACTTGTGTTTTGGATATTTTTCAACTATTTTCAGTACTTTAGCCACACAATATGTAACAAGTGAGATGCTCTGAAAATAAAATGGCTTTGATTTGATTAATGTACATGTAACCCAGGTGATGTTAGTTATATTTCATATAGGGTTATTACTATCTTATTTCTGAGAATATTACAGAAATAGTTCATTCTGAGTAAGAAGGGAATTATTATTGATTAAATAATAAGAGTAGTCATTCAGATAGTTACTTTATAGGATTTATAAGTGATATAAAGGGTCTCATGATGAAGAATACAACTGGGATGTGTTGCTTTAAGAATAATAAGGGGGATTAAAGTTAGTCTGTAATGCACTTGGCCAAAATGTGCTTTTGCCTAGCAATCTTGTATTGTTTTATTCTCATTGGCTGTTACTTGATGTTTATCCCGCCTTCTTAAGCAGAGGGTGATTCTGATTGGATGGGAGCGGGGTAGTGACTGACAGGGAGGCGATTCGAGAAGAAGAGAGAGACAGAAGTTGGAGGAATATGTTCTGATGGCTGAAGTGAAAAATGTAATCTAAGTGCTGTATAAGTGTTTAGTTCGTGCATTTATTCATTTCTGACTTTCAAAACAAGAAACTTTTGTGAAAGTTTTACGAGTTACTCCATACAGGAGTTCGTGCACGATACTTAGTACACGGACATTTAGACTGCATGTTGGTTATTGTATCCGTGTGCAGAGGACACCGATTCGCTGGACTCTGACCAGAGCGTTCTAGATCGGGTGAGATCTGGATTCCGATTGCTGCTGTCGGGGAAGAAGATGGTGAGCTGATGAGTCATGTAAGAGCCAGTGTGTTCGTATGTGCTCGCAGAGGATGAAGAGCTGCTGATCGTGGGGGTTCGCTGACTGAGGAATTCAGGTGATCTTGTTTATTTTATTTGCTCGATAGAGTGAAGAGGCCATTTGTTGTTTCTAGGCCACAACGAACTCTAGCAACGGTACAGGCCTGCAATGAGGGGGTTGGGTGGTGACTTTTGCATTGTGTGTGCGCATGCGCAAATATGAGTGATCACTCAAAAAGGTATTTTTGTTTCACGTTTCAATTTTCCAAAAAGGAAAAATTGAGTATTAAGAAGTGTTATTGCTCATTTATGTGAGGTAACTGAAAAGGTTATTCTGGTATTTGAACTTTTGCATTATATTGGATTACTATAGTGATTTAATTTACTTAAAGTGAAAGTGAAAGTGAATTGAGTGTTAAGTTACTTCCTGAAAGGGTAAAACAAGAAATAAGAGACAAGTGTTGATTCACATTTGAAGTTTATTGATCATTTAATATTCAATACAAGTGTTTTCATTTATTTAATATTTCCGTTATTGTGTGTGTAAATAAATATTATTGTTTTGGATATATTGTGTAGCTTGAAGTCAATTAGTAGAGATATATTCCTAGACTAGAAAGGGAAAGAATAACATCATTGCATAGTTGCAAGTCGAGAGACACATTTTAAGAATCCGGAGCGTCGCTTGGGTTACACTCAGAGCATAGGGGGCGCTACACAATTTGGGGTCTCGTCCGGGATAGATTATTCTTTTCCTGAGATCCTGTTGAAGATTTGAGAATAAAAAAATAAAAAAAAAGTTGTTACTCTTTTCAAGCTTGAAGATGGAGTTCAAGGGTGATGCACTGTTGGCTGCTGAACTTACAGAGTGGAGTAAGGAAGCTTTGATTGATGAAAATCATGCTCTCATGTTATTAGGAGTACCATCAACAACGGAGGTGGAATACATTGAAGACGCGGTCCAAACAATAAAAGCTGTTGGTAAAGTGAGAGTAAGAGACACCAAATTGGGGAAAACTCCAGATACTATGATAGTATTGTGTGAATGCCGTGAAATAGTTGACTCATCTTGCATACCAGCTGAGTTGCAGAGGGCTGATGGTGAAGATGCATGGAGAGTTATTGTAGCATCGGCTGATGTCCACGCTTCTGAGTTCGCAGAGAAGTTGAAAAGATTTCTTCGTGAGGAAGGAAAATCCATGAGTGATGTGGGATCATTGTTCCATTCGTATGGTTCGAATGCTGCGTCGCCTGAGTCTATCATTCTTGCTGTTGGTGATCTGCTGGAGAAGACAAAACCTTCTGGAGATTCAAATGCTTACAGAAGATTGAGGATGTTCTCTGGTATCATTCCTATTCCGGAACTCTCTGCTGGAGAAGAGAGTTTCGAGAACTGGTTGGAACAGGCCAGAATGATGATTTCTGAATGTGAGTGTTCAGAGAAAGAAAAAAGAAGAAGAATTCTGGAGAGTCTGAAAGGTCCCGCTTTTGATATTGTGAAAGTGGTGAGATTTTCAAGTCCTGAGGCTAGTGCTTTTGAGTACTTGGAGGCACTGGAAAACACCTTTGGATCATCTGAATCAGGTGAAGATCTCTACTTTGCATTCAGATTACTGAGACAATCCCCTAAAGAAATGCTGTCTGATTTTCTGACCCGATTGGAGAAGTCGTTGACGAAAGTTGTGCAGAAAGGAGGGTTGATGTCACAGTCAATGGATAGAGCGAGAATTGAACAACTTATCCGAGGTGCTTCTGCTGATTCTGACCTGATGTTGTTACAACTGCGCCTAAGAGAAAGGAAAGCTAAACCTCCTGGTTTCTTGGAGTTGTTGAATGAGATAAAGACAGCTGAAGAGAATGAGCTTGCGAGACGTAGGATTGGAATGCCAGTGAAATCATTGAATTTGAAAACTGATTTGGATGTGGATTCTGATGTGGTGAATAAGCTTAGAACTGAACTTCAAGAGCTGAAGTTGAAGATGAGAAAAGATTCATCTAAGGTGCCTGCTGATTCCATGAAAACTGATTCTGCTGCAGAGAAGCAGGAGAAGAAAAGAGAGAATACTCGTGGAGACACTGAGGTGGAAGAGTTGAAGATGCAGATTCAGAAGTTGAACAAACGTCTGGAAGTGATGAGCATAAACTCAACTGCTGAGCAGATTCAGACAAAGAGGCCGAATTACAGAGAAATGCCTTTGCGAAGAAATGCTGAGAGAAGGTTGCAGCCTAAGGAGGATTTATTCTGTTACCGTTGTGGTGAAGACAGACATATTGCCACAAAGTGCAAAGCAACAGAGAATACTGGAAAAGTGATTCAAAAACTGGTGAGATCACTCCATAGAGCTAAAGCTGAAGTGAGCAGAGCAAAGGATGATTCTACTATGTCCGGTGGTCCAGATTGTTTCTCTACTGATGGCAGTGAGAAGGATTGTGTGCTGAGAGGTCTTGTGGGTCCAGTTTCTACCCTTTCAGTTGAAGTGAATGGATGTTCATTCAGTGCATTGCTTGACAGTGGGTCGCAAGTTACCATTGTTTTTGAGCATTTTCATGAGAAACATTTGTCAAATGTCCCAATTCAACCATTGAGTGGATTGTCAATTTGGGGACTGAGTGCTAGTACTTATCCATACAAGGGATATATTCTTGTGGATGTGTCATTTCCTGAGTCGCTCACAGGAGTGAAGGAAACAGTGCCTGTGTTAGCGCTAGTGTGTCCAGAACCCAAGGGTCCTAAACAGGTTCTTGTTATCATCGGAACGAATGCAAGTTTCTTCCAAAGACTAATTTCATTGGGACAGGAGTCAGAAGTTTCTGATACTGTACATTCCTTGAGAATACAGTCGACAGTTTCCATACCTTGTTTTAAGAAGATGCCGGGGGAGGAAGAAGTGACTGACTGTGTGGAAGGGAGTGTGAAGTGGATGGGTCCTGGAGATCTGAAGATACCTCAGAATGGTGGAAAGTATGCTGAGTGTAAAGTGGAACTGAAGAAACAGACTAGAGAAGATATTCTGATTGTGGAAGCCACTGATGAAAACCAGTTACCTGCTGGAGTGTTTGTTCCTTCGTCTGTCATGCATTCATCTGACGTGGATGTGGATAGTTTCAAGTTGCTGGTGTGTAATGAGACTGGGAAGGAACTATTTCTGAAGGAACTGTGATGGCATGTGTTTCATACAGATACTGTAACGGTGATGCAAAGAGAACAGACATCTGTGAAGAAGTTGGATCCAAATATCTTTAACTTTGGTGTTTCTCCAATACCAAATAATTGGGAAGGGAGATTGAGAAAGAAGTTGTCTGAGCGTGGGAATGTGTTTTCCATATCTGAGTGGGATGTGGGGAAAGCAAAGGATGTTACTCATACAATCAGGCTGATGGATAGTACACCTTTCCGAGAGAGGTCGAGGCGGATTGCTACAGCTGACATAGATGATGTGCGTCGTCATCTGAAGGATCTACTGGCTGCAGGAGTTATTAAGGAATCGAGGAGTCCTTATGCCTCACCTATAGTTATAGCTCGAAAGAAGAATGGTGCTATAAGGATGTGCATTGACTATAGAACTCTGAACTCCAGAACTTTACCTGACCAGTATACAACGCAGAGGATAGAAGATGCTTTGGATTGTCTGACGGAAAGTAGGTGGTTTTCAGTGCTGGATTTGAGGAGTGGCTACTATCAAATCGAAATGGCTTCTGAAGATAAAGAAAAGACTGCGTTCATTTGTCCTCTTGGATTCTACCAGTTTGAGCGGATGCCTCATGGGATATCTGGAGCTCCTGCAACGTTTCAAACGTTGATGGAGAGGGCAGTTGGAGACATGCACTTACTACAAGTGATTGTTTACTTGGATGATCTGATTGTTTTCGGAAGAACCTTGGAAGAACATGAAGAGAGACTGATGAAAGTGCTTGATAGACTGGAGGAGTTTGGGCTGAAATTATCAGTTGATAAGTGTCAATTCTGTCAACCATCTGTCAAGTATGTGGGACATATTGTGAGTGAGGAAGGCGTAACACCAGATCCAGAGAAGGTGAAGGCTGTGAAGGAGTGGAAGATACCTCATGATCTGAAGTCACTAAGATCGTTTCTTGGATTTTGCGGATTCTATCGCAGATTTGTCAAGAATTACTCCAAGATAGTAAGGCCTTTAACAGAACTGACAAAAGGGTATGCACCTCTGAGGGGTAAAAGGAAGGTAGAGAAGAAAGCGAAATACTTCCACGAAAAGGAATCCTTTGGAGAGAGGTGGACTGATGAATGCACGGAAGCGTTTCATTCTATTATCAAGTGTTTGACTCATGCACCTGTACTGGCGTATGCTGATCCATCTAAGCCGTACATATTGCATGTGGATGCTAGCTTGAAAGGGCTTGGAGCAGTCTTGAATCAAGAGTACCCCGAGGGGTTGAGGCCAATTGCATTCGCAAGCCGGAAACTGAGTGAGGCAGAACAACGATATCCCATTCATCAGTTGGAGTTCCTGGCGCTGAAATGGGCCATTGTTGACAAATTCCATGACTACTTGTATGGAACAAAATTCACAGTAATGACTGACAACAATCCACTTACATATGTTCTAACAAGTGCTAAACTTAATGCAACTGGACATAGATGGTTGAGTGCCTTAGCCACGTATGAGTTTAACCTACAGTATAAGGCTGGAAGTCAGAATGTTGATGCTGATGTACTGTCGCGTTATCCTGCGGATGCAGCTGAAACTACCAACTGGATGGATATTCCTAGATCCGGGGTGAAAGCTATTTGTGGACGTGTGAAGAGTACTTACTGGGCTGAAGAAGAGGAGAATAGACTGGTAGATCAGTTGGGTGTTGGAGTTGAAAGTATTCCAGAACTGTATGTTAGCCCGATTCGTTTGGATACTAATGATGGAGATTCCTTGACTAACCAGGAGTTGAGATTGGCACAGGGGGAAGATCCGGTCATTAATCCAGTGAAGGGAGATGTGGAGTCCGGAAAGTGTCTGAAAACAACAAAGAGTTCAGATGTGTTGGAGACTTTGTTGAGGAAACAAGGGAAAAAGTTGGTTGTTCGTAATCATCTGTTGTACAGAGTGACGCAGAATTCTCTTGGAGGAGAGAAAGTACAGTTGCTTTTGCCTGAAAAGTACAGACAGGAAGTCTTGAATTCTCTACATGATGAGTCTGGTCATCTGGGGATTGAGAGAACGACTGAGCTGTGCAAGGACAGATTCTACTGGCCGCATATGTCCAGAGAAGTGGAAAGATATGTGAAGAATTGTGGGAGGTGTATTGTGAGAAAGACATTGCCGCAAAGATCTGCGTACTTGAATCATATTTCAAGCAAGGGACTGATGGATCTTGTTTGCATTGATTTCCTATCAATTGAGCCAGACTTGAGAGGAGTATCAAATGTTCTTGTAGTAACTGATCATTTTTCACAAGCGTATCCTGCAAGAGACCAAAAGGCGCTGACAGTTGCAAAGATTCTAGTGGAAAAGTTTTTCATTCATTACGGATTACCTGATAGGATACACTCTGACCAGGGTCGAGACTTTGAGAGCCGGCTGATCAAACAGTTACTTGGAATTCTGGGGATCAGAAAGTCTCGTACATCGCCATATCATCCTCAGGGAGATCCGCAACCAGAACGTTTTAACAGAACGTTGTTATCTATGCTGGGGACCCTGGATGCTTCTAAGAAGGAGAGATGGAGTCAGAGTGTGAGCCAGATGGTGCATGCGTATAACTGCACGAAGAGTGAAGTTTCTGGATTTCCTCCTTACTATCTCATGTTTGGGAGAGAGGCTCGTCATCCAATTGATGTACGTTTTGGAAATGCTGGAGATGGGAGAAGAGGAGAAAAGCATGTAAAGTATGTAGAGAGAATGAAAGAGGATTTGAGGAAAGCATTTGATTTGTCACTGCAGAATGCACAGAAAACGGAGCAGAGGAACAAAAGACTCTATGATCAGAGAGTGAAGTTTTGTGAGCTTGGAAAAGGAGACTGTGTGCTGGTGAAGAATTTGGCCAGAACTGGGAAGCAGAAGTTGAGAGATAAGTGGAGTTCAGTACCTTACCTTGTTCTGGAGAAGCTGGAGAATTTGCCTGTGTACAGGGTGAAGCCAGAGGCTGGAACAGGAGGGGTGAGAACTTTGCACAGAGATCACTTGTTGCCAATTGGTGAGGGAGTGAGAATAAACTTACCTTCAGAGAGGGAGGAGAGTTCACGCCGTGTGGTGACCAGATCTAAAACTGTGGAAAGAAGACAGAAGAAAGACGTGAATCATGAAAGAGAGAATCGTGAATCAGTGGACTGTAATTCTGAGAGTGATGATAGTAGTGATTGTGTTTATTATCCAGTTGGAAGAACTGTGAACCTTGAAAGACTGTATTTTCCGTCAACTGAGGGGAAAAACGTACAGAGTCCTAATAGGTCTCGAGATCATTCTGGTCAGGTGGAAGTGACTGGAGGAGAAGAGTCTGATGTTCAAATGGAGGAGAACATTGAGGATTCAGTTTCTGAAGAAGGAATTGAAACTCTGAATGTTGCAAGTGGAGAAGAGGAACTTGGAAGAGGGAGGAATTATCCAAAGAGGATAATTAAACCAGTTCAAAAGTTGAGTTATGATGAACTTGGAAAGTCTTCTGACAGGCCTTTGACTATCGTGTATAGGGGTATGGTTGTGAAGATTCAGGAGTCTTCTAAGAAGATTGCTTGCAGGACATTGTGGTGTCATCCAGTGGCCACATGTGAACACTGTGTTCAGCAGAAGATATATCCGAAGTCTGAAGTCTTACTACAGTTGTAGTTGGAGACTCATGAAGACATGAGTAATTTAGTAGGGGGAGAGTGTAACCCAGGTGATGTTAGTTATATTTCATATAGGGTTATTACTATCTTATTTCTGAGAATATTACAGAAATAGTTAATTCTGACTAAGAAGGGAATTATTATTGATTAAATAATAAGAGTAGTCATTCAGATAGTTACTTTATAGGATTTATAAGTGATATAAAGGGTCTCATGAAGAAGAATACAACTGGGATGTGTTGCTCTAACCTGAGTGGTTTTTTGGGCCCTGGAGGTGTTCTGACATGCTCTGACATTTGTGTGTTTTTTTCAGTTATTTATAAACATGTTAATGGCAAAGGTGTAAATTCACTCTATATAGCACAAACAGGGCTACCAAAATATGTGATCACCATGCATGTATATTTTTGAATTTTTTTAGAGAATAAAGTTTATGCGTGGTTATTGAAAAAAATAAAAATGAAAGTTTCTGAAATAAGACCACAAAACACATACTAAATATGTGCCAATAAGACTTTTGACTAATGGATGTCGTCGCTTCAAAATGATGTGAAAATCATTCTTACTTGGTAACACTTTATTTTGATAGTCCGTTTGTTGAGACTTTACTAGTTATTAGTAGCCATTCAGTAGCTTGTCAACAGTGCATCAGTTGACATTCAACAACACTGTTTCAACAGACAAGTAACGTCTCGGTTACGTATGTAACCCTCGTTCCCTGAGTAGGGAACGGAGATGTTACGTCGGATGACGACGAATGGGGTTTCGCTTAGAAAGCCTGTCATCTTCGAGTATATAAAACGAGCCAATGGCAATGAAATGCCATGGGTCTGCGGAATTTGCATAGCGTATCTCCGCCCCACGCCGGAGGTATATAAGGAAGTACGCTGGCAACATGCAGATATGTCTTCGCTGAGGAGCCGAGACTGAAGGCGTTCCCAGCGGTACAGCGGAAGTGGCAGGGAGACGTAACTCAGGGAACGAGGGTTACATACGTAACCGAGACGTTCCCTTTCGTGGTCACTCCGAGTTACGTCGGATGACGACCAATGGGGTCCCCAGTCTAATCACGCCACCTCGGCTGTCTTCCAGTGCCCTGCGTAAGTCTGAGCTCCCTGTCGTGAGACTAACACGGACGAAGGAGTCCTACTTAACACAGGAATACCAAGGTACACTGGGAAGCATATCTCAGAGGAAATATGCAATCATGCCCAGCCCTAAGGGGGGGACTTGGAATACACATATGACCCAATGGCGTCCACTATCCAGTGGGACAACCTTTGCTTGGAGAAAGCCTTTCCCTTCAGCTTCCCACCATAACAGACAAAGAGCTGGTCTGAGGTCCTGAAACACTGCGTTCTGTCTACGTAAGCACGGAGGGCGCGTACTGGACAGAGCAGTGCCAAGGCTGGGTCTGCCTCCTCCAAGGGCAGCGCTTGCAGGTTCGCTACCTGATCTCGAAAGGGGGTAGTAGGAACCTTGGGCACATATCCAGGCCGGGGTCTCAGGATCACGTGAGAGTTAGCCGGCCCGAATTCCAGGCACGCTTCGTCAACCGAAAAAGCCTGCAGGTCCCCTACCCTCTTGATGGAGGCCAATGCAACCAGGAGCGCTGTCTTAATTGACAGAAACTTAAGCTCTACTGATTGCAGAGGTACGAGGGGAGGGCGAGGAGGATTCAGTCAGGAACCTGATGATCAGGTCGTGCTTTCCCAGAGACTTACCATCGACTGCGTCGTGATGTGCGGCAATTGCGGCAACATACACTTTAAGGGTGGAGGGAGACAGCCTTCGCTCCAACCCTTCTTGCAGGAAGGAAAGCACAACACTGATCGGGCATTTTGTGGGTTCTTGATGTTTAGAAGAACACCAGTTGACGAAGAGGTTCCACTTCAACGCATAGGCATGTCTCGTGGACGATGCTCTAGCGGAAGTGATGGTAGCCACCACCGCTGGTGGTAGGGTACTCAAACCTACCTCCTCCCGTCCAGGAGCCACACGTGGAGGTTCCAAAAGATCGGGACGAGGGTGCCAAAGGGTGCCCCGTCCCTGAGAAAGCAGGTCCTTCCTCAGAGGAATTGGCCAGGGAGGTGCTGTCGCGAGGAGTATTAGTTCTGAAAACCAGGTCCGGTTGTGCCAATACGGGGCAAAATGACCTGCTCCTCGTCCTCCCTGATCTTGCGCAAAGTCTGCGCAAGGAGGCTCACTGGGGGAAAGGCATACTTGTGTAGGCCCCACGGCCAGCTGTGCACCAGTGCATCCGTGCTGAGCGTGCCCTCGGACAGGGAATAAAACAGGTCGCAATGGGACGAGACGTGGGAGGCAAACAGTGTGTCGCCGAACTGATCCCAAATCAGCTGGACCGACTGGGGATGTCTCCATTCTCCAGCGAGAGGCCGAAGCCGAGACAGCTCGTCGGCCGCCTGGTTCAGGTCTCCCGGGATATAAATGGCTTGAAGCGACCTCAGATGCTTCTGACTCCATATGAGGAGGTGGCGAGCGAGTTGCGACATACGGCGGGAGCGTAGACCACCTTGATGGTTGATGTACGCTACTGTCGCGGTATTGTCTGATCAGACTAGTACATGCTGACCCCTGAGCATCGCACGGAAGCGGTGCAGGACGAGACGTACAGCCAGCAACTCGAAGCAATTGACATGCCAAAGGCGCTGGGGTCCTGTCCAGGAGCCCGCGGTAGCATGCCCATTGCACATGGCGCCCCAGCCCGTGGTGGAGGCATCTGTTGATACAACAACATGCCGGGAAACTCGTTCTAAGGGCACTCCGGCCCGTAGAAAACTGAGGTTCGACCACGGGGTGAAGGTCTGACGGCAGGCTGGAGTCATTGGGACTTGGAGTGACATGGAAGCCCCACGGTTTGCGATGTGGAGGGTGGCGTGGCCCGAGGAAAGCTCGTCGGAATTATGCCACACCATAACCCTCAGATCACCCTGGCCACCAGCCAAAGTATCCCTCTCGTTTTTCTTTTTAGGAAGAGATAGATTGGGGTGTGGCAGAGGGGACTCTCACACAGAGATCATTGAGTCTCGATCTATAAACATCGCGATGGTCATGTTCCCGCAATGAAAACATGACTCATCCACGAGCGCTGCCGAGTGTGATTAAGCCCAACACGCGAAACAGTGCTCACGACCGTTAAACAGATGAGTCACACGCCCACATCCAGAAAAACCCTGGCGAACCGTCTTGAAAAAGACGTGCCGCGTGCAGCTCTTTTAGAGAGAGGAAAAGCTCAGCAGTGTGCTGAAGCGCCCAGGGAGAAACACACTCGCTGTCGGCAGATCACTGCACAGATCAGCAGCAGGCAATGCGATCTCGCTGGAACACGCCGTCACACAAACACACTGAAGAGCCGCTCGTCTCATAGAGTGAAGATGATACAGAATGGCTTGGAGGAGTGAAGAAAACTCTTGGCTCCGAAGCGAAAACATATCTGCATGTTGCCAGCGTACTTCCTTATATACCCCCGGCATGGGGCGGAGATAGGCTATGCTAATTCCGCAGACCCATGGCATTTCATTGCCATTGGCTCGTTTTATATACTCGAAGATGACAGGCTTTCTAAGCGAAACCCCATTCATCATCATCCGACGTAACTCGGAGTGACCACGAAAGGGAACATACGTTCAACTGACTGCCTATAGACTATAAGGTACAATTCAAGTGTTAATCTACAGATTTTACAAAAAAGTGCCTGTTGACTGTCAATGTTATTTTGCAACAGGTTATTAACCAATTGTCGACTAACTTTCAATTGTCAACTAATTTTCTGTAGATTGAGTACCAACAACTCAAGATCAATCTGTCAGTTAAATGTCAACAGTCATGTCAGCATATGAAGTATTTGATACTGTATATCCTACTCAAGGGGTATCATATGCATCAAATTAATAATTATTTTAGCTGATTTAAATTTAATTTTTTTTAACCATTTGTAGATAATCTGTTGATAGTCAACTAAAGATTAGATCTGTTGCTTGTCAACAAATAAATTGTTTATGATCAGTAGACTATTAATAGACATTATAGACTAAGTGTTAGTAGATACATTTTAGGACTATCTAATTAAAGTGAAAAACAGTTTATATCAGTAGAAAGTCTATAACCTATCAACAGATTGAAAACATATTTTTTTTGTACGTTTAGATAGATGCTGAAACGTATGATTCAGACAGACATGTCTGCAACGAAGAATTATTACGAATTCACAGCTACAAAACGTTTACGAATCATAAAGATATCTGTATCATTTCCCTTATACTGTTTTATAGATAAATGTAAGTTCCCTTAACCTTCTTCCTATCTACCCTATCTTCCCAAACCTAAATATAAATTACTCATTTTAAACAGAATATAAAAAGAATAAAACACTTTATGGACAGAGATGTGTAGGGAAATGCCAGTTTTATTAATAGCATTAAAATATATTTTGAGCCACTAACATTAATCCTACTCCTGCCCCTAAACCTACCCATAACCATTTCTTAAAACTATGCAGGCTAAAATTATGAAAGAAAACAACAGATATATAATCATAATAATTTATTGCGAAAATGTAAATCGGTACCAAAAGTCGCTCAAATGACGATGTGTTGCAGTCCTCTCTGGCAGTATATAAGGGAACTCCCGTTGCGTCGAGAATGACGCTATGGGGAACGCTTTGCGTGATGACGTCTTGAAGCACATGTAAAATCAGTCCAATGGTGTGGCGGAACGTCAGAGGCGGGTGACGTCACCTACCAGGAAACTATTAAAGCCAGCCCGAAACAGAAAACGAAAGCTTTCTGAGTCTTCAGTTGCGCTCTGTGTTGAAATCGGTCCCTGTTATTTGGTGTTGTCTGACTATATATATATATATATATTTATTCAGATATGGCGAGCAAGCAGCAGTATAGAGTGTGTGTCCATCCCTGCCCGCGTTATTTAACGGGAGGTGACACACACACTCTTTGTGTTGTTTGTTTGGGAGAGGAGCATGCCCAGTCAGCACTCAAGGGTGGTGACTGTGTGCATTGCTGTGCGCTTCCATTGCGTACGCTCCGATCCCGTTTGGCTCGGTTCAATCCCGACCACGTTCCCCAGGGCTCGGGTCCCGCCGCGGCTGAGGCTCGGCGGCGATCTCAGACCTGGGGTTCGCAAATGGATCTGTCAGTAGATGTTGAGACGGGCTCTGCCTTATCTCAGCCTCTTTCTGACAGACCCAGTGCCTCTCATCAGGGTGTGGAAGCACGCGTTGCGGTTTCTTCCCCCCCGATGGAGGCACCAGTACTGCAACTATCCAGCTCTGAGGAGTTGGATGTTGTGAGTATTGAAGCTGAGTCTGAGGATTCGCCACCTCAGTCTCACGCGTTTGAGGAACTGCTCGATGTAATTACTAGAGCAGTTGACAGACTTTCTATTGAGTGGCCAGAGGATAGGCAGGACGTTCGTTCGAAAAGCAAGCTCGACGAACGCTTCCTGCCATCTCGTGCGCAGCCCCAGCGCAGGAGTCTTCCGTTTTTCCCCGATCTCCACACCGAGGTGTCGAGATCGTGGGGGAAACCAGTGTCATATAGAGTTTTTACACCACACACATCTCACTACTCTTCTATTTATAAATATAAAGAGCATGGTTATGGGGAGATGCCGAAGGTGGAAGAGACGCTTGCGAGCTATCTCTCTCCAGCAACGGCATCTTCCCTGAAGACTCCTACACTTCCTTCTAAACCAGTTAAAATGACATCGTCCCTGGTTCATAAATCGTATGCAGCCGCTGGTCAAGCTGCAGCGTGTCTGCATACGATGTCCATTATGCAAGCCTATCAGGCTGAACTGTTGGGTGATTTAGAGGAGGGCGGGGGAATTGGTCCTGACACTGTGGCAAAACTTCGCAGGGCCACAGATTTGTCTCTCAGGGCCACCAAGGAGACCGCCAAATCAATCGGGCGGTCTATGGCAGCCCTGGTGGCCACTGAGAGGCATCTGTGGCTCAATCTGAGCGATATAAAGGATAGAGAAAAACATATTCTTTTAGATGCTCCGGTCTCCACTGTTGGTTTGTTTGGAGATGCAGTTAACAGTGCGGTAGCAAAATCTCAAGAAGCTTCTAAGCAAGCAGCGGCTCTCCAAAAGATTCTTCCCCGCCGTTCTTTCCTTGAGGCTGCTGAGCGGGAGCAGCATCACTCCTCTAAAAAAAGCGCTGAACATCGTGCCACTCAAAAACAGAGTGTGTCCTCCCGTGCTCCCCCACAAAAATCACGGGGACACGGAGGGCGCGCTCAAACCCAGCAGTCTTCGAGGGGTAAGACGGATCTGCGGACCGTCATTACTGCCAGGAAGGCTGCTGGGGAAAAGTCCTGACGTCCGAGGGCTCAGGACAAATGAGGGTAGTCCCCCCCGAAGCAGAGCGGTTAACACCTCTTTTTACGGTGCCCGTCTCTCTTCGGTACCCTCAGGGGACCGTTCTGCCAACCCTGCCGCCTCCGGTGTTACAGGGCGCAGCGGTCTCCGGCGAGCACATATCTCAAGGACCACCCGGAAACGTAGTGGCCTCGGGATGCCCGCCCCCTCTGAGGAGGGTGTTAGAGCAGTCTGTTCGGTCGTTCCCTGCCGGTGCGCCGTTACAGGGCGACGAATTGACTACTCAACAACAACAAAATCCAGAAACCAGTCTCGAGAGGCTGGTACCTCTAGTAGAATCTTTGACAGCGTGGAAGCTACTGTCAAATGTTTCTCGTTGGGTCCTGCAGACCGTGGAAAAAGGGTATCAGATTCAATTCAAAAAACGCCCACCTCGGTTTATGGGGGTCCTGCCCACAGTGGTGGGCCCCGAGCAGGTTCTGGTTATGGAACAGGAAGTAAACACTCTGTTAGAGAAAGGGGCCATAGAATATGTACCTCCCTCCAACAGGGAAACCGGGTTTTACAGCCGGTATTTCATAGTTCCGAAAAAGGACGGGGGATTGCGTCCCATTTTAGATCTTCGAGTTCTGAACGAGTCAGTCATGCAGCTCAAGTTCAAAATGTTAACTTTGAGACAGATCGTGCCACAGATCAGGTCCGAGGACTGGTTTGTCACGATAGACCTCAAGGGCGCATATTTCCATATTTCCATCCGTCCGTGTCATTGGAAGTTCCTGAGGTTTGCTTTCGGGGGCAAAGCATACCAATATCGAGTTCTTCCATTCGGCCTGGCTTTATCACCCCGCACTTTTACCAAATGCGTGGATGCAGCTCTGGCGCCCCTGCGCCTCCAGGGTATTCGCATCATGAACTACATCGACGATTGGTTGATTTTAGCTCAGTCGCATCAGGTAGCGGTTCAACATCGAGATGTTGTTCTCGCCCATATGAAAGAGTTGGGGTTACGGCTGAACGCCAAGAAGAGTGTGCTTTCTCCACTCCAGAGGACCACTTTCTTAGGCGTGGTTTGGGATTCAGTGTCGATGCAGGCGCGCCTGTCACCGCCTCGTATAGAGTCCATCCTTGCAGCTGTGAAAAGTGTAAAGCTAGGCCAGCTACTCACTGTCAAACAGTTCCAGAGACTGTTGGGTCTCATGGCAGCAGCTTCCAATGTGATACCTTTTGGACTGCTGCACATGAGGCCCCTGCAGTGGTGGCTCAGGACCAGGGGGTTTTCCCCGAGGGGCAACCCATTTCGCACAATCAGGGTCACGCGGCGATGCTTACGTGACCTGGTTATGTGGAAGAAACCTTGGTTCCTGTCCCAGGGCCCAGTGTTGGGAGCTCCTTGTCGTCGCAAACTGCTAACGACGGATGCTTCCCTCACGGGTTGGGGAGCAATCCTGGAGGGTCGCTCATCTCAAGGTCTGTGGGAAGACCATCATCGTTCCTGGCATATCAATCGCCTAGAGATGTTAGCTGTCTTCCGGGCTCTGAGGAGCTTTATCACAGATCTCAGGGGACACCATGTGCTAGTACATATGGACAACACGTCGGTAGTCGCCTATATCAACAACCAAGGGGGTTTGCGCTCGCGCCCGTTATCCAACTTGGCACGCCATATCCTCTTGTGGTCCCAGGGGAAGTTACTGTTACTCAGGGCAGCTTACATCCCCGGGGTCCAGAATATAGGAGCAGACACTCTGTCGAGGCAGGGGCCGAGGCCCGGGGAATGGAGGTGGTGGAGCTGATATGGAGGGAGTTCGGCCAGGCACATGTGGATCTGTTTGCGTCTCGAGGGACGTCCCACTGTCCACTTTGGTTCTCCCTCACGCATCCAGCTCCTCTGGGACTGGATGCTATGGTTCAGACGTGGCCGAGGCTACGTCTGTACGCCTTTCCCCCAGTGGCTCTGCTCCCGGGAGTTCTGGAGAGAGTTCGCAGGGACCGGGTTTGCCTGCTTCTTATAGCCCCGCGCTGGCCGGGCAGAGTATGGTTTCCCGATCTTGTGTCGCTCCTCGACGGGCCTCCTCTGGAGCTACCCGTCAGGAGAGACCTTCTGTCCCAGGCAGAGGGCTCGATATTTCACCCTCGGCCAGAACTGTGGAACCTGTGGGCTTGGCCTCTGAGGGGGCCCAGCTCATAGAGGGGTTATATCCCCAAGGTCCCCGCTAATGTGGTCAGACCTATTGTTCTGCAGGCCTTTTGTCCTCCTCCCTTTCAAAATGCTGACCAGGAGGCTAATAATTTGCTTTGCCCTGTGCGGGCGTTAGATGCTTATGTCCACAGAGCTGCCCTGTGGCGTAAAAGTGATCAATTATTTGTGTGCTTTGGGTCCCCTAACAAAGGAGGTCCAGTGTCTAAGCAAAGGATGAGCAAGTGGGTGGTCGAGGCTATCTCACTTGCTTATGAGGCGGCTGGGCAGCCTTCTCCTTTGGCTGTCCGGTCGCACTCGACGAGGAGTATGGCGGCCTCTAAGGCCCTTATTTCAGGAGTTTCATTACAGGACGTCTGTGATGCGGCAGGCTGGTCCTCACCGCACACTTTTGTCAGGTTTTACTCTCTGGATCTAGACTCTGCTCCAGGGTTTCATGTTCTGTCTTCCTAGAGCTGCTCACCAGATTACACACAGGACAGACATTCGTAGCTATGGAGGCGTTGGTATAGACGTTCCCCATAGCATCATTCTCGACGCAACGGGAGTTCCCTTGAAAGGGAACGCCTCGGTTACGACTGTAACCTCGGTTCCCTGAAGAGGGAACGAGCGTTGCGTCGCCTTGCCATATCTCCTTCATGCCTGTCAGCTCGACTTCAGACTTTTACGAAGCTTTCGTTTTCTGTTTCGGGCCGGCTTTTATAGTTTCCTGGTAGGTGACGTCACCCGCCTCTGACGTTCCGCCACACCATTGGACTGATTTTACATGTGCTTCAAGACGTCATCACGCAAAGCGTTCCCCATAGCGTCATTCTCGACGCAACGCTCGTTCCCTCTTCAGGGAACCGAGGTTACAGTCGTAACCGAGGCGTTTTGTATAAGGGACAGAGCAGAATTTAAGTTATTAATCCATGAAAATATTAACCCAGCTTCCCTCTGCGTGAAGACAGCGCGCGCTTCTGCATTTCAATGTTGTTTCAACTTTTTTTTTATTTTTTTTTATTTTTTTTTTTATTAAACTTCAAAACACAAGTACATCAAGTACAATTTTTGTGTACAAAACAGTAACAATCACGCCAGGGGAGAAGACAATGTTGTTTCAACTGAAACACGGCATGCTGCAATCTGTGACGAAGCAGACGAGAGCCAATGAGCGTTTGATATCACTGCCGTAAAACATGTCGTAATGCTTCTTGAGGGCGCAATTTTTGAATATAAATTCATCACGAGCGCGGGATTTGACATTTACGGTCCCTGCTGAGAATGGAGATGGAGATCGCTGGATGTGGATGAAGGGCTGAATTTGGATCTGTTTCTTGCTTGCGTATGGATTATAAAGATTTGGATTACATCTAACGTTACGTTAGCTAATAAAAATTATGTATTTTGTTAATTTATATTGTGTTTTCGTGTATTATGGTTCTATAAGAGAAAACGGCTTTTGTGTCTCAACGTAACGTTAAATAAACTAAATGTTACAAAATGGTTAAACGATTAAAGAAGGTATTTTTAAGGGTTTAAACTATAGTCTTGTCTGTTAATCCTCCGAAGCGAGTTTGCAGCAGGAACAGAGATTATTTCTTAAATGAGTAACTGTTATAACGTTAAACTGCATTTAATAAATGCGATTTTCTGTAAAACTTACTGTCATGAAAGGCTAAATGTATTAATTAATAATTATTGTTATTTGTTGTTTATAACTGTTGATCTTGGCCTCGGGCATTTGAAATGATGTAGACTATTGAGAGTTTTCTCATTTGGAATGCTCAATATAATTTTTTTCACATAACGTTAATCAGATGGTTCAGATGTGATCGTGATATCCTAGTAAATAATGGGTTGTATTATTGTTTTTTTTATTTAATAAAAGTGATTTTTTTCTCTGATGTGCTGGCCATAGTGTTTGTTCTACTTCAGTCAGGTTAGGTATGCAATCTGTTGATAGGTTATAGACTTTCTACTGATATCAACTGTCTTTCACTTTAATTAGATAGTCCTAAAATATATCTACTAACGCTTAGTTGAGAATGTCTATTAATAGTCTACTGATCATAAACAATTTATTTGTTGACAAGCAACAAATAAGCAACTACATGTAATCTTTAGTTGACTATCAACAGATTATCTACAAATGGTTAAAACATTTTTAAAAACAGTTTTAAATCAGCTAAAATAATTATTAATTTGATGCACATGAGACCCCTTGAGTAGGATATACAGTATCATATACTTCATATGCTGACATGGCTGTTGACATTTAACTGACAGATTGATCTTGAGTTCTTGGTACTCAGTCTACAGAAAGTTAGTTGACAATTGAAAGTTAGTCCACAATTGGTTAATAACCTGTTGCAAAATAATATTGACAGTCAACAGGCACTTTTTGTAAAATCTGTAGATTAACACTTGAATTGTACCTTATAGTCTATAGGCAGTCAGTTGAACGTATGTTACTTGTCAGTTGAAACAGTGTTGTTGAATGTCAAATGATGCACTGTTGACAAGCTACTGAATGGCTACTAATAACTAGTATAGTCTCAACAAATGGACTATCAACATAAAGTGTTACCATTTACGTAAAGTGAAAGTGAAAGTGAATTGAGTGTTAAGTTACTTCCTGAAAGGGTAAAACAAGAAATAAGAGACAAGTGTTGATTCACATTTGAAGTTTATTGATCATTTAATATTCAATACAAGTGTTTTCATTTATTTAATATTTCCGTTATTGTGTGTGTAAATAAATATTATTGTTTTGGATATATTGTGTAGCTTGAAGTCAATTAGTAGAGATATATTCCTAGACTAGAAAGGGAAAGAATAACATCATTGCATAGTTGCAAGTCGAGAGACACATTTTAAGAATCCAGAGCGTCGCTTGGGTTACACTCAGAGCATAGGGGGCGCTACATACAGTATACATTTGTATTTTAGGGGCACACGATTCCTGTTGAAACCCAAGGTTCATCAGCAGATGATGAACATAATAAAAGTTCAAAACGAGATGACCCCAGCACTTCAAAGTTTTTGAAGTTACCCAGCTCAGAATACGTTCTCTTCACTGATAGTGAACTACAACACGTGAGACGTGCATACTTTGAGCAGCAGTGTCTTGGAAAAGAGGGTGAAGTCAGCTTATCAAAGGAGCTCTTCTGCCGGCTCATCTGAAATACCATGACAAATATGATCTCAATTGCAAGAGCCTCTTCAGATGACTACAAATACCACACTAAACATGAAGTTCTTGCCATGGCGAAGCGGTTAGTGGAATACTACCCTATGATAAAAGATAAGTCAGCTGGATCTAGTCACGAGTGTATAAGTGACTTTGTTTACTTGAATTTTTATATTTAAAGTATGTTTTTCTGCTACCATTGTTTCAAAACTGTTCACTGATGATCGTACAGGACACTGTTGCCGAAAAGCTCATGAAGCGACTTTCAAATATCCGAAGTCCTGTGAAGGCCAAACACCCTTATTCCAAGAGAGCCCGTCTGGGCGAAGAACTTTCTGCTGCAGTGGCAAGTGACTATGATACTGATTCCAGTGCATCAACACTTCATCTATCCCCACCTTCAAAAGCAAGCACCCCACGGCAAGAAAATGACAGCATCGATGAAGCATGTATGTACATAAAAATGTACTATTAAATGTATAGAATTTTTGCAATAAGTAATACCATAATATTTGGTAATAAATGCAAGCCTAATTCTGCCTTATTTATTTTTATGTGGCATACATTCTTGAATTGTTGATTTTGTGCATCTTGTTCAGTGATATATTCTAAATATATTGTATGCCTGCATTATAGCGGATGGTCCAGACAACAGCCTTGACAGCCAGAAAACACAGGCACGACATTACAGGACTCTACGAGAAATGTACAAAGCAAAGAAGCCAAACAAAGCTGCTGTAACTCATCTATTAGACCTGGAGTTCCAGTCCAGAAGAAATTGCATTGACTCAAATACTTTGAAGGAGCAAGACAGACCCACACAAATCTTACAGGGATACCCGTGCTTCAAAGAACTGGACACAAAAGCATAATTTAGACTGATGTAAAACATATCATCTACCTAACTGTAGACGTACAGGTTGATGATTCTTATAACTTTCAATAATTATTTCTCTCAGACAATGGATGAACTGCAGAGAATCATTGAGCCAAACAATTGCCAATACATTTCTGAGGTGAAAGGCAGGTGGGAGACCTTCTACTCCAAGGTTCAGTTTTATGGTGTCATGAAGAAAGTCATGAAGCCTCCAAGGACATTAAATGGAGGTAAAGCTGTATTTTATTGATTGATTGATTCTTTATAGATAATACCCACACACCTCATTTCAGTAACACTTTAAAGGTGCTGTATGTAGTTTTCAGCGACCTCTAGCGGTGATGTTTCAGATTGCAACCAATAAATTTACAAGCGCGTGCTTGAATTTATGAGCGAGCACTTGTGGGTACCGGCCAGACTGAGACGCAACACACCGGGGAAAGCATCACACAACATGCTGGAAACTCAGGTAAACTCCCACTGCAAAGTTACAATAATAGGCTACTTTTATCAGCTTGACGTTGAACTAATGCTCCATGCTCGTACCATGACAGACATCAGAAAACAAACACATTAAATATGGTGTTCCACAAGGATCCATATTAGGTCCTCTCCTCTTTATTATTTACATTAATGACCTGGAAAATTCCTCAAAGACCCTCCATAAAGTAATCTTTGCAGATGACACTAACTTGTTCCTATCACACAAAAATGAATTTGAACTTCAACAACTACTCAACAAAGAGCTTCAGAATGTGGATAACTGGTTCAAAGTAAATAAACTATCCATAAACACCAGTAAAACCAACTACATAATATTCTGTCCAAATAAAAAACAACCTAATTTCGAGGATTCAAATTTCCAGATCAAAATAAAGGGAGAGGAACTAAAGAGAGTGAAGACGACTAAATTCTTGGGTGTCTTTATAGATGATCACCTAAACTTTAAACACCATATTGAATACCTTGTCAAAAAACTATCAAAATAGTTTAGTTTAGTTTAGTTTATTGGTTTATAATAATGTGGACAACCTCTTTTAATGAAAAGAGCAGCTTTAGCCTCTACGGCTAATTTCCAGCTGTAGTCCCCAGCCAGTTGTTAATTGGCATACATCAATAAATACATTACAATTAAAACAAGGCTTAAGCAAGAGCTTAGACAAACAAACAAGGTGGCACAAAATTAAAACAGACAAGCAAGCACAAATTGCAAAGACATAAAAGCAGGTCAAGCAATTGTAAGAACTGATTTTCCTGCTAAAACAAAACTCACCCTGCAATAACACCATAAAATGCCCCCTGGACAGCAGATAGCAAAGACAGAGCACAGAACCTTGTCCTGCCCAAACTTATCTCCTTGTCCCTTTGTTTGACTTCAACTCATCCCCCCTCTCCCTCCTCTTCTCCCTCCTCAAGTCACTGAAAGTTCATTAAGAATGTCTATATATCGCATATGGTGTATCTTGTGAATGTGTTGTTTTTTCCTTTTCATGTTTGGTATCATTTTAAGGGTCTCAGTGCGATTGGTAAAATGGTCTTAATTTCATTGCAGTCATTGGTTTAATGAAAAAGATTGAGAACTTAGGAGAATCCTGTATCTCCTCTCTGGCTGATATCTCTTTACGATATCTCAAGAAACCAGGTGCTACCCCCCTGGGGTACATGGATTGGCCCAAACAACTCTAAACAACATTTGTTTAACCCCTTTTGTTCTGGTCTGGTATTTAAGGCGAGGGAATAGAACACACTTTGGGACTCTTTACCAGGATCATCCCCCATAGTGATGTTTCAGTGCTTTCCTGTTGGAGAGCCCTGACACATTACTGTGTCTTTGTCAGGAAAACATTACTTACTTTTAGAGTCATCTTTAAGTAAGTGATGTCATATATTTTCTGAATTGGTTTTTAATCATTTACTTCTGTAATTGGCATGATACATTTTTACCTGACAAATAAATGTTACATCTTGATTTATTCTGTATTCTTCTGAAATCATTATTTCCAGTAGATTAATGTGCAGTCTGGTGTTTCCGCAAATCTTTGTCCAGGATAGATCAAACTGGAGGCACTTTGAATGGACCATGGGGCACATCTTAGGAAAACCTTCTGACTTAGCATGTTGTACGCTGCAAATATTATAAAAAATTACACCTATGGGTCTGCAGTGAGTGGCTGCATCGGGTAGAATACTTGCACTGCACCCTCTGACTATTTCAGGACTGGCTAGTTTGTGATCGTGAGCGCGCAGTCGCGACGTGACGTCTCAAAGCAACACTAGGTCCGTAATGAACGAATATTGAAAGTATGGGATAATCAGAATAATCAAAGATCTAAATTAATTCATAATCAATATTTATGATTATTTTCTAATCAGAAATACGATCTAAATTTGATTATCATTTGAAATTGGAGTCAGATTAAGCATAGAGCTAAAGTAATACTAAAACTAAATTCCAATAAATTAAGTGAACATCACTGGAGCGCTGAAAAGACATACACGCTTTAAACCTTCGCCAGGCCGTTGGATTCCGTCATTGGGCCAATGGATGGTCCTTACAAAGTGGTGACAGTCCCTCCGTGATTCTCCAGGTTGCGAGTGTCTTTTCAGCGAAATATTGGGACTTGCAACAAATAAGAGAAGTAAGACGTCCTTCTCTTTCTTCAGCCGTTTGGTAAGTCAATTCTCTTTTGCCTTTTAGAAGTGTTGAGGGAAAATTCAGATGCACCTCATATAGACACATTTGTAGAATGGGTCGGCATACCCAGTTAGACCGGAGAACGCAAAATCTGGTGGGGCTTGAGAATTAGATAAAACCACATATCAGGGACATGATAGCGGCAGCGTAGATGAGAAATTACATCCCTTGCTTTAACTTTACCTCCTTGTTTGCCAAAGCAACAAGTGATGAAACCTAAATTGGGATAACATCATCCAAATTTTATTCTGGTACTCAACAGAGGGTTGAAAACTAAAAACTTAAATTCTGAGGTAAATAATGTCGTTACATTTAATTATTTGCTGTGCTGCAACAACATTGCAACACTGCAAATAAGAAAATGGTCATGCTAACTTGTGGAAAAAACTTGTGATTTGATGAGCTAAAAGATAACAAGTAAAAATGTCTCACTTGAATCCTTTGTGTGTGAAGTGTAAAGTTGGACAAAACAGTGCAATGCAATTAGAATATTTCAAAAGAAATTATCTGAGAAAATGATCTCAGTCCTAGAGAACAGCTGCTATGCAGAAGTCCTAGAGGCTGAAATTTGGAAAAATACGCTAAATTTTAGAACATGCATATAATGACAATTATTGTGTTACTAAGAGGCTTGTAACCAGGCCTGATAGTGTCAGAGGACATGCAGCTTGTCCTTGTCTCATGAGATAATTTAGACAAAGACCAATATGAATTACATCAAAGTAATCATTGTTCTTTGAAAATTTTTCAATAGTGTCAAAAAGTTCATGACTGATGTCTCATATGGTTTAAACAACACCATTTAATGCTCAGTCTTATAAAGCATAGCTTATATCAGACTTTGCAATTTGCAGGGTATATGTGTTAAATCACAGATGAATATAGCTATAGGAGGTTAAATAATGATTGGGCTACAGAAGATAAAGTTCATCTCAAGGAGGTGTTGAAAGAATAAATAATAACACAGAGACAGATAAATAAATTTTGGTGTTGGTACCATATATTTAAGTGAAACAAAGACAAACAATAATAACAACAATACCCAAATCTGCAGAAAGGTTCAGTAGTTCACAGGAAACCACAAAACAAAATATAACTCAAGAAAACTGGAGAGTACTCAGATCAAAGACAGTCCACAACACACTATAGGACTATATGCTTTGCTCATAAAAGATGAACACCATGTCCAAATAACACGAATGGTCCGTGAGATGCAATTAGCCTAGTCCATGAGCCAGAGCTTAATGAATGGCTGTGTGTGTGTGTGGGTGTATGAGAGTGGAGGGGGTAAGCAGAGCTGCACAGCCTCCTACCAAACCCACAAAGGCCGATGATATTATTGGGGCAGGTTCTGTTCCAGGTAAGAATAGCTCGCCATCAACTGGCCCGCAACTGGCCGCACCTGGCCTGTATTAAATAAACAGGACCCATGGTTTAGTCACTACTCATAATATAATTTACCTACTAGCTAGTTTTATATTCTATATTTATGTGTACACAATAATATTCAAAATACTACATAAGCAATTGCCATAATTACATTGACAACAAAATCGTATAAAATACTCAAATGCATGGAAATAACCACCCATAAATATTGGGATTATTTACAACATAACATTCCATTCAATACAATTGATAATCTTGTCATTCAGTATATAAATGAACCATTTAAATACTTAAAACCATAGCATTGTAAAGGTTTACATTACAATTCATGGAACCCAATAGAAACTCCATAGGAGCAAATGGAAAGCTAATGCCACCAGCCACCACAGCTCATATAAATACATTTAGATGGCTTAATGTTGTTAGCATTAGCGGAAACAATCATTATAATAACTAAGGATGCCAATAATGATGTCAATGCCAATAGCAACATGCTAGCGGACACAACAACAAACAGACTCACCAATTCCCGCAGATATTCGACACACCGCGGCACCAGTCGGCTTCTAAAGACAACGGTGATGAACACTACAAGCGCATACTAGAGTTAACCAAGCATTTAAGATGGAAAATAAGCGGAAAAACCATTGTTTGCATAGAGACATACCGAGTGCAGCTGCTCCGGTGGCTTCCCCCTCACACTCCTGATTGGGGAAACTCACCGCAGCTTATAAACCGCGCTCACGTGCTATGATTGGTTGAAAGCGTTCACTGAGACTACCATGTGACTCCTGCACAAGATATGAATGAAGGGTGTGTTCAGGTAAAATAGAACCATAGAATTTTACTATTTATATTTTACATTAATTAATTTAATTAATTAATTTTACTATTATTCTCTATATTTACCCTGGGTTACACAATCACTGCATTTTTGTATGTTTTCGAGGTCTCAAAAGAGACTGACAAAAGTAACAAACTATAAAACAATCTTGGTGCCCTCCATGAGACCTGTTTGTCCAACCTTTCTTTCATATTCAAATAAGATTCTTAAAAGAATGCAACTGATAACATCTCAGCCTAAAACAAGATAATTGTGTCCAATTCTAAATTGTAGTCACAAAGATCTTTAAATTGAGCAATGATTTGACCCATGTTTCTCAATGCCTGCAGTCCATTGAAGGTTCACAGCATCAAAGCAGCTGTAACTGGTTTCCAGTTTGGGTTGTTGCTGTGTACACAATGCTAATGCCAGCACAGCTGGAGCTGCAGGGCCAAATGCCTTCTAAAAGACCGGTGAGAAGATAACAAGTCAGTCTTGACAAATTAATCAGTAAAAACCTCCGAGACCAGTAAATAAAATTGGTATGATTTATACAATTTTATAAAATATAATTTATATTATGACCAGATTGTAATATATATTATATTGTAATGGCCAAGAATGGCTTTAATCTCTTGATGATTCAGCATTGGGTTAGAAGAGGAACGGATGTTTACTGAGAATGGAAAGAATCAGAATGTAGAAAGATGGTACGTGTATGTAGGGAACAAGAAGAAGGAACACTAGTGTTGGGATGATGAGATAATAGATGGTTAGAGAAAGTATTGGAAAGGAAACTGAAAGGAAGAATGAATCAGAAAGAACTTCTTTACCTTCTATTTGTGCAATAATCTTTAATGAGAGAAATTACAATGCCCAGTATATACCAACTAAAATGATCAACCTGATTACCATGTCTTAAATATCCATCCAAATCCACAGGATGATTTTATTTTGATCTTATAATTCTTTAACCCAGTAACAAGGGGAGGTACAAATTTTAATTTTCTCTTGCAACAAAACCACAAACGAAGTGGTGCAAGTGTTAACAAACTCCTCTCTGGGAGCTTCAGCTTACATGGAATCTGATCAGGGAAGGTATTTTACTGGACATGTAAGAACAGTTGTGTGAAATGTAAATATCAGGCAGAAAATCTACAGTCTTTATGGACCACAGAGATCCAAATGGTCAAAAGTTTGAGTAACACCATAAATTCCAAAGGCTAAAACAAACAAGCACAGCACCACACCTGGTGATCTAATTGCTCTAAACACAGATCTGGCTAGTGTAAATAAACAGCATCATGTAAAGAGATTTCCCTAGCAGACCTGAGGGTCCTAATGCTCACAACACAGCAGACTGTGTGAGTTTAACTGCAATAGCAGTGAGATCTGACCATTATCACTGTTTAATTGACCTTTTCTTTGCAAACACATGATCATGATAATGATACATGTCTTTGTAAACAAAAACAAATTTTCTTCTAATGGCGTAAAATCTTAACAGATCAAAGCCATCAGTAACAACTGTCTGGCTAAGGCCATCAAATAAATATTGAGATAGACCATCTATCTTAATGCAATTTGTATAAAGGCTCAAGATTAAACTGTGTTTTCCTCTCTAGGTCTATTTCCCTTACAGGCTGACTAATGACTTTCTTCAGAACCAGACTCCGCAAGGGTCTGGTCTTGCCTGCCTTAAGCAGGACACACAGCTTTACATTAGGAGATGGGGGTGGAGAAACTTCAAGGGGCCACTCACACCTCATAACACTACAGAAGTAGCTCCTGTATGTGGCCTCCCGGTGTAGCACCGGAACTAAATTATGCAACACAAATTATGGTAGGATAAAACACCACCCATCTCCTATACACAAACATACACAATACACACCATCACTATGGCAATCTTAGAACATCTCTACCTGGCATAGATCATAAGACTATCCAGGCCAAAATTATTCACATCATGCAAATCTACAATACATCATTCACCTTCATACATATAGGACAAGGGAAATTATTTTAATAATTTCTTTTCAGCATTACAGTCTTCACAACTTCCTGTATGTAAATACTGTGCTGTGCATAGGACATGCATGGCTGTGGTCACACATCAATTGATTTAAATCCACACAAAAAATCTTATTGAGACCTATTAATCAATGCAACTGGTCTTTGGACAAAATATTTATTATGTCCAGTCGTTAGCGTTGTTGCAAACCAGGAGGGCCCCCTAGTTTCCAACAAATGACTAATGACGATAAAAAATGATCTAAACAGCTAAATCTAAAATGCAGGCATTTCTATGTGTCAACTATACAATTCAGACCTGCACTATTGAGTGTGACCTAGCCTGTACATCAAATGCACAGAGGATAATTACTAAATTAAACCAGAGAATTTAAATCTCTGTTTCTATACATTTCATTCTCTAATTGAATCTATTAAAACATTAAGTTTCATTGATGATTTGCACTTATAACAACTAATGTAGACAATTTTATAATTATGAAATTGTGTATTTCCATGTTTAATTATGTGATATACTCTAATTGCTCTAATAATGCATACTGCTAGTAAATATACTAGTTATGGTGACTTTCTGCTACCTTTCCTTGATTATCCAGACCAAGTCTAAATTCCACTACCAGATCACTGCGGTAGTGAAGAATTTGGTGATCAAATTACACCTGTTCATTAAATATATGATTCTGAAAAAGAAACGCCTCGGTTACGACTGTAACCTCGGTTCCCTGAAGAGGGAACGAGCGTTGCGTCGAGAATGACGCTATGGGGAACGCTTTGCGTGATGACGTCTTGAAGCACATGTAAAATCAGTCCAATGGTGTGGCGGAACGTCAGAGGCGGGTGACGTCACATACCAGGAAGCTATAAAAGCCGGCCCGAAACAGAAAACGAAAGCTTCGTAAAAGTCTGAAGTCGAGCTGACAGGCATGAAGGAGATATGGCAAGGCGACGCAACGCTCGTTCCCTCTTCAGGGAACCGAGGTTACAGTCGTAACCGAGGCGTTCCCTTTCAAGGGAACTCCCGTTGCGTCGAGAATGACGCTATGGGGAACGTCTATACCAACGCCTCCATAGCTACGAATGTCTGTCCTGTGTGTAATCTGGTGAGCAGCACTAGGAAGACAGAACATGAGACCCTGGAGCAGAGTCTAGATCCAGAGAGTAAAACCTGACGAAAGTGTGCAGTGAGGACCAGCCTGCCGCATCACAGACGTCCTGTAAGGAAACTCCTGAAATAAGGGCCTTAGAGGCCGCCATACTCCTCGTCGAGTGCGACCGGACAGCCAAAGGAGAAGGCTGCCCAGCCGCCTCATAAGCAAGTGAGATAGCCTCGACCACCCACTTGCTCATCCTTTGCTTAGACACTGGACCTCCTTTGTTAGGGGACCCAAAGCACACAAATAATTGATCACTTTTACGCCACAGGGCAGCTCTGTGGACATACGCGTCTAACGCCCGCACAGGGCAAAGCAAATTATTAGCCTCCTGGTCAGCATTTTGAAAGGGAGGAGGACAGAAGGCCTGCAGAACAACAGGTCTGACCACATTAGTGGGGACCTTGGGGATATAACCCGGTCTTGGATGAAGAAACGCTTTAACCATACCCGGAGCAAACTCTAAGCATGACGGAGCAACCGACAATGCCTGGAGATCCCCTATTCTTTTAAGAGAAGAGATGGCGAGAAGAAACAGAGCTTTCAGAGTTAGAAACTTCTCAGGAACCTCCTCAATGGGCTCAAAGGGGGCCAGGGACAAGCCTTGTAATGCAATGGACAGGTCCCATGGCGGAACCCTAGAGCGAACTGCAGGCCTCAGCCTCCAAGTGCCACGAAGGAAACGAGATATCAAAGGGTCTTTCCCCACAGACATTCCACCCAAAGGAATGTGGTAAGCACCTATGGCCGCCACATAGACCTTTAAAGTGGACGGGGTCAGACCTGCAGTGAACCGGTCCTGCAGGAACTCCAGCACTGTACCAATTGGGCAGTTAACTGGGTCCAACCGACGGTCACTACACCAAGAAGTGAAGACTCTCCACTTCAGGGCATAAAGTTTCCTCGTGGAGGGAGCTCTGGACTGTAGAATGGTCTCAACAACCTCAGTTGAGAGACCTCTATGAGCTGGGCCCCCTCAGGGGCCAAGCCCACAGGTTCCACAGTTCTGGGCGGGGGTGAAATATTGAACCCCCTGCCTGGGACAGAAGGTCTCTCCTGACGGGTAACTCCAGAGGATGCCCGTCGAGGAGGGATACCAGATCGGGAAACCATACTCTGCCCGGCCAGCGCGGGGCTATAAGAAGCAGGCAAACCCGGTCCCTGCGAACTCTCTCCAGAACTCCCGGGAGCAGAGCAACTGGGGGAAAAGCGTACAGACGTAGCCTCGGCCACGTCTGCACCATAGCATCCAGTCCCAGAGGAGCTGGATGCGTGAGGGAGAACCAAAGTGGACAGTGAGACGTCTCTCGAGACGCAAACAGATCCACTTGTGCTTGGCCGAACTCCCTCCATATCAGCTCCACCACCTCGGGGTGGAGCCTCCATTCCCCGGCCCTCGGCCCCTGCCTCGACAGAGTGTCTGCTCCTATATTCTGAACCCCGGGGATGTAAGCTGCCCTGAGTGACAGTAACTTCCCCTGGGACCACAAGAGGATATGGCGTGCCAAGTTGGATAACGGGCGCGAGCGCAAACCCCCTTGGTGGTTGATATAGGCGACTACCGACGTGTTGTCCGTATGTACTAGCACATGGTGTCCCCTTAGATCTGTGATAAAGCTCCTCAGAGCCCGGAAGACAGCTAACATCTCTAGGCGATTGATATGCCAGGAACGATGATGGTCTTCCCACAGACCTTGAGATGAGCGACCCTCCAGGATCGCTCCCCAGCCCGTGAGGGAAGCATCCGTCGTTAGCAGTTTGCGACGACAAGGAGCTCCCAGCACTGGGCCTTGGGACAGGAACCAGGGTTTCTTCCACATAACCAAGGCACGTAGGCATCGCCGCGTGACCTTGATTGTGCGAAATGGGTTGCCCCTCGGGGAAAACCCCCTGGTCCTGAGCCACCACTGCAGGGGCCTCATGTGCAGCAGTCCAAAAGGTATCACGTTGGAAGCTGCTGCCATGAGACCCAACAGTCTCTGGAACTGTTTGACAGTGAGTAGCTGGCCTAGCTTTACACTTTTCACAGCTGCAAGGATGGACTCTATACGTGGCGGTGACAGGCGCGCCTGCATCGACACTGAATCCCAAACCACGCCTAAGAAAGTGGTCCTCTGGAGTGGAGAAAGCACACTCTTCTTGGCGTTCAGCCGTAACCCCAACTCTTTCATATGGGCGAGAACAACATCTCGATGTTGAACCGCCAACTGATGCGACTGAGCTAAAATCAACCAATCGTCGATGTAGTTCATGATGCGAATACCCCGGAGGCGCAGAGGCGCCAGAGCTGCATCCATGCATTTGGTGAAAGTGCGGGGTGATAAAGCTAGGCCGAATGGAAGAACTCGATATTGGTATGCTTTGCCCCCGAAAGCAAACCTCAGGAACTTCCAATGACACGGACGGATGGAAATATGGAAATATGCGTCTTTGAGGTCTATCGTGACAAACCAGTCCTCGGACCTGATCTGTGGCACGATCTGTCTCAATGTTAACATTTTGAACTTGAGCTGCATGACTGACTCGTTCAGAACTCGAAGATCTAAAATGGGACGCAATCCCCCGTCCTTCTTCGGAACTATGAAATACCGGCTGTAAAACCCGGTTTCCCTGTTGGAGGGAGGTACATATTCTATGGCCCCTTTCTCTAACAGAGTGTTTACTTCCTGTTCCATAACCAGAACCTGCTCGGGGCCCACCACTGTGGGCAGGACCCCCATAAACCGAGGTGGGCGTTTTTTGAATTGAATCTGATACCCTTTTTCCACGGTCTGCAGGGCCCAACGAGAAACATTTGACAGTAGCTTCCACGCTGTCAAAGATTCTACTAGAGGTACCAACCTCTCGAGACTGGTTTCTGGATTTTGTTGTTGTTGAGTAGTCAATTCGCCGCCCTATAACGGCGCACCGGCAGGGAACGACCGAACAGACTGCTCCAACACCCTCCTCGGAGGGGGCGGGCATCCCGAGGCCACTACGTTTCCGGGTGGTCCTTGAGATATGTGCTCGCCGGAGACCGCTGCGCCCTGTAACACCGGAGGCGGCAGGGTTGGCAGAACGGTCCCCTGAGGGTACCGAAGAGAGACGGGCACCGTAAAAAGAGGTGTTGACTGCTCTGCTTCGGGGGGGACTACCCTCATTTGTCCTGAGCCCTCGGACGTCAGGACTTTTTCCCAGCAGCCTTCTTGGCGGTAATAACGGTCCGCAGATCCGTTTTACCCCTCGAGGGCTGCTGGGTTTGAGAGCGCCCTCCGTGTCCCCGAGATTTTTGTGGGGGAGCACGAGAGGACACACTCTGTTTTTGAGTGGCACGGTGTTCAGCGCTCTTTTTAGAGGAGTGAGGCTGCTCCCACTCAGCAGCCTCAAAGAAAGAACGGCGGGGGAGAAGTTTCTGAAGTGCAGCTGCCTGTTTTGAAGCTTCCTGTGACTTAGCTACAGCACTGTTCACTGCATCTCCAAATAACCCAACAGTAGAAACCGGAGCATCTAAGAGAATATGTTTTTCTTTATCTTTGATGTCACTCAGGTTGAGCCACAGATGCCTCTCAGTGGCCACCAGGGCTGCCATAGACCGCCCGATTGATTTAGCGGTCTCCTTGGTGGCCCTGAGAGACAAATCTGTGGCCCTGCGTAGTTCGGCTACCGTGTCAGGACCAATACCCCCGCCCTCCTCTAAATCACCCAGTAATTCCGCCTGATAAGCCTGCATAAGGGACATCGTATGCAGACACGCTGCAGCTTGACCAGCAGCTGCATACGACTTATGAATCAGGGAAGATGTAAACTTTACTGGTTTAGTGGGGAGTGTAGGAGTCTTCAAGGAAGATGCCGTTGCTGGAGAGAGATAGCTCGCCAGCGTCTCCTCCACCTTCGGCATCTCCCCATAACCATGCTCTTTATATTTATAGATGGAAGAGTAATGAGATGTTTGTGGTGTGTATACTCTGTATGACATAGGTTTTCCCCACGATCTCGACACCTCGGTGTGGAGATCGGGGAAAAACGGAAGACTCCTGCGCTGAGGCTGCGCACGAGATGGCAGGAAGCGTTCGTCGAGCTTGCTTTTCGAACGAACGTCCTGCCTATCCTCTGGCCACTCAATAGAAAGTCTATCAACTGCTCTAGTAACTACATCAAGCAGCTCTTCAAATGCATGAGACTGAGGTGGCGAATCCTCAGACTCAGCTTCAATACTCACAACATCCAACTCCTCAGAGCTGGATAGTTGCAGTACTGGTGCCTCCATCGGGGGGGAAGAAACCGCAGCGCGTGCTTCCACACCCTGATGAGAGGCACTGGATCTGTCAGTAAGAGGCTGAGATAAGGCAGAGCCCGTCTCAACATCCACTGACAGATCCATTTGCGAACCCCAGGTCTGAGATCGCCGCCGAGCCTCAGCCGCGGCGGGACCCGAGCCCTGGGGAACGCGATCGGGATTGAACCGAGCCAAGCGGGATCGGAGCGTGCGCAATGGAAGCGCACAGCAATGCACACAGTCACCACCCTTGAGTGCTGACTGGGCATGCTCCTCTCCCAAACAAACAACACAAAGAGTGTGTGTGTCACCTCCCGTTAAATAATGCGGGCAGGGATGGACACACACTCTATACTGCTGCTTGCTCGCCATATCTGAATAAATATATATATATATAGTCAGACAACACCAAATAACAGGGACAGATTTCAACACAGAGCGCAACTGAAGACTCAGAAAGCTTTCGTTTTCTGTTTCGGGCTGGCTTTTATAGTTTCCTGGTATGTGACGTCACCCGCCTCTGACGTTCCGCCACACCATTGGACTGATTTTACATGTGCTTCAAGACGTCATCACGCAAAGCGTTCCCCATAGCGTCATTCTCGACGCAACGGGAGTTCCCTTGAAAGGGAACCATATTTACCACTCGCACCTTTGACTTTTGAGTTTCACATTTTTGAGTACATCATGTTTTGTTATCTTGTGTTCTTGTGTTTATCCAATAACTTTTTCCTCATCTTACAATAACCACAAATACATCAGTGTTCAATTATTGCATGGTCATTCAGAAGTTGTTCAGGTGTCTCTCACGCAATGGAGCGCCATCAGTGAAATGATTCCTTCAACTATGGAGTTCTGATCTACCCGGCAAATGAAACCTTCTGCTTGAAGGTGACCGAGGACTTCTCAAATGGTCAGTTAAAACATCCTAGGGAGGACAAAGATGTTTCCGCAAAGCGTTATAATGACACTTTCCACTGACACTTTCTGATCATGCTGACCAACGCAAACAGACTTGATACAACGTGATCATTCTACAGACTGAACACCAACGCAGCCAAGTGCAGGTGGAAGCAAACCCGGCCAAGAGGCTCATGTGACACCCTGTCCAGCTGCTGCAGCATCCACGCATTCTGCCATGCTTTCATTTTAATGTTCAACCTGTTTTAATGCTGTTATTTCAGGTGACTGGATTCCTGCACCAATCGACAAACACTGCAAACTACAGTGGTCAGCCCTATGAACACTCAGAGAATAACACTGAAAATGTGGAAACAGGAAAATGTCCAAAAAATGTCCCCTTTGGCCTGATCTAAATCTGTCCCAAGGGGCCAGGGGCCGTCTGTAAGAACTGATTTTCCTGCTAAAACAAAACTCACCCTGCAATAACGCCATAAAATGCCCCCTGGACAGCAGATAGCAAAGACAGAGCACAGAACCTTGTCCTGCCCAAACTTATCTCCTTGTCCCCTTGTTTGACTTCAACTCATCCCCCCTCTCCCTCCTCTTCTCCCTCCTCAAGTCACTGAAAGTTAAATTAAGAATGTCTATATATCACATATGGTGTATCTTGTGAATGTGTTGTTTTTTCCTTTTCATGTTTGGTATCATTTTAAGGGTCTCAGTGCGATTGGTAAAATGGTCTTAATTTCATTGCAGTCATTGGTTTAATGAAAAAGATTGAGAACTTAGGAGAATCCTGTATCTCCTCTCTGGCTGATATCTCTTTACGATATCTCAAGAAACCAGGTGCTACCCCCCTGGGGTACATGGATTGGCCCAAACAACTCTAAACAACATTTGTTTAACCCCTTTTGTTCTGGTCTGGTATTTAAGGCGAGGGAATAGAACACACTTTGGGACTCTTTACCAGGATCATCCCCCATAGTGATGTTTCAGTGCTTTCCTGTTGGAGAGCCCTGACACATTACTGTGTCTTTGTCAGGAAAACATTACTTACTTTTAGAGTCACCTTTAAGTAAGTGATGTCATATATTTTCTGAATTGGTTTTTAATCATTTACTTCTGTAATTGGCATGATACATTTTTACCTGACAAATAAATGTTACATCTTGATTTTTTTCTGCATTCTTCTGAAATCATTATTTCCAGTAGATTAATGTGCAGTCTGGTGTTTCCGCAAATCTTTGTCCAGGATAGATCAAACTGAAGGCACTTTGAATGGACCATGGGGCACATCTTAGGAAGTCCTCCTGATTTCTGACTATTCCCTGACTTAGCATGTTGTATGCTGCAAATATTATAAAAAATTACACCTATGGGTCTGTAGTGTGCGACTGCATCGGGTAGAATACTTGCACTGCACCCTCTGACTATTTCAGGACTGGCTAGTTTGTGATCGTGAGCGCGCAGTCGCGACGTGACGTCTCAAAGCGACACTAGGTCCGTAATGAACGAATATTGAAAGTATGGGATAATCAGAATAATCAAAGATCTAAATTAATTCATAATCAATATTTATGATTATTTTCTAATCAGAAATACGATCTAAATTTGATTATCATTTGAAATTGGAGTCAGATTAAGCGTGGAGCTGAAGTAATACTAAAACGAAATTCCAATAAATTAAGTGAACTTCACTGGATCGCTGAAAAGACATACACGCTTTAAACCTTCACCAGGCCGTTGGATTCCGTCATTGGGCCAATGGGTGGTCCTTACACAATAAACTAGAGAAAATTGACAAAAAATAATCATGCAGAAGCCACATTGAAGCACATACAGGACATAGCATTGAAGCAGCCAGCAGAGATCAAGTGGCAGAAGCATGATCATGTCACATCTAGTGCGCACATCACATCTAGCATATTAATGTGTGCAGGTGTAATTGTCGATTAGCCAATTTTTAAGGTGTGCAATAAAAGTCGAATACATATGTATGTTTTTAATTGTAATGGGCAATGAGTTCCAGTTATGTATTGCAGTAAATGAAAATGACAATTGACCAAATGTACTTTTTCTGAGTGGGATTACTAGGTTGCCACGTGTGGTGCTTCTGGTATTATGACTGCTGTTATTACGTTAGATTATGAATGAATTGAAAGGAGGCGGAGCGGTATTGTAAAATTTTGTAAACCAAACAAATATTTTTATATTTGATTACATTTTCCCAGCTCAGCAGTTTATAGTTTTTAAGGATTATACAATGGTGTAAACTGTTAGGCTTTTGGTCCAAAATTTTAAGAGTTTTTTTATAAATAGTTGCTAGTGGCTTAAGTGATGAGCTGTTAGTTTGTCCCCAGCTTGTCAGACAATATGTTAGATGTGACATAATCATTGGATCCATAAATAATTTAGCAGCATTAAAAGTAAGGGCATTTCTAATATATCTAAAATTAGCTAAACTAAACTTGACCCTATTGCAGACTTTCTTAATATGTGTTTTAAAAGAGAGATTAGAATCAATAATAACGCCCAGATATTTAAATTGTGGCACAATAGTAATGTTTTGACCCGAAATTGATATGTTTGACACACTATTACATTGTCTTTTTGTAAAAAACATTCCCACAGTTGTATCTACATTTAATTGCAGACATGAACGATTTAGCCAATTGGTGATCTGGTCCATGGCTTTGGTCAATTTTGTGGCAGCCAGATTTTTTGTCTTGGCATGCACATAAATTACAGTATCGTCCGCATACATTATTGTATTGATATCAGGGCAAACTGATGGCAAATCATTAATATATAGACTAAACAAAAGCGGGCCAAGTATTGATCCTTGTGGCACCCCTGTGCATAAATTAAGAGCTAGTGAACGATGGGTGTTCACAGAAACAAATTGAGTTCTTCCAGTTAAATATGACTCAAACCATTTAATTGCAGAAGGGGAAAAATTAAAAGTAGAGAGTTTGGCAATAAGGACCTGATGGTTGACTGTGTCAAATGCTTTACGGAGGTCTAAAAACACAGCGCCAACAACACCTCCCTTGTCCACCATTGCTCTAACAGTCTCTAAAAAGTAACAGTTAGCCGTTTCTGCGGAGTGATGGGCCCGAAAGCCAAACTGCATCGGATGAAGTGTGTAGGGACTATTATTAAGAAAAGAGACAAGCTGCTCTGATACACATTTTTCAGCAACCTTAGAGACCACTGGTAGAATACTAATTGGGCGGTAGTTAGATATGTTCCGTGGGTCATTTGACTTAAATATGGGAGTTACAATTGCAGTCTTCCAGGTGGTTGGAAATATCCCCTCTAGTACTGACTGATAAAAAATTTGTGTGATAGGGTAAGATAGATGTTCTTTCAGGCATTTAAGCATTTTCGAGTCCATTCCATAAATATCTTTTGTTGATGAGATTTTAAGAGAATTAATAATTGCCTGAGTTTTTACTTCACAGATAGGTTGAATGCTAAAAGATGGCATGCTTTCATCTATTGTGACAACATTTCCAGTTATTAGGGAAAAATTCTGTGCGATTTCATTCACAGAATTAATAAAATATTCATTAAAAGCTACAGCTATTTGAGCTGGGTCTTGAATTAATTTACCATTCAGGTTCAATTCTAACTGGTTTCTAAGCTTATGGCTAATTCCCATCACATTCTTAATCTGTTCCCAGATCAGTTTTGTGTTACCTTTTCCCTCATTAATAATTGTCATAAAAAAATTGGCTTTAGCCTTTCTTATCACTTTAATCACTTGATTACGTAATGAAGTGAACCTATGCCTATCACTATTTAATTTTGTTTTTAATGATCTTTTTAAAGCGGAATCTCTTTCTTTCATCAAATTAAATATTTCAGTATTGAGCCAGGGGAGTGCATTTGCTTTTTTCTTTCCTTTTACCTTTCTAGTAAACTCCTTAACTAGATTTTGTAGCTTGGTAGAAAACAGTTTGCTAACTTCTTCTATGTTGATCCCAGTAAATATATCTATCCAATTAGTCTGCTGTACTGCCTTTTGAAAATTATCCATTTCATTCTTAGGAATCCTAAGTTGCTCCACGGGTTTATTAGAATGATGAAATCGCTTTTTTGTAAGTTTTCTCGACAGTAGAGTCAGATTATGATCAGACAGTCCAGTGATAAAATTAAATGTTTTTACAATTCTTTCAGGCTTGTTACTGAATATTAAATCTATCTGTGTCTGAGACGATGTGGTTATTCTAGTAGGACCTTCCAACAATTGATTAAATTCAGACTATCTGTGATCTGTTTAAGGGATTTCCTATTAGTCTTATTAAGCCAGTTACAGTTAAGATCACCAAGCAGTATTACCTCGGTTTTAAAATCACATGCTTGAAGTAGCTTTTTAAAAGTGATATAGAAATCATTATTAGAGGAGGGTGGACGATATACAACAATTAACACAAAAGACATTTCAGGTGAGAGCAGTATATTCACCCCAATACACTCCAAATCATGGTCAAAAGACCAACATATCTGCTGACAGTTAATGTGATATTTTATGTAAATCATTACCCCTCCCCCTCTTCCCTCACATCTGTCCCGTCTAAAAATATTATACCCTGGTACATGTAATGCAGCAGATGGAGAGTTTTTATGTAACCAAGATTCTGTCAGACCTAAAAAATCTAAGTTGGAGTTAATAAGAAGATGATGTACTTCTTCAGACTTTGGGCTGAGGCTACGGATGTTCATATGCCCTCCAAATAGACCCCTTGGTTTGAGTTGTTGATCCCAGATCAGTCGAGAGTGATTGACAGTTTTAAAAAAGTTCAGTTTGCGGTGTTTTTTCAAAGCAGGGTTTATAATGTTTTTGAAACGACTGTGGGTTGTATCGTGCAGATTTTCACGCTTACCTTGAGCGCAATGACCAGTTACCTTAACATCCGCACGATATGATCGAGTGGGGTCAGAAACGCAGGGCAAGGAATTTGTAGTTGTTTGCTCCTCAACGGCGACAGCCCCGCCGCCGTCGGTCCACGCGCTGAAAGATGGCCAGTCAAGGCCCTCAGCACTCTCCAAGCCCGGCGTCTCAGCCCGCTTCGTCCGAGATCTTCGCTCCCCGTCATTGATAGATCCACCTGCCGGTCGATGCCGAATGAGCCCCAGCCCCTCAGTGGCGACTAGTGCGCTCGCTGGTGCCTTACAATGTGAGATTACAACCCCTTCACACACAGGCAATAAAAAAAGGATTAATTTTAGTAGAAAAACTACATATAGCACCTTTAACCCTCTGAGGTCTGAGTGGCGGCAGTCAACGGGACAGGTGCGTCAGGAGCTCTCCTGGCACTTTTAGTTTTTGGAATTATTTTAAACCTCACAGAATCGGGACAGTTTGTAAACACACAGCAAGTTTCCCAAATATGTTGGTCTGTTCTTTAAGCTTAGACACCTGCTTCCCCACGCAATACTACTTACTCTTTACAAAACCCTCTTTGAACCCCATTTAAATTACTGCAATATTATATGGTGCAATACTTATCCCACTCACCTAAAAAAATTTAAACTAAAAAATCATTGGTGCCATATCATGGTCTGATTTCATTGCTCCAACTCGTTCTATTTTCTCTAGGTACGGTCTTTTAAGACTTACTGAATATAATATATTTCACAATGCATGTACTATGTATCAGGTGGTCTTTGGTTTGAATAACAGTCTATGTGAGCTTGTTCCCATCCGCTATCCCCGGCACACTTACCTCACTAGAAACACGCACATCATTACTGGTAAAAAACGGAGATTAAAAAGCACTGGTATGAGTGTAGTGTGCCGGGGACCGCGGATCTGGAACGAGCTGGATGAAAATTTGAAAAACTCAAGCTCTATTTTTTCTTTTAAACAAAACCTCAATAAACAATTACTAAGCTTGTATACATCTTCCTGATGTACGTACTATTTCTCACTCTGCATGTATGTCAGTATACATTTTTCAACCTCAAGGTAAACTGTTAAACAAAATTGTATCTGTTAAATGGGATCTCCTTATTTTTGTTGTATGAATGTGATGTATGAAATGTATTATATGTAGGCCACACATTTTTTCATTTTTCTTTTTTCCTGGTTTGTCATGGCCCCCTAGTATAAGCTTTAGATAGCTTCTTTGGGGACCAGTTCACATGCATGATTATTTCTTTGTTCTTTGTTTTATCTCAAGTGCATATGAATATATGTATGTGTATGTGAATAAAAAAAACTTTCTTCTCTTATAAGTATGGAATCCATCAACCGTGCCGAATTTTGCCACTGCAAGCACTACTTCACATTTTCTTCAGGAAATGTACATTCTAGGTTTGTAGATAAGGTTTCTCCATGATTCAATTGCCCTGCCGATGTTGATCTGTGTTTTCGTCCAAAGTTGATCCGATTCACGTCTGGCCTTACGAGCTTCAGCAGAAAAAAACTTCTTTTTTTTATCAATATGTGGAGTTTGTGTTGGAGTCGGTGTTTTGCTGGGCGCAGGTCGTTTCTTAGTGTTATCAGACATGTCATAAGTTGCATAAGTCATAAGTCCATGTCAAAAGTTGCAGTGTCGTCGCTGTTGAGTGCAAAGTCAGAAGACTAGACGAGTCGAGAGGCTCGGGAGCGCGCATGCAGGTGACGCCACTGGCGGTAAATCCGACCCGGGACCTTCACATAAAAATAAGAATACTTACTTTCAGAGGTAATAGCAAAACCCGCAAAGTGGATCATTTTAATGTGAGATTACAACCCCTTCACACACAGGCAATAAAAAAAGGATTCATTTTAGTAGATATTTAGTTCATTTTAACCCTCTGAGGTCTGAGCTGTTTTCTGGGCCCTGGAGGTGTTCTGACATGCTCTGACATTTGTGGTTATTTCTGTTACTTGTGACATTTTCATGGCTAAAGTCTAATTACACTGTATTCAGCACAAACTCTGCTACAATAATATATCAACAGCATGTGTGGAAAAGTTTGTAGTTTTGAGATAATGACATTTATGCGTGGTTTGTGAAAATACAAAAAAAATTCTCACTGAAATAAGGTCATGAAACCCATACTGATTATTTCTTCTTTTCTTGATTAAGACTTTTGAAAATTGTATGACATAGCCTAGAATATTTGCTCTAAAACTATGTGAAAATCACCCTGACTGCTCATTCAGAGAAGACAATATATTGATTTAAAAATTTTACGACGTGTTTTGTGTGAGAAAGCTCTATGCGTGAGCTCATTAATATGTATGGCTTTTCACACCTGAGAAAGACAAAGACCCTCCCTAACGGCCCTATTAGGAGCTATCAGGCCCTGTCATTCTGAGCAACCTTGCACAATACTGTAAATGAGGAGATTTAAAAAAGAATGGCTTTTAGATTGTTTGGATTTATTTACACAACATAATCCAAATAGACACAACAAATGGCAAAAAAGCACTTATTGAAAGACAGAGACCTTTCTGCCATTCCTAAAAACATTGTACATACCTTTCATTTCCAAGGTGTTTGATTTTCACTTTACCATGTTCATGTACAGAGACTCATGTGAATGTTGAAGTCGGCAGGACTCAGTGGCATCTGGGTCCTGGAAAAAAAAGTGAACATACTGATATCAAGAGAAAGGCCTGCACGATTTTGGAAATAAATATTAGATTTTTCTGGTTAAAATTGCTTTTTAAAATTCACAAAATACACACACACACACACACAAATGTTTCCAACAATATATAATATAATGAACACCAGGTTTGTTGTGCCTTGTAGGCATAGGCTATGCGCAGTGCTGGGTAAAATAATAATAACAATAGATAGCAGTATAAATCTTCCAAAAGATTTCAGTAACAACCAAGCTAGAGAAAAATATATTGATTATCATGTTACTTCAAATGTTTCCATTCCTTATGATGATATGAAATGAGATAATAGTAAAAACATGAAGCTGTTTGGTGTGTTTTGCTTTTCAAATTTTCAAATGATACATTCAAACGCGATCGCGCTGCAAAATATGATACATTCAAACGCGATCGCGCTCAAATATAAAACATTATGGTTACCATACATATCTACGTTTGACCAGATATCCACAAACACAGTAGGCCTAACAGTAAACACGGGTCTAAATATTATAATATTCCCCATATATCTAGAGACAGTTCAACTGCAATGTGACATTTATGCAACAATAACAAACTAATATGTAAGAATTTCTTACCTTATCTTTCTTGTCTTCAAATCGCGTTCTTCTTCTTCTGAGGTAGCCTAAATCCAATGTAAGCTCACGGTGCGCCTAACTCGACGAAAAGTGAAGTGTTTTGGTGTTTTGTTTTTGAGGTAATGAGCGCGATCGCGTTCCATGTGGAGATTTGCATGTGAATATCTTTTGCGCGAGTAGGCGTGGCCAAATTAACTGTAATGAGCAAGCGTTTGAGAAGCTGGACATCTTGTTGGTTTTATACAAATTACTTAAACAGAGAATATTTGTTTTCGTTTTGAACCCGATCGTTTTAAAAGTACACACTTAAATGTTTATAAAGGTATATGGCTCATAAATGTGTGACAAGTATTCGCTGAGTTTTGTTTCAGTTTATAGACGTGCTCAAGAAAAAAAAGTTCACCGCGACGGAGAGGCAGAACGCACACCCTGTTTATTTTCTTTATTTTACAAAAGCACAATGTTTTGATTTGATTGTAAGTGGACACATACAAAAGTAGAAATATCACAGATTCTTTTTTTATATTTCTTTTTTCTGTATGACCATAAATGACGGAGTAATTTAAGTTTATAGTGCTACAATGTGACGAAAATCCAGCAAAACGCGCCCGCGCGTTTGCTGACCTCAGAGGGTTAAGTGGAATCTTCACTGCCCCTACAGGCCACAAGCATCAGGACAGGTTGAAAGGGCAAACAGAACAATCAAAACCAGGCTAAGCAAAATGCATCACAAAGGAGTGTCATGGGTTGAAGCACTGCCAGCAGTACTGTGTAGTATGAGAGTGTCACCTAACAGATCAGTAGGACTGAGCCCTCATGAGATTATTACAGGACGCCCAATGCAGATGCCAGGTGTGATTGACCTTAGAAATGCTGATGTTCACATTGCCTCAGATGCCCTGATCTCTTACGGTGAACACCTTACAAAGGCAGTACAGAGTGCCAGAGAGAGAGTTGAGTCATGTTGGCAGACTCCACCAGAGGGTGGACACACAATCGTCCCAGGTCAATGGGTCATGATAAAATCATTCAGACACAAGCCGTTAGAACCTAAGTGGCATGGACCACATCAAGTAATGATGATTACAGCAGCTGCAGTGTTGTGCCAGGGAAAGAAAACATGGACTCATGTGTCACATTGCAAAGTGGTTCCTCCCCCTACAGGGATAGGATAGGACACATGGACCAGTGAGGAGCCCAGGGAAGAACTGGAAGCAACAGGCTTTCGGGGGCCAACCCTGCGGTGAAGATTCCCTTATAGGCCCTTCCCAACCATAGTCCATCCTCACCTCACTGTTCCTTTTTAGGTGTCTCATAAATTAAGAAATAGGGAAAGAAGGAACCACAATTAGCAGACTCAGATTGAATAGAGGATTCAACCCTAATGTTTGTAGTCTTTACAATGAATACTGGTCTGTTGCAGTTGTTCTTTGTTTGTTTGTTTTTAACCATATGCACTGACCTACACACCTGCATATGAAGACCCAACCTCCAGAAAACAACTAGACCAACTGCAGAGACTACAACCAACACAGAAGAAAAAATTACACAACGCAGACTCACCTACGGGAACTTCAGTCATCCCTCATCATGATCAAGATTGTCGTACTACTACTAACCATCATGGACATCGCACAAAGTGTGAACCCCAGAAACAACATCTTCTTAGAGCTGATGAATATGTCCTTGTTTGCTGGAAAGAACGTTTGCATGCCACATGCACCTTCAGTAGGAGCCGGAATCCCATGGGTTGCACACCCTATCTCTGTCTACAGCATCCTACCCAGCCAATTCAACGGCAGGTGCACCCTGGTTTATGTTCTACCAGCTATCAGAGAAAATACACACTCCACCCCAAGCTCTCCACAGCTACAAAATTCAGCTCCTTCTATCAACAAAGATGGCTGCATTCCAGGACTCACTTGTGTTCAAACGTGGTGGTCAAGAACTCTTGGAGCATTAATCCCATCGTATGGTGTACCTGAGTGCTGCACCGGGTTAATGGATCCAACAGAGAACTTGAACAAAATCCAACAAGACATTCTTGATCTTTCAACAAAATTACACCAGATGACTGAAGACAATTCTTCATGGTTCGGAAACTTGATTGGTAAACCCTGGCTGTGGATTAAAGAAATAGCAATGCTGCTGTTATTTCTCCTACTGGCGTTCTACGTATGCTTCCACAGTATCAAGTGTTTCATTCAACAAATGACTCACGCCTCGCACGAGAAAATGACTGGTCCAACCATAAAAGAATATTACCCGTAAGAACTTCACGGACCCTAATTGCATGTTTGTTTCTGTGTCAACATGCAATTACAGATGAACAACACAGATCATGCTTTGTGCCTGTAACTTACACAAGTTACAAGATTGAACTTGCTATGTGCCTGTAACTTACACAAGTTACAAGAATTAACTTTTAAGTGTATAAATTTGTATTTTGTGAGTTTTTTTTAAGACTCTCAAAGGGGCAAATGTGGGAATGCAAATTTATTAAAATGTTTAATTTAGGTTTACATTGAATTTAGCATGTTAAGGTTAGGTATAAATTATGGTTATCAGAGTTTTCTAGCAAAAGACTCTGGTCAGTCCTGTTTTACTGAAACTCTTGGAGTTTGTGTTTTAGCAGGAAAGTCCAGCCAGTCCTGTACTCGGGTCTCAGTGTTTGAATAGATATGCTGAGTGGATTAGGGTGGGCAATGCTCTCAGTCTAAAACCGGTTCCTAAACCTGTCTTTTTCGGTTCCTGCCCCTAAATGTATATAAACTGTAAGAGAACATTCACGTCAGGCTTGGTGACTGCAGCTACCGACAGCTCGTGGTCTCAATAAAGAAACCTGCTGAAGAAACAACCAAGTCTCCTGGTCTTTCGATTCTAAGTTCACAACAAGCCTCGGTCGGTGACGTCATCGCCGCGCCCCCGCGACACGAGGCTATAAGTAGATGAGCCACAGGTGCATCGTCAGGTCTTTTGTCTTCAGACCATTACTGTGCATGTGTGAACGTCAAAACTCTCTCTCTACCTTTTATCTGCTACAGATCTTTGCTAGGAGTTAGTTTATTCAGGCAGTGTGCAGAAAATGTCTCATTTCTCAAGCCTTTTTCTCTCTCGTACATCAAAGAGTTTAAAAAGTAAAAAAAGAGGAGAAATGAGCCAACAAAACAATAAGTGTTGTGTTCCTCCATGCTCCCGTCCCATGTCAGAACTGGATACACACACTTACTGCTTTGTTTGTTTGGGAAAGAATGCTGCCCTTGCATTTGAGCATGGTGATTGCGAGCACTGTGGAATGTTCACAGTTAAAGTGCTTCGCGTTCGCTTTGCTTATTTCATTGGGGTAGCGCCCATAATGATTGTGGGGCTCGCGTGCGATCTGACTGAGAAGCGAGAGACGGTGCGTCCTTATCGCTCGCTCTCTCTCCAGATCGCGATGTCCTTTTGCCTGACTACCGAAGCGTGCCTCGGCGCTTCTTCGGCTCGGGCAGAGGACATTGAATCTCGTGGGTTTGTCGCCTCCGAGCGTTTCTCCCGTGATGATAAAAGGAGATCGCTCGTGGCGATCGCTCGTGCAGTGGCCGGATTATTCTGATCACAACAAAAAGAGTCCCATAAAACAGTCTATAAATAAATAAAGATTGTAAATATTTATGTCTTGTGTCCTCGACATCGAGCCATTCTACTATCGCGGGTGCGAGGGCACGTGATTATATGATATTGTCTCAGTTTGGAGAGACGCTCACGGGCTATCTCTCCCCTGGGATCACATTATCAGATGCATTTTCAGCGGTCTGGCTGGTAGTGCGTTGTAGCCTACACCATGGCTGTGTTAAAGGCATACCAGGTTGATCTTATGAAAGATTTAAACACAGCATATCATCCAGACCGTGTTTGCTTGTCTGATTGGGATGTGTTTATTGCTGAGAAACTGATTTATATATATATATATATATATATATATATATATAATATTTTATATAATATAATTATATATATATATATATATATATATATATATATATATATATATATATATATATATATAAATATATATATATATATATATATATTATATATATATATATATATGTATTATATATAATATAAAATTGTCTGACTGTTCTTCGGCCACATTTAATTCTGAGAAATTAAAGCTGCTTCCATATCTCTCGTTATGATAAAACATTTAAGAGGTTCTCGAGGTGGTGACTTGTGTGATGGTCGGATTACAGCTAGACTGCCCTCCTTGAGGATCTCCATGACGTTAACTTGTTCATGGGAAAACCTTATTCTTTGTGCATCTTTGTGCCCTTGACGTATTAAGACTATCATGGGTGCGGGGTTGTGTGGTTTTACGATGATGGGCCAGTCTGAAGAGACATTTTCTTCTCTTCTTTTTGCTCATCGTCATTTTAGGAGGGTTTAAAGCAGAGTGTAACGAGTTGCGCTCTCCCTCGAAAAAAACTGGGGACCTGTTCTTTGCACTCAGCAGCTGCATAATAGACCTAAGACAAAATCCTGAGGGTTGTTTTGTCCCAGGTCTGTGGGGGTGTGCCCCAACGGGACGAGACATTTAAATCAAACACCTCCTACTTGACACCCTCACGAAACCACTGTACTTCCTCGCCACCTCTGGTGATTCGGGGAGCAGCGGTTTCCAGCGAAATGTTAGATGTTCTGTTGCTTTTCTGCTGTCATCCAGGACACAGAACATCTAATATCCCCTCAAAAGGAAGTGTTAAGTTGATACCACTCTCAGAGAGTCTGGCAGCGTAGAAACTTCTGCCAGGTTTTTCTACTTGGGTATTAAGTACAGTACAAATAGGATAGAATCCAATTTATTAATCGTCCTCCGCGTTTCAACGGCGTGGTATTCACTTCCGTGAGACCGGAACTGGCGCATGTACTGTCACAAGAGCTACAATCTCTGCTGAGCAAAGAGGCCATAGAACATGTTCCTCTTCCAGAGAGAGAGTCATGCTATTACAGCAGATACTTCCTGGTCCCCAAAAAAGGATGGGGGGTTGCGTCCAATCTTCGATCTTTGAGGCTTAAACCGTACAGTTAAAGCACTCAAGTTCAAGATGTTAACTGTAAAGACGATCGTGTCGTAAATTCAACATCACGTTTGGTTCGTCATGATCGATCTGAGGGATGTATATTTTCATATAGAATATTGCCACAACACAGGAGGTTCCCAAGTTTGCTTTTGGGGGCAAAGCTTACCAATATTGGGTCCTTCCATTCGACCTAGCCATGTTATCTCTAGGGGGCTGAGGTCAACGCCAAGGGTGTACTCTCTCCCACCCTGAGGGTAACATGTTTGGGGTTAAATGGGATTCTGTCACCATCGGGCATAATTGTCTCCCGCTCGTGTCAGGACCAATTAACACCCTAAGCAACATCTAGCTAGGTCAGGACATTACGGGATTTCAACTACAATCCCCGAGGGCAAATAAAGGCAAGAACACTCGCTGAGTGCTTTGTGTCCTTTCTAAAATCCATGTTTATGGTGAGTCACGCGCTGAATGCTTCGTGCACTTTCTATAATCCATGTTTATGGTAAGGGTTACGCGCTGTGGCTTCGTTCCCTTTCCATGTGGTTCAGACCCCGGTTCCTTGCTTTGGGTCCCACTTTAGGTGCATCTTGCTGTCGCAGAATGCTAACGGCAGACGTCTCCCTGATGGGCTGGGGAGCGGTCTTAAGTGGTCGTCCAGCTCAAGGGGAATGGGAGGGTCATCAGCTCAATTGGCACATCAACTGCCTCAAGCTGATGACTGTATTTCTGGCCCTGAAATACTTTCTCCCTCAGTTGAGAGACAGTCATGTCCTAGTGCAGCACAGTGGCAGTCTCTTACATAAATTACCAGGGAGGTTTGTGCTTACGCAATCTGAACAGAATAGCGAGGCAGATCTTTCTCTGGGCCCAGGAAAAGTTCCTATCACTCAGGGCAGTGTACATTTCAGGGCACCTGAATGTGGGAGCGGATTTACTGTTCAGACAGAAACTACCGATAGGGGAATGGAAACTCCACCCAGAAGTAGTCAAACAGATTTGGACCAGATTTTACGAAGTGGTGGTGGATCTCTTTGCCTCTTATCAGAAAGTGCAATGTTCCCTCTACTTATCTCTGAATCACCCAGCCCCTGGGTCTGGATGCGATGGTGCACACATGGCCTAGAATGTGCATGTATGCGTTTTCCTCCAGTTTCTCTGCTTCCAGGAGTTCTAGCCAGAGTTTGGTTCTCCGAGATAATATCTCTCCTCAACGGCTCGCCTTGGACGATTCCGGAGAGGAGGGACCTTGTGTCTCAGACAGAGCGCATGGTATTCCATCCCAGGCCCAACCTCTGGAACCTTCATGTTTGGCTCCTGATGGGTACCAACTGAGGGGCACTGGGCTTTTCGCCTGTTGTTGTTGAGACCATTCTCAGTGCTAGTGCTTCCTCCACTAGAAAGAGTTATGTCAACAAATGGAGTGTCTTTGAAAGGTGGTGTGTCATAAATAATGCAGATCCGGTCAACTGCCAGATTGCTTCAGTTCTGGAATTCCTGTAGGAAAGATTATCAACAGGCACATGCCCCGCCACTCTCAAGGTTTATGTGGCCGCTCTTTCGGCTTACCATGCCTTGGTTGAAGGGGTGCCACTCGGGAGACATCCTCTGTTCGTTCATTTCATTCATGGGGACAGACGACTGAGGCATCTCATAAAACCAAGATCCTATCATGGGACTTAGCTTTAGTCCTAGGGGGTCTGGTTGAGACTCCTTTTGAACCTCTAGAATCAGCGTCTGACAAACTTCTGACTCTAAGATGGTTTTTCTTATGGCAATAACTTCTTTGAAAAGAATTGGGTAAATGCAGGCTATGTCGATTTTGCCACCCTGCTTAGACTTTGCCCCAGGAATGGTGAAAGTGATTTTGCATCCTCATCCTGATTACCTGCCTAAGTTGTCTTTTTCGGCTATACATCCTGTCACGCTTGAGGCCTTCTGCTCTCCGCCGTTCACGACGCCGGAACAGGAGAGATCTCATAGACTATGTCCAGTCCGTGCTCTTCAGGCCTACGTCCACCGCACTAGCTAGTGGCGTAAGTCAGAGCGACTTTTCGTCTGTTATGGGGGGCCGCAACCGATGGCTGCTGCCACTAAGCAGACCATGTCACATTGGGTCAGGGATGCTATTGCTCTTGTCTATGAGGCGCGCGGTCAAGCTTCGCCAATGGCTTAAAGGGCTCACTCCACCAGAGGGGTCGCCTCCTCTGCTGCTTTGGCAAGAGGTGCCCCCTTGCAGTTTATTTGTGATGCGGCAGGCTGGTCCTCTCCGCACACATTCATAAGATTTTATAGTTTGGATGTTCATGCCACTCCGGGGCTCTCATGTCCTTGAGTCGACATCACAAGCTAATGTCTAGGCCTTCTTGCGTTCTTGTGAAACACACCTGCACAACCGTGGGAGTCCAGACATGTTCAAGCACGGCGGCGTGGGTATTCTCGTTCCCAATGCAGTGAGCAGCGCAGCATCGATTGTAGCTTTCGAAAGGGAACGTCTCCGGTTACTTAACTGTAACCTTGTTCCCTGACAAAGTGGAACGAGATGCTGCGCTACTTTGCCGTGCTGAAGATGTCCCAGGACTGCTCTTCAGACAAAATATCCTGACGATGCACCTGTGGCTCATCTACTTATAGCCTTGTGTCGCGGGGGCGCGCCGATGACGTCACCGACCGAGGCGGGTCAATTTCATTGACGTGTTATACACAATATTCACAGCTGGTCACGATAAAATATGTTCCGCTTTCTCAGGGAACAAGGTTACAGTTAAGTAACCGGAGACGATTCTCTTCTTTTAATTCTTCAGTTGCATACTCCCCTGAACAATTGTATGGCTCAGAACAACGGCCCTCAATATTGTCATATTTGACCAATCTACTTATGTTCAGTTAGTGCCCCAAAATGACTCATAAGAATATGCTGGGATCTTTGTGATGCACAGGCACCATAAATTAATGTAAAAGTTAAGACACTCACACTGAAGACATAGTGCACACACAGTTTTGTTTAAAGATGTCATAGGTGTTGAAAGTAATCCTTCTCTGTAAAGGTCACAATCAAAACAAATGACTTGTGGTGACTTGTTAGTTGAATGTTTCTTTGACCAATGTGATTAGAGGGAATTCCAGGATGGACAAGGGCAATCAGTATGTAAACAGGCAAAAAATTGCTGTGGTCTTTCCTTAATTTGTAGTATTGTTTGGTTAAAGGGGTGGTATAATACCCCTTTTTACAAGATGTAAAATAAATTTCTGATGTCCCCAGAGTATGTGAAGTTTTAGCTCAACATATCGCATAGATAATTTTTTATAGCATGTTAAAATTGTCACTTTTTGAGGGTGAGTAAAAAAGCTCAGTTTTTGTATGTCCTTTTAAATGCAAATGAGCTGCTGCTCCTGGTTGCATGTTCCTGGGGGCAGGATTTATGTAAATTTTAGGGTTAGTGATGTCACCAACCCGGGAGGAAGCTGTTGTAGTCCCTACCAGCCATTTGTTGTAGTCCTTAAAAATAGATTTCTTTAAAAGAATATATATCCCTTTGCTTTGAACTTTGAATGTTGTTACTTTGCAGATGTTGTTTATGCTCAGAGAGCAACATTACACACTAACTAAAATTAAAAAAGTGAAATCATAATCAACCACACCTTTAAAATCACAAATGATTGACCTGCTAAATAAATATATATTTTCTCTTTACATTTTTGAGTACAGACAAGCAGACAGAGAGGCAAACACAACTAAATGGAAGCTGTGCTTCTGACCGCTACCAGTATATGAAGAATCTCGAAACTGAGTTCCACCACCCTCAGAGAGACCACCCAATTGCTCCTCATTCAGGGTCTGGATGTACTCAGGTCTTGCATCTGGATTATATGGGATGGATTTGCAAGATTTGTACCTTTGTTGCCCCTGTAACAAATGAACTTTTGAGACACTACAGATTAAGGCACAACCACAATGAATTTCTTCCCTGTTTACATGCTGATTGCCCTTGCTCCTTCAAAACCTATAGTGCCCTAAAATCACATTTGAGAAGGACACATTCAACTGAAAAATCAACATCAGAAGTACTTTTATTTAACTGTGAACTGTGTACTTCTCTTTTCTCCACTGAGAAGGATTACTTCCAACATCTTGGAGTTCATCTTAGGAAAAATGAAACTGTGCACTGTGTCTTTAAAGACTGTGATTTTCAGACAAATGTGTATGGAACCTTTGCATCACACAGATTCCGACAACACATAGCACATTATTCGAGTGACTTTTGGGCACAAGCTGCACATAAGCATATAGATCAGTGAAATATAACAGATAATATTGTTGAAGAAGCACATTGTTCAGATGCATACAAGTGTTTGGGAGAGGATGACTTTTCAGGAGAGTATGAAACTGAAGATTCGAAAGAGGACGAAATTGAACTGAAATTAGGCCACCTTCTGTTAAAATTACACAGCATTTACAATGTTCCAAGCAAGTGCATTAATGAAGTTGTAGCAGAGATCCAGTTCATATCCTCTTCCTTTGTCAGGTCCTGGCATAAAAAAGATATGCTTTAAGGAAACATGCTTGATGACCCTGTCATCTCAGATTTAGTCAAACAGTTGAGTGAGTCCAACTCTGTAAGCACAGCTTTAAGAGCTGATGGTCCTCTTGCCACATCTTACAGAAGACAGCAGTTTTTTAGAATAATTTTCATGTGGTTGAGCCAGTTATTGTCACAGATATTAAGCATTAAAGACATACAGGAGAAAGCTTTCAACTCTTTATACGCTACTCATGAGAGTCGGTACGAGTCATTTACTGATGGAACACATTTTAAAGAAAATGTACTTTCATCTACTTAAGACCCAACACTTTCTCTCCTTCTCTAAATTGATGATTTTGAAGTGTGCAATCCTCTGGGAACTTCCCGAAAAAAGCACAAGATTACTGCAGTGTATTAGGTATTGGCAAATGTTCCACTACAGTTTTGTGCAACACCTAAGTCAATTTATTTAGCTGTGCTTTGTAAGCTGTAGATGTAAAGAAGTATGGTTATGAGGCAGTAGCTATGTTTACATGGACACCTTTTGGTTCAATCGGAATGAAATCAATATGATTAATGAATCCGAACACGGTGTTTACTTGAACGATAAATAAAGTAATGTGTTGATGTGCACGTTTATATGTCACAATTTTCAAATCGGAATAGATTTTTTGACATGCACAAATAAACAGAGTTTCCCGCTGTTCGCGCATAACTATTCTCCTCTATTGGTTCTTTACTTGTTTTAAACAGCAGATGTAATTTTCATCCATCTCTGGTCATTTATTTGGAGACAATGAGCATATTAACCGTTTTGCCACTGCTTATATTTGTCACGCAGTAAAAATACCCCTCCCCGCGGCCAAAACCAGTCGTCTGTGGATGAGAATCCAAAACAAGGACAGGTGGGACGTTGTCCTGCTTCACTTCACAGACGCGCGAGTGAAATGAGAATTTTAGAATGACGGGACAATTATTTATATGACACTTTATTCAACAGGAAGAACAGCTTGTTCCGCGCATTAACCTGTTAAGCTGCAACCCCACTTTTGAAAAATCCCCAGAAATGACATACCCAAACTGAAACAGATACAGTTCGTGAACCCTTTGTACTAAAAGCACAAGTATGATCTCATTTGAAAGCTGACTCCTGGCAGTTTATTGTAAATGTAGATTTAATTATTGTCATAATGAAAAAAAAAATAGTTATAAATAGCTTCAAAGTTTTGTAAAGTTATTAGAAATTTTTTTTTTATGAAACATCTTCATGAAAATAAAATTGAAGTTGGCACTGTAGCAATCTAGAAATGCACTGCAGCTAAAGCCACATGTCTGATCATTTTATATTTAAAATCTGAAGATAAGACTAAAACTCCAATTTAGTTAAATGTTTTTCAAGATCATGTCATATGACTTTATTTTGATTAGACTCTAAAATGCTACTGATGTTTAGTCATCATCTATTCAGTCTTTTGTCTCTATTGTTTTGTGGTGCAAACTGAGACCATTCAGTCTCAGTCTCCCCCTGCACACATTCACACCTCTCCAAACTGGTTATGGCTCTAAATATGCATTATCTTTTGTCTGCATTATAGTTACTAACGACTGGCTATTCATAGGGTTTCAATCCCTAATTTCTTTTATCAAAGTTCCCTATCGTCCGGTCACTACAACGTACGTCGTGGTGAACGACAAATAGGAATCTCGCTAGAGAGGCCAATCTACTTCGAGTGAAACTAAACGAGCTAATGCATATTGGCGTGCAATCATTTGCATCAGCTGTGCAGCCTCGCAGCGCGGGTATTTAACGAGCAGCTGGTGCGATTGCACTTAAGCTTTTTGCTTCGGAGCCGAGCGTTTCGATGCTGTTTAATCTACTGAGTGATCAAACAACGAGCAAGCTCTTCAAGGTGATCTCTCGTGTCTGGTGCGGGCGATACAGCGCAGCAGCGGGGTCGACTTTCTTTTTCTCTCTCTTTTGTTTTTGTGTTACTGACTGAGCAAAACAAAAAAGCTGTTTTCACAGCTGGTAACGGTGCGCCAAGAGCGCTGAATAGCCGTTCTTATGGCTGGTAAGACCACCGTGAAGAGAGACAGCACACGTCAGGTTGCATATTCTGTCTGTGTCCGCTGCGACCGTTCCCCTGCGTGCTTCAGTACCCAGGAGAGTATTTCCCTGAAAGAGCTTACATGGGTGTGAGTTGCGTCTTTCTAAAGATGACATTCCACCCGTGTGTTTCTGGTTGCGGTCGTTTCCTGTCCTCACTGATGGCCACGATCACTGTCTCGCATGCCTGGAAAACATGTGAGACTGTGTTCGTGGGTGGTTCATGTTCTCACAGGAACATGACCACGTCGGCACGCCGGTCAACTCTTCTTTCTCCAGGAAAGTTTGAGTCCCCTCTGTTGTTGGCCAGACGCTGCTGTGTGTAAAAGCACAGCTGCAGGTCTGCTCGACACTCTGGGGGACCGTGGAGATCGGCGAGAGCTTCCGCGGGGAAAACCCGACGGATCTCTCTCTCCTCAGCGTGTCGTGTGCCGTCGAGCTGCCGGGCTGCAGCGCGGGTTGTCACGGCAACCTAGCGCTCGCTCGGCGCTCTAGGTGCGCGGTCTCCTTGTCTATTCTCTGTTGTAGCGCCCTCCCTGGTGGCCACCAGGAGAGGTCTACTTCAGTAGAGTGGCTTGGGTGATCTGAGAGCTGAGGGCTTCTCCTTCGGGGAACCAACCCCCTAGGGCCCCTCCCTCTCTAGCGCATTACAAGTTGTGCAGCTTCTGGATGGGATTGCTGGTCCTTCAAAATTGGAGGAACCTAGCGTTTCATTCAGGGCTCCAGCTGAGGGCAGATGTCGATTGCTGCATCGGAGAGAGGGCCTGTTTTGTTCTGGAAATGAGGGTATGCTGAGTTCCCACTGTAATAGTGTGTGTGCTTATGCTGAATCAGATTCAGAACTGACAGCCATGCTTTCCCGGGTCTTTCTCGGATGTGCATTGGAAACTTAGCAGTATGGAGCTATATTGGTGCCAAAATATGGAACACCAAAAGTGACAAATTCTGCATAAGTTTTCACCTCTCTCACTACCCTCGATGGTGGGGTGGCTGTGCGTCTGGTGAGCCACCTCTGCCCTGCATGCGAGGCCAAGGCACTCTTATTGCACGAGGGTAGCTCTGAGCCGGGGTTGAGCTGCACTTGTCGCCTGACCGTGTTCAAGTCACAGCGCAGGCCCTCGGCCAGACGATGTCCACCTTGGTGGTCCAGAAGCGTCCCTGGCTGTCCTTGCAGAGGTGCGTCGTCAAAGTACGCTTTCTCGATGTTCCCATCTCACAAGGTGGCATTTTCGGCGACACTGTTGAGAATTGGCCCAGCAGTTCTCCGCAGTCAGCAGCAGACTGAAGCGCTTCCCCCGACGTACCACCAGAGTGCCTCGTGGGCTGCCCCTCTGTCTACTCGTCGCCAAGGGTGTCATCCCCTGCAAAAAAAAAAAAAAAACACTCCGGCACAGCCTGCTCTACTGTGTCCGCTGCAGGAGGATGACACCGCCCGTCTCAGCCACTGTTTAAGTGGTCGGTGAAATAATCACCCTGAGATGGGTGACCCGGAGATGGGTGGAGCTGCTCTCTTCCAGTAGAGGGCCGGGGAACGAATCTTTTGAGTGTTCCACCACTGGAGTCACAGTGGTACCTAAATTCTCTAAAAAGGAGCAGTTCTTCTATCCCTGGGTCTGAAAAGGGCCAGGAGAGCAGTGGGAGGAGAGAATCCTCACCACTCTCATCCGCCTCTTCTATCGCCAACAGGCAACAGTGTGCGGTTCGAGAACGCAACCAAGCCGCCTCCTGCACCTCCTGCCACGTGGAACCAGGTAAGTGTTGCACAGCACACTCAGACTCCGCTACGGGCCACCTCCCAGAGAGAGCCTTCCGAGCCGAGCCCCTGTGTTCCACCTCGCTGCCCCACTCCGGGTACGCCTACGGTCCCTTTTGGTCCCGCTTGTACGGTCTCTGCGAGCCTGGCTAGCGCTCCCCAGTCCGTCTCGCTGGCTCATTCGGACCATCAGGCTCGGCTATGCGATTCAGTTCGCCCGGCGTCCCCCCAAGTTTCGGGCCATCCACTCCACTACAGTGAGAGCAGCCGATGCCCATGTCTTGTGCGTGGAGATCGCAGTCCTACTGGCGAAGGACGGGTTAGAGCCGGTCCCTCCAGCCGATATGGGGTCAGGGCACTATAGTCCCTACTTCATTGTACCCAAGAAAGGTGGTGGGTTACGACCAATCTTGGACCTGTGAGTTTTGAAACTGAGCCTTCACAAGCTACCATTCAAAATGCTCACGCAGAAAAGCATTTTCGAATGCATCCTTCCCTGAGATTGGTTTGCAGCGATCGACCTGATGGACACGTACTTTCATGTCTCAATTCTTCCTCGACACAGGCCGTTTCTGCGCTTTGCGTTCGAGGGTCGAGCATATCAGTACAAGGTCCTGCCCTTCGGGCTGGCCCTGTCTCCCCATGTCTTCACGAAAGTCACAGAGGGGGCCCTTGTTCCCATGAGAGAACAGGGCATTCGCATCCTCAACTATCTCGACGACTGGCTCATACTTATAGTGTTAATTTCGTCAGACGAGACGAGACGAAATATGTTCGTCAACGACCTTTTTTTTCATGACTAAAACGAGACGATGGTAAGACTGCACCACTGTCCAAAAACGCTGACTAAGACTAAATTAACATGCATTATTGTTGACGAAAAAAGACGAGACGAAAATGTTTTGCATAAAATAAAAACTAAGATAAAATCTCTCTTAATTTTCGTCTAAAATCGTCTCTGCTTTTTCATCAGCTGTTACACCTTTAAAATATTCAGAACGAGTTCGGATCCCACTTATTACATTGCTACCTACCAAATAAATCAATAATTTGACACAAAATTATGATTTAAAAAGGAGTTTATTGATTTAAAAATGATTGTATTGGGGGGGGGGGCGCTAGAGGGACCTCGCCGATGATGGCCGCATAATCTGTTAGCTCCGAGCCAATTCCCTATTTTTCTAAGTTATCTTTCAGCTAATTCGACGCAAACTTGAAGTCTATCGCTCTTACATTAAGCATCAATGTCCGAGATTAAAGAATCACGAGATTTTCCGCTCTTCGCGCCCTCTCGGCCTTCCAGAGCTGCAAAGAAAAAACAGGCTGAGGCGGAGGAGGCCTCGTCAGATCAATCTGACGCCATGCTGACAGAAATTCGCTCGTTGGGAGCCAGCCTGGGCAATATCGATGGCAGACTGAGTGCAATCGACAGCCGCTTGGACAATATTTCTACATCAGTTGTCGCAATACAGGAATCCCTCTCTAATTTAACCGGTAGAGTGGCGTCGAACGAGTCACGACTAACCGAGGCAGAAGCAAGAATTTCCGCCGCTGAAGATGGCATGCTAACGCAGGAAAGAAGAATCACGTCTCGGGACAAAGAACTATTATTACTTCGAGCCAAAATAGACGACTTGGAGAACCGAGGCAGGCGGAAAAATCTGAGGATAGTCGGCCTCCCTGAGAAAGCCGAAGGATCTGACCCTATCGCGCAATATCTAACAAGGATGTTGCCGAAATGGCTGGACCTTACTCCTGAAACACGCTTTGAGATTGAAAGAGCTCACAGGTCTCTTGGCCCGGTGCCGGGAGCAAACCATGCTCCGCGAAGTGTTTTGGTGCGTTTCTTACGTTATGTGGACAAGGAGTTGATACTGCAAGCAGCGCGGAAAAAACGGAACATCAGCCATGAAGGGATTCATTTGCGATTTTTCCAAGACGTATCCGCCGAGGTGCTAAAGAAACGCCGGGAGTTCGACGATGTCAGAAAAAAACTGTCTGCTTGTGACATGTTCAGAGGCTTTGCCTATCCTGCCAAACTTCGCTGCCTCCACGGAACTCGGATACATCTGTTCTCCTCCCCAGCCGAAGTCATGGAGTTTATGAAAACATTGGAAGATAAGTAATGCTAGAAGGGTATAATAGAGACAAGTATATCAAACTGAAAGTTGTTGGTTCTTTTATAGACTTTGTTTATGGTGTTGACTTTTAACAATAATCTGAGGACAATTTATTTGAAAAATGGATACGTGGCCAGGATATAGATAATTTTATTATCTTTTTATTTTTTCTTCTCTCTTTCCTTCTTTTAGTTTTTTTTATATTATAATCGTTGTGAAAGAAAAGAGATATATTATTTTATTTATATTTTTTCATTTTTTTGTGGAACGATCCTCAGATATTCGGTTTATGAGAAGGGAATTGGTCTGTAGCACTTGCGCGCCCCCTATGGGTATAACTCTGTATTACTACTTGGTATGGGCTGTTACTATCTTATGCTCGGTACCGGTCGGGTACAGTAACCTAAGTTTTGTCTCTCGGGGTGTGCCTCGTCGTTTGGGGACGAGGCCGGAGGGCAGGGGGAGGGGGTTTTGGGTTCAATATGTTATGTTTCGTGTTCCAAAATATAAAAATCTTTCTCGTCGGTTTTATATATGTCTTAGGTTTGATGCAGTCTTGAACTTACAGCTTTTTTTGTTTTTACTTTTCTCTGTTTCATGACTACGTACAATACGACCAGGGTTATTACATGGAACGTTAAAGGGCTGGGACATGTGATTAAGAGGAAAAAAATATTAACCTATCTGAAAAAACAAAGAACTACTATTGCTATGCTACAAGAGACTCATTTATCTGACTCAGAACACTTAAAATTAAAACGGGATTGGGTTGGACAGGTATTCTTCTCATCGTGTAAAGCAAACACCAGGAAGAGAGGTACAATTATTTTAATCAGTAGGCATTTCCCTTTAATTCTAGAACATCAGATTAACGACCCAGATGGAAGATATGTGTTAATTACAGGCACAGTATATGGGCAACCTATCACTATACTTAATGTTTACGCTCCAAACGAGGATTCCCCTGAATTTATATCTAAAGTTATACTTTTGTTTAATCAGTACCGCAAGGGCTTGGTACTGTGTGCTGGTGACTTTAACTGCGTCATGGATCAAAAAATGGATAAATCCTCTTCAGAAACACTCACCCACCCTAGAGCATCCCTAGTCCTCAAGGAACTTTGTAACGAGTCTGGAATCTCTGATGTTTGGAGAGAATTTAATGGGGGAAGTAAAGAATACACCTTTTACTCTAATCCTCATGGCTCGTATTCTAGATTAGATTACATTTTGATCCCCATTCAATATCTTCATGCAGTATCTGCATGCCAGATCGGCTCAATTGTTTTGTCCGATCATGCTCCAGTCTACATAGACATGACGCTAAACGTACACAGGTCCACAAGGGTCTGGAGATTTAATTCTTCCATGTTGAATGATCTATTGTTTTGTGATTCAATTAGGGAAGGGCTAAAAAATTATTGGACAGATAATGAAAATTCGCCAGTATCATCGGCAACTATTTGGGATGCTGCTAAAGCTACAATTAGAGGCCATATCATATCTTATACCTCTGCATACAAACGAATTTGGTCTAGAAAAAGGCAGGAGTTAGAAAAGGAAGTAAAGAGACTGGAATGTTTACATAGTACAGCCCCTACTCATGCAAACTGGGCTCAACTATGTCGAGCCAGAGCGGAACTTAATCTGGACCACACAAACCACATTAAAAAACTTATTTTTTTTTTAAAACAAACGTACCATGAATACGCAAATAAACCTAATAGATTATTGGCCCATCTAATTAAAAAAACACAGAATGAGAGAACAATTAAATCAATGAAGACTCCAGATGCGTCAATTACATATGATGCCGCCTCAATTAACAAATTATTTAGAAACTTTTACGAAACATTACATAAATCACAAGTTACTGCGGGGCAATCTGACATTACTGAATTCTTAGATAGAATTCCTCTTTCGACTATTTCTGATAAAGATAGGACATTTTTAGATTCACCTTTGTCACCAGAAGAAGTTCTTAGCGCAATCCATTCTATGCCGTCAAATAAATCTCCAGGCCCGGACGGGTTCCCTTGTGAATTTTATAAAAAATTCTGGCCAGAACTTTCTCCTATTTTAATACCCGCCCTCCAAAATGCATTAGATCGCGGAGTAGCTCCTGAGTCATGGAAAACAGCATCTATTTGTTTAATCCCTAAAAAAGACAAAGATCTTCAAGACTGTGCCTCTTACAGACTAATAAGTCTCCTGAATACCGATTACAAAATACTTGCCAAAATACTTGCTCGCAGACTTGAAACTGTGTTACCACAGGTTATTAAGCCAGACCAGACAGGATTCATAAAATCACGTTTTGGCACAGACAACATTCGTCGACTTTTAAATGTTATAAATTCAATACAAGCACGTAAAACTCCATCCCTTATTATTTCCCTTGACGCAGAAAAAGCCTTCGACCGAGTCGAATGGAAGTTTCTGTTTGCCACCCTTAAGAGATTTAATCTAGGTCCCAAATTCATTGACCTGATAAAACTGCTTTATGCTAGCCCTCTAGCTACTGTGACTACAAATGGCCTAACCTCAAAACCTTTTGACATAGAAAGAGGTACAAGACAGGGGTGTCCTCTCTCACCCCTGCTCTTTGCCCTTGTAATTGAGCCACTAGCTGAATCTATAAGGCAATGCCAACATCTTTGTGGAATAACTGTAGGGGATGAAGAACATCGGATTTCTTTATATGCAGACGATGTGCTGCTGTATATTTCTGAAGCAGATAGGTCAATCCCAGCGATATTAAAATGTATTTCAGATTATAGTATTTTATCCGGATATAAAATTAACCTGTCAAAATCTATGGCACTCTCTTTCCATATCCCTAATCTACTTGATCTTTCATCCCTTTCACCCTTTAAAATTACTTCTGTTGGTTTTAAATATCTTGGCATATTTATTACACCAATACTTAAGGATTTATTTAAAGAAAATGATGCCCCTCTTTTTGAAGTTATTAAAAAAGACCTTAACATTTGGAGGACACTTCCTATTTCTTTTTTGGGTAGGATTAATGTGATTAGAATGAATATTCTACCTAAATTTTTATATTTATTTCAATCGCTTCCTTGTTACTTACCTAATACTTTTTTTAAAGATATTAATAAGCACTTTTCTAAATTTATATGGAACCATAAAATGCCCAGAATTAACCTTAATAAATTAATGAAACCAAAAGAAATGGGAGGAGTCGCTTTACCAAATTTACGCATTTACTTTTGGTCAGCACAGGTGAAACATATGGTTAGCTGGTACAGCGAAAGGACAGACTCTAAATGGTTCAATATGGAGGCAACAGCCTGTGCTCCTCTCCCAATAAAATTCTTGCCTTTTATTATAAATATTAAAAAACTTGAATGTGTTTCAACAAATTTCATCATCTCAAACACTCTTTTGACTTGGGGAGACATAAAAAAGTATTTTAAAATTCCAGCTAATATCACTTTGTTTTCGCCTATTGCTTTTAATCCTGATTTCCCTGTATCTTTACAAAATATTGGCTTTTCAGATTGGTCTAAATTAGGGATTTTAAAGTTATCGTGCCTCTTTACAGGCAGTACACTAAAATCTTTCCAAGAAATTTCCAACCAGTATAACATACCGCAATCCAATTTTTTTAAATACATTTAGCTGCGTCATTTCATAAAATCCTTGTTTGATAAGGGTAAATTGAGATTTGAACTTGCTGCCATAGAGGAAATTGTAACGAGCAGTTTTTCCAAGGGGTTAATATCTAAAATATACAAAGCTCTATCTTACTCATGTACATCTTCTTTTGAGAGTTTAAAGAATGTGTGGGAAAAAGATTTAGGTCACGAAATTGAAGATACAGATTGGTCTGAAATATGTAACAATTTGTACTCTAAATGCACTTCATTGGGTATTCATGAACTCAATTATAAATTCATTAACAGAGTCTATCTCACACCTTTACGTCTGAAAAAGATTTACAAAAACTCCTCTGATCTTTGTTTTAACTGTAAAAAATGCAAAGGAACATTCCTTCACTGTTTTTGGTATTGCGACAAAATCATTTCTTTTTGGAAGAAAGTACATAATTTTCTACAAAGGCTTTTTAAGTTAAAATTGTGTTTTTCTCTGGAATTTTATTTATTATATAGAGGAGTAGAGAATGCGTTGGACTTCCACACCAAACACTTGTTTCTAATTTTGGTTTATCTGGCAAAGAAATGCATACTTTTATTGTGGTCATCTCCTCAGGTACCATCTTTTAAAATGTGGTTGTCTCAAGCATGTACATTATTTCCTCTCGAGAAACTCACCTATGATATACATCAAAAGTCAGATGATTTTTGGCTGTTATGGACACCTTTTTGGTGCTACATTAATAATTTCTCTTGACTCTCTATTTTATGGCGCATATTTAGTCCCTAGCCCGATTATGTTAATTTGTTTACTTGTTTGTATATTTCCCATTATTTCTTACTGTATAAGCTGAGACTGTATTTGTATGTGCATGTGTATTAAAATAACCGACGTTTAATAAAAAAAAAAAAAAAAAAAAAAGATTGTATTGCTTCCGCTAAAGAAAATAGTGTGCTCCGTCTCTACGGTTAGAATCCTGTGTGTTCATGGCAACGCTCTGTTTTTCATGGCGCCGGTGTGTTATAGTTAGCAGCGGTCTGTTATCAAGAAATAAAATAGTGTGTGCGTAGAAATAATTCGTCCGCACACGCCGCTCAAAAAAAAAAAAAAAAAAAAAAAAAAATCCTGAGCGCAAGTCCACCGTCTAGGCAGGCTTTTTGTGTTAAATCATAATTCCTGTCGCTGCGCAGGCTCTTTTATTGTACATGACAGCTTATGTCCCGATGACCGGTCCGTTGCATTACGATTAAAAGCAGTATCAATAAAGTAAAACATGTGATGTGCAGTCAAGCTCGAGTCCTAAATCAGAAATTGTAAACCAGACACGTTTTACATTTGCATTCAACAAAAATCATTCAACAAGTGTATTTTGTCTGGTAATTATGACATTTAACCCTCTGAGGTCTGGGGTGTTTTTGGGGTCCTTGAGATGTTCTAAAATGCCCTGACATTTGTGCTTTTTTCAGTTGCTTATAAACATATCAATGGCAAAAAAAAAATTACACTCTATTTAGCACAAACAGGACTACCATAATATGTGAGCCACATGTATGTACATGTTTTCATTTTTGAGAGAATAATGTTTATGCATGGTTATTGAAAAAACTAAAAATGAAAGTATCTGAAATAAGGCCACAAAACACATACTAAATATGTGTCAATAAGACTTTTGACTAATGGATGTCGTCGCCTAGAGTTTTTTCTTCAAAATGATGTGAAAATCATCCTGCCTAATCATTCACATAAAACGATACATTGATTTTAGTTTTGTGAAACACTTTTAGTTTGGAAAGCCAATATGCGGATGGGGCGTAAACGATCATGCATATTTAGTGGTTCACACCTGATGAGACAATGGCCCTGCATACTTAATGAGCCATTCATTCAGGTGTGTCACCTATAGCTAACTTAAATATACGAGCTTGATAAAAATGATCATTCTAGGAGAAAATTTCAGATGGCATTTAGAGGATTTTGCATCTGAACTCTTCATATATACACACACACACACACACACACACACATATATATATATATATATATATATATACATACATACATACATACATACACACATATATATATATATGCATACACACACACACACATACATATATATACATATATATATATATATATATATATATATATATATATATACACTACCAAATTGGTACACAGTTGGAAGCATCGCAATTTTTTTATTTTTCACAAATTGTGCTTGCAAATTGTATAATATCCAAGGTAAACATGTCTAGTAATTGTGCAGTTAATTCTCATACTGTATTTTCAGTTTTGGAATATTTATCCTCTCCCCAAATTTGTCACTAATAAAACACAATACAAATTATTTAAAGAAAAAAATTATATTTACCTTTTAATAGTTTGTTTACATCTACCTTTTAAATATATTTTTTTATTAAAAAGGTTACAATTACAACAATTCAAGTGTAATCTTACAGTATATTCTACAGTAAAAACTGTACCCAAATCTAGTCAACAAAATGTTGTCTTTCATATTTAGCCTGACTGTAACGTTGTTTTTATGAAATATTAGGGCATATAAATGTTAATTTGCAGTTTAATACGTTGCTTATACAAATAGCCTACATTTTATTTCAACATATTTCAGTCGATTTTTACTCATCTCAGTATAGCAATACAGTTTGCTAAAACATCATCATTCATTCACACACGCAATTTAAATTTAAACTGTCTTTTTGTGAGCTGTGGTAAACAGCGCGCATCTCTGCCGTTCATTCATTCATAAACAGAAACCCGATTCACGTGAGAAGGAAAAAAAACTTACTACAGCATTCCTCAGCTCGCTCCTCGATATACCCGCACTTCTGAGGTACAAACGACAAAAGTCGCTTCAGCACTGGCTTCACTGCCGAGTCCCGAGATGGGCGTGGCATCACAGCACACACCGGGTGGTGCAGTACGTCTCGCTCTGAGCCGCCTAAAAAGGCTGCTACAGGGCAGAGACTCGCTGGTCCGTACGGACAACACTGCGACCGTTGCGTACATCAACCGTCAAGGGGGTCTACGCTCCCGTCGCATGTCACAACTGGCCCGCCATCTCCTCCTTTGGAGTCAGAAGCATCTGAGGTCGCTTTGAGCCATGTATGTCCCCGGTGTGCTCAACCGTGTGGCCGACGAGCTATCACGAGCTGTGCTCCCGGGAGAATGGCAACTCCACCCCCAGGCGGTTCAGCTGATCTGGAGAGAGTTCGGAGAGACTCAGGTAGACCTGTTTGCCTCCTCAGAGACCTCCCATTGCCAGTTGTTTTACTCCCTGACCGAGGGAACACTCAGCACGGATGCACTGGCACACAGCTGGCCCCGGGGCCTCCGCAAATATGCATTTCCCCCAGTGAGCCTACTTGCACAGACTCTGTGCAAATTCAGGGAGGACGAGGAGCAGGTCCTTCTGGTGGCTCCCTATTGGCCCACCCGGACTTGGTTCCCAGAACTCATGCTCCTCGTGACAGTCCCTCCCTGGCCCATTCCTCTGAGGAAGGATCTTCTGACTCAGAGACAGGGCACCCTTTGGCACCCGCGTCCAGACCTCTGGAAACTCCATGTCTGGTCCCTGGACGGGACGCGGAGGTTCTAGGTGACTTACCCCCAGAGGTACTTAACACCATCACTTCTGTGTTAGCGCCGTCTACGAGACGTGCATACGCCTTGAAGTGGAACCTGTTCGTCGAGTGGTGTTCCTCACGCAGAGAGGACCCCCTAAGATGTTCGATAGGTTCAGTGCTTTCCTTCTTGCAGCAAGGGTTGGAGCGAAGGCTGTCTCCCTCCACCCTTAAAGTAAATGCTGCTGCTATTTCAGCATATCATGACCACATGGATGGCAAAACAGTTGGAAAGCACGACCTGGTCGTCAGGTTCCTTAGGGGGGCGAGACGATTAAATCCTCCTCGTCCCCCCTCCATACCCTCTTGGGACCTTTCCCTTGTGCTCCGAGCACTTCAGGATGCTCCCTTTGAGCCTTTGCAGTCAGCAGACTTAAAGCTTCTCTCCTTGAAGACTTTGCTGCTGATTGCACTGGCCTCAACCAAGAGGGTAGGGCACCTGCGCATTTTCGGTCGACGAATCGTGCCTAGAGTTCGGTTCTATGTGCCCAAGGTTCCTACCACTCCCTTCAGATCAGGTGAAGTAGATCAGGTAGTGAACCTGCAAGCGCTGCCCCTGGAGGAGGCAGACCCAGCCCTGGCTTTGCTCTGTCCCGTTCGCGCTCTGCGTATGTACGTGGACAGAACCCAAAGCGTCAGGACCTCAGACCAGCTCTTTGTCTGTTACGGAGGCCAGCAGAAGGGGAAGGCTGTCTCCAGGCAGAGGATGGCCCACTGGATAGTGGATGCCATCGCCTTGGCTTACGAAGCTCAAGGCGTGCCTTGCCCGCTCAGGTTGCATGCACACTCCACGAGAGGTGTTGCATTCTCTGGGGCGCTGGCACGTGGCTCCTCTCTAACAGATATCTGTAGAGCTGCGGGCTGGGCGACACCTAACACGTTCGCTAGATACTATAGCCTACTTGTAGAGCCCGTGTCCTCCCGTGTTCTCACCCTAATCGGGTAGAAGCACTGTGAGTACCGGCTCTGTCGGCTTGCTGCACCCTACTGTGCACCCTTATTGCTCCAGAGTCAAAACCTGTCGAGTCCTCCAAACACCCTCGGCCCGGACGTGGCGGAGCGTCCGGTGCCAAGCCTTTATCCGCTGAATCCTTGAGAACCGGGTCTAGGCTGGGTCCCATATGTGTGACCCTACAGGGATCCCATATGTGTATATCTTCCACGGCTGCTCCTAAACGGAAGCCCGTGTCTTTCCTTTGGGCTAAGTCACCCATTATTACCCGATAGGGAACGTCTCGGTTACATATGGTAACCCTCGTTCGCTGAGGGAGGGAACGGAGACGTACGTCCCGTCGCCACATCTGCTGCGACCCGCCGGGGCAGCCAGCTCACCGGCTCGGCTCCTCAGCAAAAAACTGAAGTGCAATTGCACCAGCTGCTCGTTAAAAACCCGCGCTGCGAGGCTGCACAGCTGATGCAAATGATTGCACGCCAATATGCATTGGCTCGTTTAGTTTCACCCGAAGTAGATTGGCCTCTCTAGCGAGATTCCTATTCGTCGTTCACCACGACGTACGTCTCTGTTCCCTCCCTCAGGGAACGAGGGTTACCATATGTATGGAATGCCTCAAGGGCCACTGGACCAGCAGACTTAAATATCTCTGCTGGGATTCCATCCATTTCAGAGGCTTTACCTGGGCTGGTTTGCTTGATGGCCTTTATGACCTCATCCATTGTTGGTGGGAGATCAAGAGCTTGGACTATAGTTCTTTGGGGGATCTGGTTCAAGGCATCAGGATCAACAGTGGAGGGTTTATTTAGCAAGTTGCTAAAATGTTCTCTCCATCTTAAGTTTATGCTGTTCTTGTCTCTCAGCAATGTAAGGCCATCTGCTGACAGGAGAGGCAAGGTTTAGCTGGTCCATATACTTGTTTGATGGCGCTAAAAAACATCTTAGAGTTGTTAGTATCGGCATATCTCTGGACCTCTTCAGCCTTTCTCTCCCACCATTTGTTTTGCATGTTGCGCAGCCTAGTCTGTGCTTGTCTCTTGCACAGGGGCAGAGCCACTCTCTCGGCCTTGGAAATCCTAGTCCAGTGGTACGAAGAATCGTCACGACTGGAGACTTCCTTGGCTGCAGTGGATGACCGTGACCTCTTGAGTGCCTGGACACGCCCTAAGGTCTCCACAAGACCCCTGCAGCGTCACCTTCCTAGCCGATGGATCCCTAGATAGATCTCCTACACCTAGTCCACCAGAGCTGTCTTCACATGCTAGGGCGGGCATATCCCTGTCTCACCGGGGGTTTAAAACCCGTCGGCTACCCCCACCTAGTTCAGCCGGCCCGTCAAAGCCTTGCCCAGGGGGTGGGCGCTGCCGCATGCAAGCAGCTTCTGGGACCCATAGGTGAGAGCTGGGCGTAGGTGGGGACCAATAGAGGATAAGCCACCCCTCAAGAGGAGTGTGACGAGCTTTTCCTCTTGAGGTGCTACCCCAACCATACAACTCCTACCCCCCCAAAAAATCTGATAGTAACTTTGAACTAAATAAAAATAAAAAAACGCTTCAGTGCGTCCGCGCACTGGTTAAACGTCATTACGCTATTTAACGTCATCGCACATGCACAGTCCTTTCAGTTTCCGTCAGTCCGATTATAAGTGTCCATGTAAACGCAGCTAGTGCTTGAGCCATTGTTAAAAGACATTGTCAAATTGGAAGAAAAAGGACTCTTTATTCCTTTGTTTGGAAAGAAAATCAAAGGCACAATAGTTAGTGTAGTAGCTGACAATTTAGGTGCCCATTCACTCTGTGGATTTTTGGAAAGCTTTTCTTAATCTCATGTCTGCAGGTTTTGTTTGGGAAAGCTGTCTGAGTTTCAGGTAAAAGAAGTAAGGACTGGGGCCTTCCAAGCAAGAACGAAGCAGGAACATTCTTTTCATGTACAAGCAGCTTTAGAAAGTCCCACTCTTACTCACTGCTTTAGTGTGAAAAGGCAATGTCCCATAACTAAGAAATTAAAATACTTTGATGTTTTGTCAGGGTATCCACCAGACTTGCTCCACGACCTATTCGAGGAAATAGTACCTTTGGAGTTGGCTTTGTGCCTTGATCTTCTGATAAAGAAAAAATACTTTACGTTATTTCAACTGAATGGCCAAATCAGCCAGTTCCCCTACAAGTGGACTGACAAATCTGACAGCCCACAGCCTATACCACTGAACTTTGCCATCCGGAAAAGCAAAGGTGGAAACACTCATGAAAATTGGAGTTTATTGCAACTGTTCCCCCTTATGATTGGTTTCAAAGTGCCAGAGATTAGGGTGACCACCTGCTAATAAGCCCAAGGGGGGACAATGGGTATGTTTCTGAGGGACAATGTGGGACACTGCCTGGCGCGGCGGTGCCCCACTGGCAGACTCACTGATAGTGGTTTACCCATTTCTAGCACATACCACCTTGCATAGTATTAATAATGCCCTATTCTCCTAAACGTGTAATTTTTTATGTATGCTCATGAATAGGCCAACCAATGTGTGTTTTTTTTCTGAATAAAGACTCATAATATTTTGAACATTCAATGAATTGACATATGTACTTCCACTTAAGATTTACTATTTAATTTTATTTATTTTTCATTACAATTTATTTACTTTAAATAAATTAATAAATTATAATATAAATGTATAGGATTAACAGGAATTGTAGTTGCTCAACACCACAGGAACAATTAAAAAAAAGTATTTAAAAAAAAAATACGATTGACCTCGTATTCCCCTCCCTCCATGTCCGATTGAGAAGGACGTTTTGCAAAGGTCACAAAAAGCCCTCTCTGTATCCCCCTCAACACCTTTCAGCCACAAATATTCATTTCCCCATTCTTGTTTCTTGTACTCACACCTTCTCTTTTTAATTGATGATGGTGTTGCCTCTCAGACAGTCTCTTTCTCGAATTTTTCGAATTGGAAAGCGCGCATCTAAAAGTTCCTTCCTTCCCAGTGTGTCTGGTATGCGCGTGCGTGCGCTGTCATGACAACAACGAAAAAGTTGACAACAACCTAGTCAGCAGTTCAACTGAGGGGTTTGTGTGGCAACAATAGCGTGCTGAAATGTCAAGTAATGTTCGTTTGTCTGCTTGGGGCTCGAGTATATAGAGCGACCAACTTTTTTTTGAGAAAGCATAGATTATGCGTGACACGGTCTCAATTTGCGTGACGCGTGAATTGGGCTTCAAACGCTGTGCGCGCACGCGCTACGCGGGACGGGTGGTCACCCTACCAGAGAGTGAACCTGCATGGCATCTTTTAATGGATCTTAAAGACATTGTTGAGCTTGTGGTTTCTCCATTTCACACAGATGACACGATAAGATTCCTGGACACCAAGATATCTGAACACAGGCATAGATACTTGCAAGTTTTTTCAGAAGCAAGAGTTCTGCCAAATCACCTTTATCTTGAGCATTATCCACAACTAATCAAGGCATGTGGACCATGCGCTTTGAAGTGAAGCATAGCTGTTTCAAGCGAGCTGTTCGACATACCATCTGTTTTCATAACATTTTACGGTCCCTTGCTGTTAAGCATCAATTAATGCTGGCTTACCATCCGCATGGCACAGATGTACTCAAACCTGCCCTCAGTGTCTCAAATATGTTCACATTGCCTGTGGATGTCCTCAAGGAAAACATATAGGAAGCAGTGCTAAAAAAGTTTCCTAGAGAAACATACATTCAGGTTGCCAATACAGTGACCTGTCATGGCACCACTTACTCAGTGGAAATGATTTTGCTGTATGGATCCACTGGAGGGATTCGGGATTTTGTTGAACTAAATCTGACATCCCTGCACTTTACACTGCTGCTATGTAACTACCTCGTTACTATTGTCTGTACATTTCTGTAAATATTCTCAGTTAGCTTACAGATCTTTTTTTTTTATTTTTAATTTTTTTATTATTTTTATTTTTATCTATTTAATTTTTAATTATTATTATTATTAGAATTTTATCTTATATTGCTTAAATTGTTAATATTTTTAGTGTTTTTATAACATTGCACTATCTTGGAGTTCACCCTATTTACATTTCACTACTGGTTGTATATTCTGTATATAACTGTGTATGTGACAAATAAAATCTTGAATTGAATTGAATTGAATTGATCCTTATTGTGCATGGCCAGCCTGTATTTGCTGTTGTCATAACCCGGCTCGGAGTTTATGACAAAGAAGTAAAACAAAAACACTTAATAGAAAGATAACCAATTTATTTACCAAACAGAACCAAACCTAAACACAAAATGCCGGCAATAACAAAAACAGAAAGGAGAAGACACGCCGAGGAGAGACCCACTCTCTCCTCCTGAAAGGCAGGAAGTAGGAAGCTTTTAGCAGGACGTTAAACTCCAAACACAGGTGTCCTCCATTCACCCTCAGGATCGCAGCGCCGCCCTACTGAAACAAAGAATAACAAAGACAGGTATGCAGGCCGTCACCTCCCCCCCCATAAAAAAGGGGTTCCCAAATGGAAACCCGACCACAACAAGTACTCCAACTTAAGCCCAAACAATTACCCCAACCAACATTCAAAAATAAATGAATAAATACTTAATCTAGCCATTACTGTTCCATTCCTCAGCATCTTTCATTCCTACTTCTGGTTCAGTAATCGATGTACCTAAAAAGCAATTGTAAGAATCCAGAAAAGGCAGACAACTGTAGAAACAAAAGAACAACTACCCTAGCGGCACTCTGGACAACGCATCCGCAATTACATTATCAACTCCTTTCACATAGCGAACGTCCAAACAATAGGACTGCAAAAACAATGACCATCGAATCAATCTTTGGTTCGGACACTGCAAGGAATTTAAGAAGGTCAAAGCATTATGATCGGTAAAGACCACCACAGGAGCACTGCCACTAACATAAACATCAAAATGTTTTAAAGCCATAATCAAAGCAAGCGTCTCCTTTTCGATCACAGAATAATTCCCCTGGTAACGATTAAATTTCCTTGAAAAGAAACTAACCGGCCTCTCGATACCACAGTCATCCTCCTGCATGAGGACCGCCCCAGCCCCTACCTGGCTCGCATCCACATACAATTTAAATGATCTGTCCAAACACGGCGCCGCTAACACCGGAGCGGTACATAGAAGCGTTTTGACACGTTGGAAGGCACTTTGACAAACAGGAGACCAAGGAAATTTAACTTTATCCCTCAACAAATCAGTGAGAGGTGCCACAACACTAGAAAAGTTTCTACAGAATGCTCTATAATAACCTACCAGGCCTAAAAAACGCATCAACTCTTTTTTAGTTGTTGGAACTGGAAACTGTTCCACCGCCTGAATTTTTGCATTCACCGGACGCACCTGACCCTGCCCAACTACTCGGCCAAGATAGGTCACGGTCGCCCTCGCAAACTCACACTTTGCGAGGTTGACCGTGAGCCTTGCCTCCGCCAAACGAGTAAACAATTCCTGCATACGTTCTAAGTGACTATCCCAAGTGTTTGAATAAATGACTACATCATCAAGGTATACAGCGCAATCCTGCATGTCACCTACAACGTGATTCATGAGACGCTGAAAGGTCGCAGGTGAATTCCGAAGCCCAAACGGCATCACCTTATACGAATATAAACCCTTTGGAGTAATAAACGCAGCAATCTCACGAGCACGTCTAGACAAGGGCACCTGCCAATAGCCTTTAAGGAGATCAAACTTACTGACAAACTTCGCATTCCCCACCTGATCGATGCAGTCATCCATTCTCGGCAGGGGAAACGAATCCGGCTTGGTAACAGAATTAACTCTTCGAAAATCAGTGCAGAAACGCATAGTACCATCCGACTTAGGAACAAGTATACAGGGAGAAGCCCAGCTAGAAAAACTAGGTTCAGCAATGTTATTTTCCAACATATATTTTACCTGGTCCTCCATTTGCTTTTGTTTGTCCGTATTTACCCGATAGAATCTCTGCTTTATTGGTTTCCCATCGACCACCTCAATGTCATGTTCTATCAGATGCGTGCAGGTAGGCGAATCAGAAAATAAACAGGAAAACCGATGAATTAATTCTGTCAACTGCTCCGCACGTGCCACCGGCAAATGAGCAAACAGTTTTTCCAATTCAGCCAAAGTCTGCGAGTTATTAAAACCACCTATAGACATTTCTTCTACCTCATCCAATGTTTTTTCAATGTCTCTATCGTCAGCTTTAACTGAACCTGCAGAGACCGCGACACATGCCGCATGAGCTTGAACTACTGAAGGAGGGTCACTACACGCAGAAGGCTGAAGTACACCAGTAAAATAAGGTTTTAGTAAATTCACATGACAAAGCTGTGTACTTTTCCTACGATCAGGAGTTGCAATAATGTAATTTTGCTCTGACACCATCTTTACAACCGCATAGGGGCCCGCAAACTTTGCCTGAAACGGAGAACTAATTACGGGAAACAGAGCCAACACCTGGTCCCCTTGGCTAAACGTGTGTAACTCAGCATGCCTATCATACCACGATTCATTTTCTCCTGAGATGACGCCAAACTTGTTTTCGCTAACATTCCAGCTGTATAAAGGCGATGTCGAAACCCATTAACGAAATCTATCAGGTTCACAGGAGGTTCAACATCCTTCCAACCATCTGCCAATGCTCCTAACGGACCCCGCACTTTATGCGCAAACACCAGCTCATTGGGAGAAAACCCCAAGCTCTCTTGTGTAACTTCTCTAGCTGAAAGCATTAACCAGGAAAGACCTTCCTCCCAGTCCCCACCTAGTTCAGTGCAATACGCTCGTAACAGAGATTTTTACGTTTGATGGAAACGTTCTAACGCTCCCTGACTCTGAGCGTGATAGGCCGAGGCTTGGACATGACGGATACAAAGTTGTTTTAAAACTTGACCGAACATATGAGAGGAGAAGTTAGATCCTTGATCTGATTGAACTACCCTTGGAATGCCGAAAATCGACATAAACTGAGAAAGTGCACGAACCACAGACCTAGTAGTTATCGTGCGTAAAGGATATGCCGCAGGATAACGGGTGCTCTGACACATCACTGTCAGTAAATAATTTGCCCCTGATTTCGACTTAGGCAAAGGACCTACACAGTCAATTATAAGATGTTCAAACGGCTGGCCCACCGCAGGAATAGGAAATAGCGGAGCAGGTTTTAACTTTTGATTCGGTTTATCTGTAAGCTGACATGTATGACAAGTTTTAATATAAGCGGCAACATCCTTTTTTACACGAGGCCAAAAAAAATGCCTCAACACTATGTCATAAGTTTTATTAACGCCTGCATGCCCAGACTCATTATGTGCCACTTTCAGAACCGCCTCACGAAATCTTAATGGCAGCACCACCTGAAAAACAGGTTCCCCAAGGACTTTACCTTTATGATCAACCCACTTTCTCACTAACAATGAGTTCTGGAGAAAATATCCGCTGGTACAATCCTCGATCTCAACGTCGGGTTTCACTTGTTGAAACAGCTTCAATAAAGAGGAATCCCCCTGTTGCTCTGAGACCAACTCACTGTAGGATACAGACAACGGAAAATCAGCCAAAGGCAAGTACATTCTTTTCAACGGCTTATCCACCCTAGACAGTGCGGTAGATTCCTCATCAATTTTTATGCGCGACATGGCAGGCGTTACCGCACAAGCCGTAAAAACTTCAGGAAAATCCAACCCGTCTCCATCCAGCTCTTGACCTACCCAGCGTTTTTCCTCCACAGTCTCCAACGATGGAATATCGGACCAAACCCGATCACCTGCTAATTTGTTACCAAGAATAACAGTAACTCCTTCAATCGGCAACACCGGACGCACAGCCAGTGCGGCCTCACCCTGAAACAGATCACAATCAAGCATCACTTTATGCAATGGCACATGCAAAACATTTAACCCCATTCCCCGAACTGGCACTAAACTTCCCAATTCGGACTCCCGAGAAAAGGGCAGTACTTCGGACAGAATAAAGGAGTCAAATGCTCCCGTGTCTCTCAGACTTTTTACAGGCACTTTTACAGCACTGCCTACCAAAGACACAAACCCTGTTCTAACAAAAGGCTGGTATGAATTCAGTACTGCAGAACACAAGGTTTTACTTTGTCCAGAAGTAATCTCATTGAGTGAACTTGCGTCAGATGAACGCACAGGCGCCGCTAAACCCATACCTTTAGCTGAAGCACCTGAAAAAATTTTAGGCCTAGATTTAAGCACATAACAGTCTGCTTTCCAATGCCCCCGTTTATGACAATATTGACAAAATTTATCTGAGTCACGCAAACTATTTCTATTTTCTGACTGGAATCCTCTACTCTGGCGCAAACCAACATCATCGGACACATTAACATTTGGCATACTGTAACTTGGCTGGTACTCGTACTGATCAAAAGTGCGTTTGTGCATTAACACATAATCGTCTGCAAGCATTGCCGCCTTGGTTGCAGTCTGTGCTTTTTGTTCACTAACATAGACTGCAACACGACTAGGAACCGAATTCTTAAATTGTTCCAAAACAATTAAGTTGCACAACCCCTCAAAATCACTGACTTCGGCAGCAGAACACCAACGGGAAAAATACATTTGTAAATCACGAGCAAACTCCAGATAACTCTGTTTTTCACTTTTCTTCCAAGTTCTAAATTGTTGCCTGTAAAATTCTGGAACACGTTCATAAGCTTTTAACACTGCTGCCTTTACTTCTACATAATCCTGACTATCTTCCACAGTTAAAGACGAATACGCCTCTTGTGCTTTACCTGTCAATACAGTCTGAAGCATTAATGCTCTGGCCGCATCCGGCCATTTACAAGCATCGGCAATTCGTTCAAAAAGTACAAAAAAGGAATCTGGATCTTCTTCGCAAAATTTCGGTACAAGCCGCAAATATCCTACGACATCAAAACCAGAAATACCCCTACTTGAGAAAGAAGTTGACTGCGCACACGAATCTGTACCAGCTGCAGCACCTTCCTTGTCCGTTTCTAGTCTAAATTCCAGCTCGAGCTTAGCCTGCATTGTTTCCTGTCGCATTTTCTCCACTGCCAAATCCCTATCTATTTCAACCTTTACTTTGAACCTTTCGTGCTCAATTTGCATGCTAAGTAACTCTCTCTGCTGTTCAAATGTTAAATTTGAAGCCGACATAGGACGCAAAGGTAACGAGAAAGACTGGTTTCCTGCCAAAACTCCCTTTTCTATTAAACTACTTCTTACAATCGCCTTCTGCCGCTCTTTAAGCATATTATTACTAATATCAATATCATAATATTCAGCAATTTTAAGCAGTTGCTCTTTTGTACAGAGATCTAGTAATTCTTCCGACGGAGATGCTATAAATTCCTCTACAGCCGTCATTTTAACCGCGTGCGTAAAATCTATACAGACTAATGGCAATCAAATTACTACAAACATACTAATAACAAAAAAGGTGCGCCCCTCTAACTACCTCAACCCCAAATTTACTACATAAACTCAACCCTAGTCTTCATGCGGCTACTTATGGTGGTTCCATTATGCACCAAACCCGATGGCAAGGAAAAGCAACCAGAAACTGGCGACTCTCCTAAAATCCACGGAGTGCCCCCGAGACAACTGCTCTGTCCATTTTCACCGCAACACTACACCACCCCACCAGACGAAACCCAAAAGGGTAACACCACTAAACCTACCAGAGACGCACCCCTTTGAAAACAAATAATTACAATTTAAAAGAACCTACTTACCTAGACTTCCCGCACACCGGTCAAAATCAACGTTCTCCTCCACTACCACCGCGCCACGCGGTCAAATACTGGCGTATGACATCACACCAGCGAAACTTCATTCACACATAACCCTAATATCCCACCACTACACGACTTAATACGTAGCGAACAGAAAGAAAACAAACGGACGAGCCCCCAAATTGTCATAACCCGGCTCGGAGTTTATGACAAAGAAGTAAAACAAAAACACTTAATAGAAAGATAACCAATTTATTTACCAAACAGAACCAAACCTAAACACAAAATGCCGGCAATAACAAAAACAGAAAGGAGAAGACACGCCGAGGAGAGACCCACTCTCTCCTCCTGAAAGGCAGGAAGTAGGAAGCTTTTAGCAGGACGTTAAACTCCAAACACAGGTGTCCTCCATTCACCCTCAGGATCGCAGTGCCGCCCTACTGAAACAAAGAATTACAAAGACAGGTATGCAGGCCGTCACACTGTCAAGTGTCTACATTCATGGTACAGTGAGCACCTTAGGGCTTTTGAATTGGAATCCACAAGACAAGTGACAGTCTGCGAGCAACTAGAATTGACAGACTCCTATCCCCTTGCAGCTTACGCTGTTGAGCAAAAGCGATTTGTCACCCTGAAGTGTCATATACCCATACAAGATCGAGTCATACAGGAAAAAAAAATTCACAAGCTTTCCTTGCCCTCAGGAATACCACAGACTCTAGAGGAATTGAAGCATATTGTTCAAGAAACATTTGCAATTCACCAAGATTTTAGTTTTCAGTTCCAGAACCAATATTTTAATGGTCAGTTTTTTACTCTCCTTGAAACTGATGAAATAAAGGACAAAGACACCATTGTAGCGGCAGATACAAGCTCACACATCACTGATCTAATGACATAATTCACATATCACCAAGGCGCACGCATGTTGGACATGTCCCCTTTAAGAAGATGTTCATGAGAGTTTGGGGGTTGGGTTAATGCACGTTTTTCTGACGCATAGAGTTAATAAAAAACACAACTGTTGTTGTTCTAACACTGCAATCCTGCCTCTGTGTATTTTTGATAGCACAAAAGCTACATTGGTGACCCCGATGCAGAACAATTAATGCATGATGTCGACGAATGCTGTATCTCTGAAGCTGCCGGAGTTTTGGGAGCAACAAGCGACCGTGTGGTTCGCTCAAGCCGAAGCTCAGTTTGCATTGCGGGAAATAACCGCGGACGACACGAGATATTACTATGTTGTTGCCGCCCTTGGCAACTCCACGGCCGCGCGAGCGATCAGCATTCTGGAAAATCCCCCAGCTCGGGATAAATATGATACACTAAAGGCGTATCTATTAAAGACTTTCAATTTATCAGAGACTGAAAGAGCGCGTCGTTTGCTCTCACTGCCGGGCCTCGGAGATTCCCGGCCGTCTGAGTTAATGGATCACATGCTAGCGCTGCTGGGTGAGCATAAACCATGTTTTCTGTTTAAAGAGTTGTTCTTACAACAATTGCCAAAGAGTGTACGTACCCCTCTTGCAAATAGTACAGTGACTGACTACAGAGAACTAGCACAACTGGCAGATGTTTATCAGGCAGCATCACACCAGTGTACAACTACTGACTCAGTGGCTGCATCTGTGTATCCGGTTATGAAAGCTGCTGCACAAGGTTCAGACGAACGGCCAACTTTTGCTGCACGACAGTCGGCAGAACAAGGGCTATGTTTCTTTCATGCCCGTTTCGGGGCAAAAGCCAAAAGGTGCCGTCCACCATGTACATTCAAGGGGAGCCGCAACACGGCAACAGTTAGTAGCATAGTGGCTAATGACAACGCTTATCTACTGTTTGTCACGGACTCATTATCTGGCCGACATTTCCTCTGTGATACAGGGGCACAGGTTAGTGTCCTCCCCGCTTCCCCAGTGGACAGACGCCTGGGCGAAGCCGGCTTACCGCTCGAGGCGGCCAACCAGGGCAAGATACGCACCTATGGGAAACGGCTAGTACCGCTTTGCTTTAATGGACAGCGTTTTACATGGGAGTTTGTCTTAGCAGATGTGAGTAGACCCCTCCTGGGTGCAGACTTCCTGTGCACTAATGGACTGTTGGTTGATGTCAAAAATAGCTGTTTAGTCACTGCAGAAGATTTTAATGTCTTACCCTGTTCGAGGAGCACTTTTCCCACAACCACACTGTCTAGCGCATTGACAGGCGAGTGCGGGTTTTCCCAGCTGCTCGGTGAATTTCCCAGCCTCACCAAGCCCACTTTCTCCTCAGCACTGGCCAGCCATGGGGTCGTGCATCATATCTCTACATCTGGACCGCCAGTACATGCCCGGCCCCGTCGACTGGATCCATTTAAACTGGCAGTTGCCAAAGAAGAGTTCACTAACATGGAAAAACTGGGTATAGTGCAACGCTCCAACAGTCCTTGGGCCTCACCCCTCCACATGGTTCCCAAAGCAGACGGCGGTTGCCGCCCTTGTGGGGATTATCGTAGACTCAACGATATCACAACCCCTGATCGATACCCGGTTCCACACATTCAGGATTTTTCGGCCCGCCTGGCTGGGAAAACTATTTTCTCGAAGGTGGATCTTGTTCGAGGATACCATCAGGTGCCAGTATTCCACGAAGACATCCCGAAAACAGCTGTGATAACACCATTTGGCCTTTTTGAATTTTTGCGGATGCCTTTTGGACTCAAAAATGCGGCACAAACATTTCAGCGCATGATGGACTCAATCCTACGGGATCTGGACTTTTTATTTGTGTACTTAGATGACATTTTAGTTGCCAGTACCTCTAGATCAGAACACCTGGCGCATCTGAGATTGCTGTTTGCTCGCCTCAGCCAGCATGGCTTGATAATTAACCCTGCCAAGTGTCAGTTTGGCTTGGCCGTTATCGACTTTCTTGGTCATAGAATCACAGGCGAAGGGGCAGTTCCCCTACCGGACAAAGTCGACAGCATTACACGATTCCCTGTTCCACAGACAACCAAAGGGCTACAAGAGTTTGTGGGGATGGTGAATTTCTATCACCGTTTCATTCCTCGAGCGGCTGAGCTCATGCATCCTTTGTACAAGGCCCTCAAAGGACAGGGCAAAAACAAAACGATTTCCTGGTCCGAGGAGATGTCTAGGTCATTTGAAGGCGCTAAACTCGCTTTGGCACAAGCCACATTGCTGTCTCATCCAGTTCCAGGTGCCCCTATTGCTCTCACTTCCGATGCTTCAGACTGTGCTGTTGGTGCTGTACACGAACAGCTGGTTGGCGGGGTTTGGCAGCCACTTGCATTTTTTAGTCGCCAGCTACGCCCGAATGAACAGAAGTACAGCGCATTCGACAGAGAGTTACTCGCACTGTACCTGGCAGTGAGACACTTCCGTTTCTTTTTGGAGGGACGTGTGTTCACAGCATTTGTAGATCACAAACCCTTGGTTCATGCCATGTCTAAAGTTTCTGAACCCTGGTCAACACGACAACAGCGCCACCTGGCTTACATATCTGAGTTCACGACAGATATCAGACACATCGAAGGGAAAAGCAACGTGGTGGCAGATTGTCTTTCCAGGGCCACAGTGCAAGCGGTGCACTTAGGTATAGATTTTGTTCGTTTAGCAGCTGACCAGCACTCTGATCCTGGGGTACAGGCATACAGAACAGCCGTTTCAAGTCTGAAAATAGCCGATGTCCGCTTTACGGAAGCAGGAGTTACGCTGATGTGTGACGTCTCCATGGGCTACCCGCGACCAGTGGTGCCTGGACAGTGGAGGCGAGCTGTTTTCGACCAGGTCCACAGTTTGTCACACCCCGGACGGAAAGCTTCACAAAAACTGGTCTCGTCAAAGTTTGTGTGGCATGGATTGAAGAAGGATGTCCGAAACTGGGTTTCAGCTTGTGTAGCATGTCAGCGGGCTAAAGTTCAAAGACACGTCAAGGCACCACTGGAAACTTTCGAGGTACCAGAGCGACGTTTTGACCATGTCAATATCGACCTAGTTGGACCACTGCCGCCATCCCGGGGGTTTACCCATCTTCTAACTCTGGTGGATCGAACCAGCAGGTGGCCAGAGGCAGTACCTTTGACCTCAACGACAACGGCAGATGTAGCACGGGCTTTTGTTGATACTTGGGTTGCACGTTTCGGCACACCGTCGGATATATCTTCAGACCGTGGCACCCAATTTACATCTGAACTGTGGTCAGAGGTGGCTCGGATACTAGGGGTGCAGCTTCATCATACTACAGCATTTCATCCACAGGCAAACGGCCTCTGCGAGCGTTTCCATCGCTCTCTTAAAGCTGCACTCAGGGCCAGTTTGACGGATGACAGATGGACCGAACGGCTACCTTGGGTTCTGCTGGGCCTGCGGACAGCTCCCAAGGAGGATCTGCAAACTTCTTCGGCAGAATTAGTATACGGTCAGAGTCTGCGCGTCCCTGGAGATTTCATTCTAGACAGCACAAAGCCCTGGAGTCCATCTTCTGACCGTTCTGCGCTCTTAGACAAAGTCAAGGCTTTCAAACCGTTTCCTACCTCTCAACATAGGCTGGCCGGGGCTTGGGTACCCAAAGACCTATCTGAGGCTAAGTTTGTATTCATTCGTCATGATGCTCATCGGCATTCTCTGAGACCCCCATATGATGGACCGTTTCGGGTTCTGGAAGCTGGAGCCAAAACCTTTCTGGTCGATATAGGTGGACGCCCAGAACGAGTCACTGTCGATCGACTCAAAGCTGCTCATGGGGAGCTTGGTCAGCCGATGGTTCCGGCACAGGCTCCAAGGAGAGGTCGTCCACCGACCAACAAGGAATCAGCCTCCAAAAACGAATCTCTGACTGCTCAGGAGGTTCAAGATTCTGCCAATTCGCATCACGTTACACGTTCAGGGAGACAAGTTCGAGCTCCAACCAAACTGCTTTTGCCGGTGCTTGTGAATTCTGGGGGGAGCTGTGTAGCGGCAGATACAAGCTCACACATCACTGATCTAATGACATAATTCACATATCACCAAGGCGCACGCATGTTGGACATGTCCCCTTTAAGAAGATGTTCATGAGAGTTTGGGGGTTGGGTTAATGCACGTTTTTCTGACGCATAGAGTTAATAAAAAACACAACTGTTGTTGTTCTAACACTGCAATCCTGCCTCTGTGTATTTTTGATAGCACAAAAGCTACACCATCAAGTTGGAGTTATTGGAGTTATTGGAAGATGTTGGTTCCTGCTCCACTGCATCCAGCGATACCACAATTCTGTCTTCTCCAGGTAGCACCTCCTCCCTTCGTTCTGTGCCTTGGCCAGCTCAGTTTGTAATTCCTACCTTCTCTTTTGACACAGAGTTCATTCTTCAAGCACCAAATGAAGCTAACCTAATGGATGGAACCTTACTCTGCAATCCTGCAGTAAAATCCAACATTCTGGACAAACTAGCAGAAAGCATCTTTGACACCGCCTATCCATCAAGTGCACAAAGGGAGCAGGTTGCTGAGGCCCTGGTTATGAAACACCCATGTTTGAGGGACCCCATATCCTTCAATGGTTTATAAAGTTGGCATAACAGCCTGAAGTACAAACGTGGAAATTTCAGAGCAAAGGTGAAACACCTTGGAATACCAGAGCTAAATGTCAGCTGCAGATAAAACTCCAGCAAAATTTTTTTTAAAAGCAAGAAATCTGAGGTAAACTATCTCCCGCCTCATCCTCAAGGCGAAACTGATGCAACCCTTGAAAAAGAGAGAGTGGAGCTTCTCTACGAGTACAAGAAGAGAGACAACAACAGAGTCATTAATGAGAAGATGGCAAAAACCTTCTCACTGCATCGTAAAGATGTGATCCAGAAACCACTTGTGATTTACTTAAATGCTCAATGGCCTGCCCTGTTTGAGTTTTCCCAGAACATTTTAATACTTATCTAATTACCTTTGTAATACCAAGTACTTTGTCTGACAAGGTGGGAGTAGTGTGAAATTTGCTGAAACTAAGCTGATAACTTACCTAAACTGAAACCATGCACTTAAATGAACTCTCATCCAGTGCAGCATCCCTTTCCAGACATCAGGCCACCTAAATGTCATTCTTAGTGTATTTCTAAGGTTACTTTTTCTACTTGGTATTCTGTTTCTCTTTCCCTGTGTCATTATTTTTATTTTTTTATTTTTTTCAGTATCTCATGATGTCTCTCCATCTCTCTTGGTCTCTTTCTCAGATCGAGGAGGAATTCCGGAGGATCACACTGAAGCCACTACAGTCCACATTCGTTGGACGAATATACGCCTAAATTGTTGAGACTCTACAGGAGGAAGGGAGGAGCTGTTGGGAAGAAACTTGATGAGACCCTTGAAATCATGAATGAGGCATGTACTTTAAAAATTGTAGCAGTTACTTTAATGTTGTAGCATTTCGATATCTGTACTTAAAGGGTGACACAAAAATGTAATTTCTGTCATTCATCTTCGGAACACAAATTAAGATATTTTTTATAAAATCTGAGAACTTCTGACCCTCCATAGACCGCAATGTCATTGCAACTTTTAAGGTCCAGAAAGGTGGTAAAGACATCGTTAAAATAGTCCATGTGACTCCAGTGGCTCAACCTTAACCCTCTGGGGTCGGCAAATGCGCCCGCGTGTTTTGCTGGATTTTCTTCACATTGTAGCACAATAAACTTAAATTACTCCGTCATTTATGGTCATACAGAAAAGATATATATAAAAAAAGAATCTGTGAGATGTCTACTTTTGTATGTGTCCACCTACAATCAAATCAAAACATTGTGCTTTTGTAAAATAAAGAAAATAAACAGGGTGTGCTTTCTGCCTCTCCGTCTCGCTGAACTTTTTTTTCTTGAGCACGTCCATAAACTGAAACAAAACTCAGCGAATACTTGTCACACATTTATGAGCCATATATCTTTATAATAATTTATAGTGAGCTTTTAATATGACAAAACAATTTGAATTTGAATTGTGTAAATTTGAATTCTTTGCAAGTGTAATCTAACAAAATTGAATTTTAAGTAGTTAAGTTAAGTTAGGTAGTTTAAATAGTTCTGAATTAGATTTTTTTTAAACGAATATTAAACATTTGAAATTTAACAAATTGAAATGTTTTTATGGCTGAATTTTATAGACATGTATTTTCAAACAGCTAGTTTTTGTTTGTTCTGAATTCTTATACTGCAAATATTCAGTTTAAAAAAATACAGATTCAAGTTTTCAAGATGAAGAAATTCGGAACTTCAAATTCAGTTTTCTAAAATTCAATCTCAAAAATTCAAACTCAAAAATTCAGATCTTACAGAAAGTAGGTCACAGGTCATCCACAGGGAAGAGTTAAGGATCTCACATAAGTCGAACAGAGCATTTTGGCTGCACTGCAGTAGTTCTCTTACGAGAGGTTCTCTCGTATTGCGTAAGTTAGCTTACGCTACGGGAAAGTTGTCTTTTCTCGAGATCTGAAGCCAAAAAATTATCCTTAATTTTGTATTTATTGTCAATGCAGTGCGGCAGGCGGCAGACCATGGCAGGCTACATAAGCGTGCTCATTGGCTGTCCAGCGGCAACTGCTGCAGCCTACCAGTGAGCCCTGTGTGATGTCACGCCCAATGAGGCCACACACCTCTAACCGTCAGGATGGGTGTGGCTAGCGTGTACATAAGGAAGGGCTCACAGGCTGGAAATCTGATTCTTCTTGTCTTCAGCGAAGCTCTTCGCATCGCTGGATCTTGAGAGCCGCCACCGTTGAATCAAGCGACCAGCCAGCTTAGGAAGTGCCTGAGGAAGCTGGCCGCCTTCGCCGCCTTCAGCCATCCATGCCAGCTACGCTGTCCAGCAACATATCCTTTCATTGCTGTGTGTGTTCGCCCGGCGACACATACTTTCTCTCATTCTTCTAAAAGAGCAATTTCTACGAGGCGTTGTTTCAAATGCCTCGCACGACTTCCCGCTCTCTCTCCCTCTGTTCGAGCCGCGCAAACTGCGCCGTTCACAAGGGATGGCAGAAGCAGATGGTCTCGGAGCGAGCTTCCTCGCTCTCTCTCCCTCTGTTCGAGCCGCGCAGACTGCGCCGCTCACAAGGGATGGCAGAAGCGGATGGTCTCGGAGCTCTCTTTACGTTACAAGAAAGCTACTCCGTCCTCGCGCGTCACTCTCTGGCGAAAGGAGAACAGAGAGTGTTTTCGTCCCGCCGTGGCCGGACCAACCTCCATTTCTCACACATTTCTCAGTCCCTAAGTTCAGGCGACTGGAATTGTTAATATCGCAGTATACGAGCCTGTTATAATACACGCACGCTTGCAAACAAACGCCGTCATGAGACATGATGACGCTCTCTGGCTACCCCGTTCGCACGCGTCACTCATCCCGCTCTCTCCCTTGTTGAGCCGCGCAGATTGCGCTGTTCAAAAGGGATGACAGAGCAGACGGTCACGAGCAATGTTCAGCGCGCGCGCCTCACTCACCGGCGAAAAGAGGAGAGAGTGTTTCAGTCCCGCTGAGGCCGGATCAACCTCCAATTCTCACACATTTCTCAGTTCCCTCTTAAGTTCAGGCGGCTGGAAATATTGCTATTTCAGTAACGAGCCTGTTATTATACACGCACGCCTGCAAACAAATGCCGACACGTAACATGACGCTCTCTTCTTATATGCTCGCGCTAACTGAAAGCTAATGTGTTCTCCCCTGTGGCTCAGTGGCAGAATCTTAGGCTTTCACGCCAAAGACCCGTGTTCGATCCCGGCTCTCGCGGCATATAAAACATTTATGCTGTTCACTTCTCCGAGCTCGCGGACAGCTTTTCTTACAGAAAGCGAACCGGCCTCTCGCACCCGCTCACATGATGGTGCTCAAGTATTTGCTGAGCGTCTAAATACAAGCCTTCAATCATTTCGCTCTGTTAGTCCCCTTAAAAAGGCGACTGTAGATGTGTATTCCGCAGCCATGAGCACGTTGTATAACCCGCTCGCCTGCACCAAAACACTGTTTTTACGGCGCCAATGGTGTGTAGAAAATGTGCCCGCCTCCCAGTGTTCACCCCTACACACAAGCACGGTTTCCCCTGTGTCATTCACTCATGCATTGCCCACGGTTAAGTCCCGCTTCGGCCGGACCACCGTCAAAGCTTCACGCTCTGTCAGTCCCCGTTGCCACGGCTACTGCAGTTGTTTACCTCGCAGCCAACGAGCCGGTAAATCTACCCTCTCGCCTGACACTCTGGCGCATGCTGACACTCTGGCGCATGCTCTGCTGCGACAACACAGTTTCCGTACGTGTCTCGTCCGAGCTCCACGGCTTGTCTAAGTTCTGTCTAAAGTTTGTCTTGTCTCGTCTTGTGTCCCCGATTTGTCGACTATAGCAAAAACTCTTACATTATTGAATGTGCTGGTGTTTACAAGACAATTGTTTATCTGCGACGGCCTTACAGTGCAACCGGTGATAGATGGAGAGTTACTCACCTACAGCCGAGAACACCTGCTATTATTACGGGACTCTCCGCCAAGTAACATCAAGCCCGTGGCGGCCGTACCCCCGGAGCTCCGACCCAGGAAAAGGGGCAAACGGGGAGAAATCCAAAGCAGGATAAGAAGACGTCCCTTCAAACCACCTCTTCCCTCCATCATCCTGGCAAATGTCCGGTCCCTCCGCAACAAAATGGACATGCTACATGCCCGATGCCGTCTGGAAAGGGCCTTCAGAGACATCAGCATCATCGCCTTGACCGAAACCTGGCTGGACGAGGCGATCTCTGACAACGAGGTAGCCCTGGACGGCTTCACCATCATAAGGTCGGACAGAACGGCTCAAACGGTGTCTGTTTTTACATCAACGACAGAAAATCCATCAAAAGATATGTACACCCAATCTGGAGATGTTGACTGTATCACTGTGCCCCCACTATCTCCCCCGTGAATTCCCCACTGTTGTGTCTAGCTGTGTTTATATCCCCCCAAACGTTAAAACCAAGACAGCATCCAAGCTGGTGGCTGAAGAGGCTAACTCGATGCTTGCTAAGTACCCGGGGGCTCCGGTGCTTATCATGGGGGATTATAACAGCTGCAGACTAGAAACTGTTTTGCCATCATTCCACCAGTATGTTGACACCCCCACCAGAAGGGATAACATCTTGGATTTATGCTACGGTAACATTATCGATGCGTACCGCATACGCTCTTACCCTCCACTCGGACTTGCAGATCACAATATGATCTGTTTACTTCCGGTATACAAACAGGAACTCAAAACAGCGCCCCTAAATGGACGGAGGACGCCATTGCGCAACTCCAAGGCTCCCTGGCATGCACTGACTGGGACATTTTTGATGGAGAATTAGATGACAGAGTCTCCATCATCTCAGATTACATCAACTTCTGTATTCAGACCACTATACCAGTTAAGAAAATAAAAAAATATCCTAACTCTAAACCATGGATTACACATCAGCTAAGAAAAAGCCTGAAGGAAAAACACAGAGCCTTCAAGCTCAAGGACTGGACAGCACTTAATACAGCAAACAGAGCAGTAAAAAATTAGTTTTTTAAAGCCAAACAACAATACAAGAATAAACTGGAACAGAAATTCAGCTCCATGAACACCAGACAAGCCTTTCAGATGACCAAAACACTGACAGGAAATGCACCCAGACCCAGCTCACCAATCTCACCAGAGCAAGGACATCAGCTGAACATCTTTTTTAACCGGTTCGACCCAGTTGACTACTCAGAGGAATGTCGCAGTCAGCTGGATGCACTCCCCCTGCTGGACCCAAATGACCCAGCCCCCTTCTCAAAGGAGGATGTCAGGCGGCAACTGAGTAGATGCAAGCCAGGCAAGGCCCCAGGGCCTGATGGGAACCCAGCAAGGGTGCTTAAGACCTGTGCTACTGAACTCTCTGCAATAATCCACCCACTCTTCTGTGAAGTCTACCATCAATGCAAGAACCCCACCCTCTGGAAAACAGCTACAATAATTCCAGTACCCAAAAAACCACGTCCCAAAGAACTCAATGACTTCCGCCCCATTGCTCTTACACCCATCCTGATGAAGTGTCTGGAGTATTTGCTGCTACAATCCATCCTGCCACATGTCCATCCACATCTGGATCCCCTCCAATTTGCTTACAAGGCCAAGAGAGGCACTGAGGACGCTGTAGCATGCCTGTTGCACCTCGTCCTACAACACCTGGATTCTCCAGGCACGACTGTCAGGATTCTGTTTGCAGATTTCAGCTCTGCATTCAACACCATTCAGAGACATCTACTGATCCAGAAACTGCTCCACCTCAATGTCCCATCCATCTTCTCCACAACTTCCTCACCAACAGACAACAGGCTGTACGGGTAAGCACAACCACCACAACTATACTGACTTCCAACACAGGAGCCCCGCAGGGCTGTGTTATAAGCCCCTTTCTTTACACCCTCTACACAAACGACTGTACCAGCCCCTCACCCAACACCATATTCCTCAAGTATGCCGATGACACTGCAATCCTTGGACTCCTCACAGACACACATTCAACCCAAGAATATCTTAACACAGTCTCCCACTTCACGCAGTGGTGTAGAAATAACTATCTCAAACTCAACATCAGCAAAACAAAAGAAATGGCTTTTGGATCGGCACAATCCCACCACCCCATTATCATTAACCCTCTGGAGTCTGAGCGGTTTTCTGGGCCCTGGAGGTGTTCTGACATGCTCTGACATTTGTGCTTTTTTCAGTTATTTATAAACATGTTAATGGCAAAGGTGTAAATTCACTCTATATAGCACAAACAGGTCTACCAAAATATGTGATGCATGTATATTTTTGAATTTTTAAGAGAATAATGTTTATGCGTGGTTATTGAAAAAAAATAAAAATGAAAGTTGCTGAAATAAGACCACAAAACTCATAATAAATATGTGTCCACAAGACTTTTGACTAATGAATGTTGTCGCTTCGAGTTCTGGCTTCAAAATTATGTGAAAATAGTCTTGCTTTATCGTTCACACAAAACAATACATTGATTTAAATTGATGTAAAACAGGTTTTGCTTGGAAAGCCAATATGCGAGGGGGGCGTGAACGAGGAGTGGTTTACACCTGAGAATACAATGTCCCACCCACTCTGCATAATTAGCCATTCATTCAGGTGTGACACTGACTGAGCCACAATGCAAAAGATATATTTAGAAGAAGACTTATATTGACCATTTAAGATTTTGCTTACATCTATCTTGTAAATATGTTTTGCTATTTTATTAAAAAGGTTACAATTACAACAATAATTAAAGCTGCAAGCAACATTTATCGGGGTTCAAGCATTTAAGGCCTTTAAGCACATAAGCATTTAAGACATTAAGTTTTATTTAGAAAGCTTTTAACCACTGAAATAATAGATGGAAAAGTCCATTTACAGCCAATACAGGCAATTTACCATAGGAAATATATGGTTTTCAAACCTTTTTAACAGTTATAGCGCCACCTATGGTCCGATCAACATGAAATTTGGCATGCTTGTTTAGAATATTAAAGGCACATATGCTCACCAATTTTCGTGAAGTTCTGAGTTTTTGTTTAGGATTTATAAGCTTTTGAGTACATTTTGCCACACCCATTTTCTTTATGACCCAATTATAGCCATACGAAAAATTCAAAAGTTCAACTTTTTTTCGATAATTATTGATCAGGAGAGTCCAGAGAATTTTCCTAGACTGGTCTGGTTCTGATCGGGCGAAAAACCAGGGACTAGTTCGCAAAAGTAGGTTTTTAACATATTCATGAATAATTAATGAACAGTTTGATTGACCGCAATGGTTCTTGAGGCAAAGTTGTTCAGGATGAGGAGATCTATCAAATGATATGCATATTGTGTGGATATTTGTAACACCACGTGATTACAGAGCCGTAAAACTCGTTAGCACCAACTAGTGGCCGATTTCTTTCAAAATTCTTACAGACCTCTAGGGTCATGATCCGAACATGCCCATTGAGTTTCGTTTCGATCGGCCTCCGTTAACCTTGTCTAATAGGTGCTCAAACTTCATTGGCCGATGGCGGCCATGTTTTTTGAGATACGCCAATGTCCTCATACACATACATGGCACCTTGGACCAAGACACTGCATACCAATTTTCAAGTCAATCGGACTAACGGTCAGGTGGTTATAGCCTGTTTTATGTTTTTTTCTTGTTATAGCGCCACCATGTGGCTAATCACCGCGATTTCTTTACTGTGACCTTAGATTGACCTCTTACACACGTGTACCAAGTTTGGTGAAGATAACTCATTTACTTCTGGAGTTATAGCCATTTTAGTAAAACTAGCTCCGGCTCCTTCGAACGTTTTGGCGCCCCTTAGTGACCGTGAATCGAAATTTAAACTTTTTTTTAATAATTATTTATACACAGACTCCAGAGAACATTTCTGCACTGGTTTGGTTCCGATCGGACAAAAAACCTAGGACTAGTTTGCAAAAGTAGGTTTTGGACAAAATCCAAAATGGCGGAAAATTTGCATACCGGAAAAGAAATCCTTGAGGCCTTTTTTGTTCGGCTTGAGCCAAGGATTCCAATGATATAAGACACTTGAGTCTGTGACAAAGGGTTGGTGAGATTTAAGCAAAAATATGCCATTTTTTTGGTTTTTGCACTGTAGCGCCACCTATTGGCCAATCTGGCTCATATTTTGATAACCTCTCCTCGATTTTTGTACTACCATATGGCAAAGTTTCAAGTCTCTAGCACTTACGGTTTGGGCTGCACGATGCGTTTTACGGCAGAAGAAAAATAATAATAATTAAAGCTGCAAGCAGCATTTAGCGGGGTTCAAGCATTTAGGGTCTTTAAGCACATAAGGCAGTTTAGTGAGTTGTCTGAGTTTTCGTTTAGGATTTACAGGCTTTTGAGTGTTTTTTTGCCATACACATTTTCTAAATGATCCTATTATGGCTACCCAATGGGTAAAGTTTAAGTTTTTTATATAATTATTGATCTAGAGCTTCCAGAGAATTGTACTGCACTGGTATATTTCCGATCGGGTGAAAAATATAGGACTAGTTTGCAAAAGTAGTTTTTTAACATAATCGCAAGTATTTAATGAACAAATTAATTGACAGCAGTAGTTTTTGAGGCAAAGTTGTTCAGTATGAGGAGATCTATCAAATGACACGCATCACGTGATTACAGAGCAGTAAAACCTGTTAGCGCCAACTAGTGGCTGATTTCTTTCAAAATTCTTACAGACCTCTAGGGCCACGAGTCGAACATGCCCACCGAGTTTCGTTCCAATCGGCCTTCGTTAACCTTGTCTAAGAGGTGCACAAACTTTATTGGCCGATGGCGGCATAGACATACATGGCACCTTGGACCAAGACACTGCATACCAATTTTAAAGTCAATCGAACTAATGGTCAGGTGGTTATAGCCCTTTTCATGTTTTTGTGATGTTATGGCCTGATCTCCATTTTAAATAATTATTTTAAAGGTGCTGTAGAATGCATTGATATATTTTAAATTGTTCTCTGATATCTCTGAAACAGAAATGTCTTCAACAGTCAAGTAGTGGATAAAATCACTAATGTTACTTTCTGCTTGCGGTAGGGGTTGTAATGGAAATATAACATTAGTTGGAACTGCCCCCTTCTTGAGTATCAAACGATGAGCGAAACCTGCTTGATATTGTCCCAGGTTAGAAAAACTGTCTGGGGTAAAATGGGCAGAGCAAACTAACAGCTTTGAATTAAAATGGTGATGTATCCTGTTGTAAACATCAACCATGCCTGTTGACAGTTCTCTTTTGTGGGAAGGGAATGAAAAGTTCTCAAATCCACAGCACAGCCTCAGACATAACATTTATATCCATGATCTGCCATTTTCACTATTGTCCTTGCTTGCTTCTTCACAACACCTGCAGATCTTCTGATGATTCGGCTGTGCAGGTCCACATTAACACTGCCTGGCCTAGAACATGGACTGGAAAATGCAAATTTGGGGGGTATAAATATTAATGATCCTGACTCCAACGTCACAGTCGGTGTTATGGTGGGATTCACTCATTTTTCAGCGGTCTTTTGCAAACAGGAGATTTACACATGAAGGAGGAAACAATGGTGTTTGAGGCTCACGGTATGTCAGTTCCATGTCCAGAACTCTTATCATTCAACTATGCCAAGATAAATACAGTTTTCAATTGTATGGCACCTTTAAAATAGATGATTAGTAATATAATGCTTACTTGGAGTCTGAAATGGCTTTAACAAAAGAAGAAAAATATTCTTAGATTTCTGTTCATTCTAATCATGTACAAATAAAGTAGCACAGTAAGATTACATTTATTTGAATGCATTAGTGAGTGTGTGATTGTGCTGTGTGTGCAGCGTGTCAATACTAAAAGTGAAGGTGTAGTTGATATCTTTGGTGATAATATCTGTAGTAATCATAAAAAAAAACACTTAAGAAATAAAGAATTAAAATTACAAATAATATTCTATTAAGATATGAGTTACAATAACATGATTTGCAATAGTAATAATATCAATAATATATGCACAATACACACAGATTAGACTATCAGGTCTGTGTTTTACAAAAACATTAGTATTGCAGCCAATGTGAGTCTGTGGGATTTATAAACAGACAAAATATGATTTGAAATGTTATTTTAATGATTTTATTAAGTTTAAACAATATTTCAAATGGAAAAAAAAATTAAAAAAAATATTTTAGTGAGCAGAATGAACCAATGAGTGTTCTTCTTCTGGTGGTTAAAATGTAAATGAAAACAATAATACTTAAACAATAATACTTAATACACTAACCATGCTTGAACACACACATGCACACACATTTTGTTGTAGATGGAGATATTTAAAATAAAAGATAGGTAACAAAATGATAATTGCAAATCTCCTCTGTATAACACCATTTTCAGATTTCAAATTAATCACTGAGAGGCAGAATTGTTCAAACTGAGAGCTCAGTAAAAATGAAGTGATAAACTTTGACAAAACATGACTGTGTTATAATAGGTGATTTTCATGCAAGTAATTTGATATAGTCCAAAAACTAATGCAAAAGCACAGATGAAAATATTTTATTAAGTAGAATGTCCTGCAGAGGGCAGTAGAAGACCACTAATTGACTCACTTTCATTTGAAAGACTTTTTTATCCACCAGTAAAACAAAGCAGTTTCTTCATGTTCTTTCCATTAAGCATGCTTACACACACACACAGACACACACACAAACCCCCCCACACACACACACACACACACACACACACACAAAGACAAATATGTTTTCAATGTTTTTAGGATGTGATATTGTGAAAATATCTTCATCTCCTCATCTTGAACAACTTTGCCTCAAGAATCACTAATGTCAATCAAACCGTTCATAATCATAATAAAAAAAATAAAATATATACAAATATCATAATAAAAAAAAAAACATCATAATAAAAAAGATTGCTTCTTAAAGCATTTGTTTATTTCCAATACTGAAGCGAATTAAAAGATCATGCGTAATCCTGCTGCTCCCTCTAGTGGACAACAGTGGTATTATAGCTTACATTTTACAGTTGAAGTGTTTGAATGAATGAATGGGAATTTGTTTTTTTACTTATATCTCAGGAACCAAAAGGCGAAAAATTCTGAAACTCAGAGCATAGATAGTGCTTGAGGAGCCCTGTTGAATGAGACCATCAATGTGTTTTTGGGCGATTGGGGCTGGGAGTTATGACTGTTATAAGGCATATCTGTTCGGGCTATTATCTCTGGAATGCCCAGGGCAAATAACACCACATTTGAATCGAAGCTAGCCAAGGACGCGCCCTTTCCAACGAGCTCTCACACAATGTTCGGGGTGGTCTGGGTCGGGAGTAATGGCCGTTCAAAATCGGGGGTCCCGCGGATTCGCGATGCGCGGGGGGCGCGCTCCCGAGGCCCGCGACGACACGTTTCGATCAAGAGCCCGGAGAGGTCCTCACCATCAAAATTTGAGCACGCAACGACTTTCCGTTTTCGAGTTATGAATGGATTTGTATTCGGGGGCGTGGCTTAAATGCCGTTATACTTTCGTTTCATTTCATTCATTTACTTTCGTCCATTTCCATATCTCAGTGTAACACAATTGTCAATAGTAATACTCAATAGATGAGTTTTGACAAAATGTGATTGTAAATGTTAAAATAATGATTTTAAAAAGTCTAAATATGAATTTTATAACAATATTAGGGAGTAGTATGATGAAATGACAGCAGGGGGCAGTAAAATACCACTTATTGGCTTAATATGTCATTATATTCATATAAAATCACCTTTTGAAGAAGTTAAACTTTTTTTCTGATAATTATTGATCTAGAGAGTTCAGAGAATTGTGCTGCACTGGTTTTGAACATTATGATATGAACATTATATGATAAAAGATAGAAGACATCATTTACAGCAAATACAGGCAATTTACCATAGGAAATATATGGTTTTAAAGCGTTTTAACAGTTATAGCGCCAACTATCGTCCGATCTCCATAGAATTTTTCATGCTTGTTAATGATGTTATGTCACATATGCTGACCAATTTTTGTGAAGTTCTGAGTTTTTATTTAGGATTTATAGGCTTTTTAATGTATTTTGACACGCCCGTTTTATAAATTACCCTATTACAGCCATCCAAATGCAAAAGTTCAACTTTTTTTTGATAATTATTGATCTAGAGAGTCCAGAGAATTGTCCTACACTGGTCTGGTTCCGATCGGGCAAAAAACCTAGGACTAGTTCGCAAAAGTAGGTTTTTAACATATTAATGAATAATTAATGAACAGTTTGATTGACAGCAATGGTTCTTGAGGCAAAGTTGTTCAGGATGAGGAGATCTATCAAATGATATGCATATTGTGTGGATATTTGTAACACCACGTGATTACAGAGCCGTAAAACTCGTTAGCGCCAACTAGTGGCCGATTTCTTTCAAAATTCTTACAGACCTTTAGGGCCATGAGCCGAACATGCCCATTGAGTTTCGTTCCGATCGGCCTCCGTTAACCTTGTCTAATAGGTGCTCAAACTTCGTTGGCCGATGGCGGCCATGTTTTTTGAGATACGCCAATGTCCTCATACACATACATGGCACCTTGGACCAAGACACTGCATACCAATTTTCAAGTCAATCGGACTAACGGTCAGGTGGTTATAGTCTGTTTTATGTTTTTTTCATTTTATAGCGCCACCATGAGGCCAATCGTCGCGATTTTTTTACTGTGACCCCAGAGTAAGCTCATACACATGTGTACCAAGTTTGGTGAAGATACCTCATTTACATCGGGAGTTATAGCCATTTTAGTAAAATAGGCCCCTCCCACAACGTACGTTCTGGCGCCCCTTAGCGACCGTGAATCGAAATTTCCACTTTTTTTCGATAATTATTGATATTCAGTCTCCAGAGAACATTTCTGCACTAGTTTGGTTCCAATCGGGCAAAAAACCAGGCACTAGTTCGCAAAAGTAGATTTTTGACAAAATTCAAAATGGCGGAAAATCTGTCATGGCGGAAATGAAATCGGAGATATACGTTTTGTTCGTCAGGCATCCAGCTTTCCAATGATATAAGACACTTGAGTCTACGCCATACGGTCTAGGAGTTATGAGCAGTTTCGCGCTTTTGGTTGTTATAGCGCCACCTATGGGCCAATCGGGGTCATAATCTCTGAACCTTTCCTCGATTTTTGTACTACCATCTGTCAAAGTTTCAAAGTTCCAGCTCTTACGGTTTGGGCTGCACGATGCGTTTTACGGCAGAATAATAATAATAATTAAAGCTGCAAGCAGCATTTATCGGGGTTCAAGCAGTTAAGGCCTTTAAGGCCTTTAAGCACAAAAGCATCAAAAGTTATTAGTTTTATTAAGCAAGCATGTAACCACTGACATAATAGATGAAAAAGACAATTTACAGCCAATACAGGCAATGTACCATAGGAAATATATGGTTTTAAAGCTTTTTAACAGTTATAGCGACACCTATGGTCCGATCTCCATAAAATTGTTTACTGTGACCTCAAATTGAACCCATACACATGTGTACTGAGTTTGGTGAAGATATCTCATTTACTTCTTGAGTTATAGCCATTTTAGTAAAATAGGCTCCTCCCACAACAATTTACCACATTCTAGTATTATTTACTATGATTCTAGCATGATTTGCCATATTCTAGCAGGATTTACCATGATATACTACATTCTAGTATGATTTACCATACATTCTAGTATGATTTACCATTGTTTACTGTGATTCTAGCATGGTTCACCATAGTTTATCATGATTTATCATAGTTTACCATGATTTACCCTGTTCTAGCAACGTTTACCATGATTTACCATGTTCTAGCATGATGTACCATGATATACCATGTTCTAGAATGATGTACCAGGATTATAGTATGATTTACCTTGATACACCACATTCTAGTATTATTTACTATGATTTACCATGTTTTTAGCGTGATTTACCATGATTTACCACATTGTTAGCAATTATGTGAAGTTAGGTTTCTGAATAAATTCTGAATAATCTGATTAATAGTTTACAAAGACTTTGTGAAGTGTTTATAGACCATTCAAATATATTTTCATAATGACATATCCCAATAGCATTGAAAAAACAACATTTGTGTGTGTGTGTGTGTGTGTGTGTGTGTGTGATCTGTCTGAAAATGTTCATGCATGTTTAGAGTGATATTTCACATGTTCTGACTTGTTTTTAAGAAGGTCTGAGCATCTTAAAAGATATAAGCTTTCGGGGACACTTGGTCAAGGCCACGTATTGAAGTGACCCTATTATAGTCATCCAAATGAAGTAGTTCAACTTTTTCTGATAATTATTGATCTAGAGAGTCCAGAGAATTGTACTGCACTAGTTTTGAACATTATGATATGAAAATTATTTGATCATAGATGAAACAGACCATTTGCAGCCAATACAGGCAATTTACCATAGGAAATATATGGTTTTAAAGCTTTTTAACAATTATAGCGCCAACTATGGTCCGATCTCCATAAAATTTGGCATGCTTGTTAAAGATGTTATGGCACATATTCCCACCAATTTTTGTGAAGTTCTGAGTTTTCATTTATGATTTATAGGCTTTTTAGTGCATTTTGCCACACCCATTTTCTTTATGACCCTATTATAGCCATGCGCAAAATGCAAAAGTTCAACTTTTTTTTGATAATTATTGATCTAGAGAGTCCATAGAATTGTCCTAGACTGGTCTGGTTCCGATCGGGCGAAAAACCTAGGACTAGTTCGCAAAAGTAGGTTTTTAACATATTCGCGAATAATTAATGAACGGTTTGATTGACAGCAATGGTTCTTGAGGCAAAGTTGTTCAGCATGAGCAGATCTATTAAATGATATGCATTTTGTGACAATAAGTGTAACACCACGTGATTACAGAGCCATAAAACTCGTTAGCGCCAACTAGTGGCCGATTTCTTTCAAAATTCTTACAGACCTCTAGGGCCATGAGTCGAACATGCCCACCGAGTTTCGTTCCGATCGGCCTCCGTTAACCTTGTCTAATAGGTGCTCAAACTTCATTGGCCGATGGCGGCCATGTTTTTTGAGATACACCAATGTCCTCATAGACATACATGGGGCCTTGGACCAAGACACTGCATGCCAATTTTCAAGTCAATCGGACTAACGGTCAGGTGGTTATAGCCTGTTTTATGTTTTTTTCATGTTATAGCGCCACCATGTGGCCAATCGCCACGATTTTTTTACTGTGACCTCAGATTGACCTCTTACATATACGTACCAAGTTTGGTGAAGATACCTCATTCATTTCTGGAGTTATAGCTGTTTTAGTACAATAGGCTCCTCCCACAACATACATTTTGGCGCCCCTTAGCGACCGTGAATCGAAATTTCGACTTTTTTTCGATAATTATTGATATTCAGACTCCAGAGAACATTTCTGCACTGGTTTGGTTCCGATCGGACGAAAAACCTAGGACTAGTTCGCAAAAGTAGGTTTATAACAAAATTCAAAATGGCGGAAAAATTTGCATACCGGAAATGAAATCGGAGATATACGTTTTGTTCTTCAAGTGTCCAGCTTTCCAATGATATAAGACACTTGAGTCTACGACATACGGTCTAGGAGTTATGAACAGTTTCGCGCTTTTGGTTGCTATAGCGCCACCTATGGGCCAATCGGGGTCATACTCTCTGAACCTCTCCTCGATTTTTGTACTACCATCTGGCAAAGTTTCAAGGTTCCAGCTCATACGGTTTGGGCTGCACGATGCGTTTTAGCGGAGAAGAAAAATAATAATAAAAATCAGTACAATTACAATAGGGTTTCAGCACTTCGTGCTTGAACCCCTAATTAAAGCTGCAAGCAGCATTTATCGGGGTTCAAGCTATTAAGGCCTTTAAGGGTTTTTAAGCACAAAAGCATCAAAAGTTATTATGTTTTATTTAGCAAGCATGTAACCACTGACATAATAGATGGAAAAGACCATTTACAGCCAATACAGGCAATGTACCATAGGAAATATATGGTTTTAAAGCTTTTTAACAGTTATAGCACCACCTATAGTCCGATCTCCATAAAATTTGGCATGCTTATTAATGATGTTATGTCACATATGCTCACCAATTTTTTTGAAGTTCTGAGTTTTCATTTAGGATTTATAGGATTTTTAATGTATTTTGCCACACCCATTTTATAAATGACCCTATTACAGTCATCCAAATGCAAAAGTTAAACTTTTTTTCGATAATTATTGATCTAGAGAGTCCAGAGAATTGTCCTAGACTGGTCTGGTTCCGATCGGGCGAAAAACCTAGGACTAGTTCGCAAAAGTAGGTTTTTAACATGTTCGCGAATATTTAATGAACGGTTTGATTGACAGCAATGGTTCTTGAGGCAAAGTTGTTCAGCATGAGCAGATCTATCAAATGATATGCGTTTTGTGACGATAAGTGTAACACCACGTGATTACAGAGCCATAAAACTCGTTAGCGCCAACTAGTGGCCGATTTCTTTCAAAATTCTTACAGACCTCTAGGGCGATGAGATGAACATGCCCATCGAGTTTCGTTCCGATCGGCCTCCGTTAACCTTGTCTAATAGGTGCTCAACTTTATTGGCCAATGGCGGCCATGTTTTTTGAGATACACCAATGTCCTCATAGACATACATGGCACCTTGGACCAAGACACTGCATACCAATTTTCAAGTCAATCGGACTAATGGTCAGGTGGTATTAGCCCTTTTCATGTTTTTTTCATGTTATAGCGCCACCTAGTGCTCAATCGTCGCGATTTTTTTACCGTGACCCCAGACTGAACCCATACACATGTGTACCAAGTTTGGTTAAGCTATCTCATTTACTTTTTGAGTTATAGCCATTTTAGTAAAATAGGCTCCGCCCACAATGTTCATTTTATGCCCCCTAGCGACCATGAATCGAAATATCGACTTTTTTTTGTTAATTATTGATATTCAGACTCCAGAGAACATTTCTGCACTGGTTTGGTACCGATCGGACAAAAAACATAGGACTAGTTAGCAAAAGTAGGTTTTTGACAAAATTCAAAATGGCGGAAAATCTATCATGACGGAAATGAAATCGGAGATATACGTTTTGTTCGTCAGGCGTCCAGCTTTCCAATGATATAAGACACTTGAGTCTACGACATACGGTTTAGGAGTTATGAGCAGTTTCGCGCTTTTGGTCGCTATAGCGCCACCTATGGGCCAATCGGGGTCATAATCTCTGAACCTCTCCTCGATTTTTGTACTACCATCTGGCAAAGTTTCAATGCTCTATCCCTTACGGTTTGGGCTGCACGATGCGTTTTACGGCAGAAGAATAATAATAATAATAATAATAAAAATCAGTACAATTACAATAGGGTTTCAGCACTTCGTGCTTGAACCCCTAATAATTAAAGCTGCAAGCAGCATTTATCGGGGTTCAAGCAGTTAAGGCCTTTAAGGCATTTAAGCACAAAAGCATCAAAAGTTATTAAGATTTATTTAGCAAGCATGTAACCACTGACATAATAGATGGAAAAGACCATTTACAGCCAATACAGGCAATTTCCCATGGGATATATATGGTTTTAAAGCTTTTTAACAGTTATAGCGCCACCTATGGTCCGATCTCCATAAAATTGTTTACTGTGACCTCAAATTGAACCCATACACATGTGTACTGAGTTTGGTGAAGATATCTCATTTACTTCTTGAGTTATAGCCATTTGAGTAAAATAGGCTCCTCCCACAACGATTTGCCACATTCTAGAATTATTTAATATGATTCTAGCATGATTTACTATCATATACCATGTTCCAGAATGATTTATTAGGATTCTAGCATGATTTACCTTGATACACCTCATTTCAGTATTATTTACTATGATTTACAATGTTTCTAGCATGATTAACCACATTACTAGCAATTATGTGAAGTGTCAGTGCAAATGAGGTGATGAACACTGACAAAATATTATTGTGTTATAATAGTTAGTTATATACGTGATTTTTAGTGTGTGTCCAAGTATGAATGCAAAAGCACATGTAAAATATTTCATTATTAAGTAGAATGGCCAGCAGAGGGCACTAGAAGACCAATTATTGGCTCACTTTCACTTTAAACCAGTTTTCTGCACTAAAGCAAACCAGTTTTTCCATGTTAACTCAATGCATGCTTACACACACACACACACACACACACACACACACACACACACACACACACACACACACACACAGCATAGTTAATCATGATTTACCATGATATACCACGTTCTAGTATTATTTACCAGGAGATAAACGACAATCTAGTATTATTTACTTTGATTTACCATGTTTCTAGCCTGATTTATCACATTACTAGCAATTATTTGAAGTGTCAGTGCAAATAAAGTGATTAACACTGACAAAATATGATTGTGTTATAATAGTTATTGCTATATAAGTGATTTTTAGTGTGTATTCAAGTATAAATGCAAGCACATGTGGAAAAATTTAATTAATAAGTAGAATGGCCAGCAGAGGGCAGTAGAAGACTACTTATTGGCTCACTTTCACTTTAAACCTCATGATTTTGACCAGTTTTCTGCACTAAAGCAAACCAGTGTTTCCATGTTAACTCAATAATGCATACTTGCTACATATGCTACACACAATAATGCTACACACACACACACACACACACACACACACACAAATGTTTCAGTGATATTGGTGTCACATTCACCTTCATCACATTCACCTTCTGTCTTCATCACATTCACCATCTGTCGTCATCACCTGCACCTGCTCCTCATCACCCTCCTCATCATCACCTGCTCCTCATCATCATAACCGTCACCTGTTGTCCTTGTCTTGATCTGTGTATTTAAGTTCCCCTCTCATCCATTATCATTGTCGGTTATTGTTTGTGCACTAGCACTCTGTTATGTTTGTTTTCATGTTGGAAAATAAAACCTTTGTTATATTTGTACCACACACACACACACACACACACATACACACACACACCATCATTTATCATGATTTACCATGGCTGATACCAATACCAATATGAGAAAATGACTATTTTAAACAGCAGGGGGCAGTAAAATACCACTTATTGGCTTAACATGCCATTAATTCATATCATTTTCACCTTTTTAACTGTTATAGAGGCACATTTTGTCCGATCTGTCTGAAAATTTTCATGCTTGTTCAGGGTGATATTTCACACGTTCTGACTTGTTTTTAAGAAGGTCTGAGCATTGATTAAAGAGATATAGGCTTTCGGGGACACTTGGTAAAGGCCAGATTTTGAAGTGAACCTATTATAGCTATCCAAATGAAGTAGTTCAACTTTTTCTGACAATTATTGATCTAGTGAGTCCAGAGAATTGTATTGCACTAGTTTTGAACATTATGATGTGAAAATTATATGATCAGAGATGGAAAAGACCATTTACAGCCAATACAGGCAGTTTACCATAGGAAATATATGATTTTAAAGCTTTTTAACAGTTATAGCGCCACCTATCGTCCGATCTCCATAGAATTTTTCATGCTTGTTAATGATGTTATGTCACATATGCTGACCAATTTTTGTGAAGTTCTGAGTTTTTATTTAGGATTTATAGGCTTTTTAATGTATTTTGACACGCCCATTTTATAAATTACCCTATTACAGCCATCCAAATGCAAAAGTTAAACTTTTTTTTGATAATTATTGATCTAGAGAGTCCAGAGAATTGTCCTAGACTGGTCTGGTTCCGATCGGGCAAAAAACCTAGGACTAGTTCGCAAAAGTAGGTTTTTAACATATTAATGAATAATTAATGAACAGTTTGATTGACAGCAATGGTTCTTGAGGCAAAGTTGTTCAGGATGAGGAGATCTATCAAATGATATGCATATTGTGTGGATATTTGTAACACCACGTGATTACAGAGCCGTAAAACTCGTTAGCGCCAACTAGTGGCCGATTTCTTTCAAAATTCTTACAGACCTTTAGGGCCATGAGCCGAACATGCCCATTGAGTTTCGTTCCGATCGGCCTCCGTTAACCTTGTCTAATAGGTGCTCAAACTTCATTGGCCGATGGCGGCCATGTTTTTTGAGATACGCCAATGTCCTCATACACATACATGGCACCTTGGACCAAGACACTGCATACCAATTTTCAAGTCAATCGGACTAACGGTCAGGTGGTTATAGCCTGTTTTATGTTTTTTTCAATTTATAGCGCCACCATGAGGCCAATCGTCGCGATTTTTTTACTGTGACCCCAGATTAAACTCATACACATGTGTACCAAGCTTGGTGAAGATACCTCATTTACATCGGGAGTTATAGCCATTTTAGTAAAATAGGCCCCTCCCACAACGTACGTTTTGGCGCCCCTTAGCGACCGTGAATCGAAATTTCCACTTTTTTTCGATAATTATTGATATTCAGTCTCCAGAGAACATTTCTGCACTAGTTTGGTTCCAATCGGGCAAAAAACCAGGGACTAGTTCGCAAAAGTAGGTTTTTGACAAAATTCAAAATGGCGGAAAATCTATCATGGCGGAAATGAAATCGGAGATATACGTTTTGTTCGTCAGGCGTCTAGCTTTCCAATGATATAAGACACTTGAGTCTACGACATACGGTCTAGGAGTTATGAGCAGTTTCGCGCTTTTGGTTGTTATAGCGCCACCTATGGGCCAATCGGGGTCATAATCTCTGAACCTTTCCTCGATTTTTGTACTACCATCTGTCAAAGTTTCAAAGTTCCAGCTCTTACAGTTTGGGCTGCACGATGCGTTTTACGGCGGAATAATAATAATAATTAAAGCTGCAAGCAGCATTTATCGGGGTTCAAGCAGTTAAGGCCTTTAAGGCATTTAAGCACAAAAGCATCAAAAGTTATTAAGATTTATTTAGCAAGCATGTAACCACAGACATAATAGATGGAAAAGACCATTTACAGCCAATACAGGCAATTTGCCATGGGATATATATGGTTTTAAAGCTTTTTAACAGTTATAGCGCCACCTATGGTCCGATCTCCATAAAATTGTTTACTGTGACCTCAAATTGAACCCATACACATGTGTACTGAGTTTGGTGAAGATATCTCATTTACTTCTTGAGTTATAGCCATTTGAGTAAAATAGGCTCCTCCCACAACGATTTGCCACATTCTAGAATTATTTAATATGATTCTAGCATGATTTACTATCATATACCATGTTCCAGAATGATTTATTAGGATTCTAGCATGATTTACCTTGATACACCTCATTTCAGTATTATTTACTATGATTTACAATGTTTCTAGCATGATTAACCACATTACTAGCAATTATGTGAAGTGTCAGTGCAAATGAGGTGATGAACACTGACAAAATATTATTGTGTTATAATAGTTAGTTATATACGTGATTTTTAGTGTGTCCAAGTATGAATGCAAAAGCACATGTAAAATATTTCATTATTAAGTAGAATGGCCAGCAGAGGGCACTAGAAGACCACTTATTGGCTCACTTTCACTTTAAACCAGTTTTCTGCACTAAAGCAAACCAGTTTTTCCATGTTAACTCAATGCATGCTTACACACACACACACACACACACACGCACACACACACACATACACACACAGCATAGTTAACCATGATTTACCATGATATACCACGTTCTAGTATTATTTACCAGGAGATAAACGACAATCTAGTATTATTTACTTTGATTTACCATGTTTCTAGCCTGATTTATCACATTACTAGCAATTATTTGAAGTGTCAGTGCAAATAAAGTGATTAACACTGACAAAATATGATTGTGTTATAATAGTTATTGCTATATAAGTGATTTTTAGTGTGTATTCAAGTATGAATGCAAGCACATGTTGAAATATTTCATTAATAAGTAGAATGGCCAGCAGAGGGCAGTAGAAGACCACTTATTGGCTCACTTTCACTTTAAACCAGTTTTCTGCACTAAAGCAAACCAGTTTATCCATGTTAACTCAATGCATGCTTACACACACACACACACACACACACACACACACACACACACACACACACACACACACACAGCATAGTTAACCATGATTTACCATGATTTACCACATTACTAGCAATTATTTGAAGTGTCAGTGCAAATAAAGTGATTAACACTGACAAAATATGATTGTGTTATAATAGTTATTGCTATATAAGTGATTTTTAGTGTGTATTCAAGTATAAATGCAAGCACATGTGGAAAATTTTAATTAATAAGTAGAATGGCCAGCAGAGGGCAGTAGAAGACCACTTATTGGCTCACTTTCACTTTAAACCTCATGATTTTGACCAGTTTTCTGCACTAAAGCAAACCAGTGTTTCCATGTTAACTCAATAATGCATACTTGCTACATATGCTACACACACACACACACACACACACACACACACACAAATGTTTCAGTGATATTGGTGTCACATTCACCTTCATCACATTCACCTTCTGTCTTCATCACATTCACCATCTGTCGTCATCACCTGCACCTGCTCCTCATCACCCTCCTCATCATCACCTGCTCCTCATCATCATAACCGTCACCTGTTGTCCTTGTCTTGATCTGTGTATTTAAGTTCCCCTCTCATCCATTATCATTGTCGGTTATTGTTTGTGCACTAGCACTCTGTTATGTTTGTTTTCATGTTGGAAAATAAAACCTTTGTTATATTTGTACCACACACACACACACACACACACACACACACACACACACACACACACACACACACACACACACACTTATCATAGTTTATCATGATTTACCATGGCTGATACCAATACCAATATGAGAAAATGACTATTTTAAACAGCAGGGGGCAGTAAAATACCACTTATTGGCTTAACATGCCATTAATTCATATTATTTTCACCTTTTTAACTGTTATAGAGGCAAATTTTGTCCGATCTGTCTGAAAATGTTCATGCTTGTTCAGGGTGATATTTCACACGTTCTGACTTGTTTTTAAGAAGGTCTGAGCATTGATTAAAGAGATATAGGCTTTCGGGGACACTTGGTAAAGGCCAGATTTTGAAGTGAACCTATTATAGCTATCCAAATGAAGTAGTTCAACTTTTTCTGACAATTATTGATCTAGTGAGTCCAGAGAATTGTATTGCACTAGTTTTGAACATTATGATATGAAAATTATATGATCAGAGATGGAAAAGACCATTTACAGCCAATACAGGCAGTTTACCATAGGAAATATATGATTTTAAAGCTTTTTAACAGTTATAGCGCCACCTATCGTCCGATCTCCATAAAATTTGGCATGCTTGTTAATGATGTTATGTCACATATGCTCACCGATTTTTGTGAAGTTCTGAGTTTTCATTTAGGATTTATAGGATTTTTAATGTATTTTGCCACGCCCATTTTATAAATTACCCTATTACAGCCATCCAAATGCAAAATTTCAACTTTTTTTTGATAGTTTTTGATCTAGAGAGTCCAGAGAATTGTCCTAGACTGGTCTGGTTCCGATCGGGCGAAAAACCTAGGACTAGTTCGCAAAAGTAGGTTTTTAACATGTTTGCGAATATTTAATGAACGGTTTGATTGACAGCAATGGTTCTTGAGGCAAAGTTGTTCAGGATGAGGAGATCTATCAAATGATATGCATATTGTGTGGATATTTGTAACACCACGTGATTACAGAGCCGTAAAACTCGTTAGTGCCAACTAGTGGCCGATTTCTTTCAAAATTCTTACAGACCTCTAGGGCCTTGAGTCGAACATGCCCATCGAGTTTCGTTCCGATCGGCCTCCGTTAACCTTGTCTAATAGGTGCTCAAATTTCATTGGCCGATGGCGGCCATGTTTTTTGAGATATGCCAATGTCCTCATACACATACATGGCACCTTGGACCAAGACACTGCATACCAATTTTCAAGTCAATCAGACTAACGGTCAGGTGGTTATAGCCTGTTTTATGTTTTTTTCATGTTATAGCGCCACCATGTGGCCAATTGCCGCGGTTTTTTTACTGTGACCTCAGATTGACCTCTTACACATGTGTACCAAGTTTGGTGAAGATACCTCATTTACTTCTGGAGTTATAGCCATTTTAGTAAAATAGGCCCCGCCCACAACGTACGTTTTTGCGCCCCTTAGCGTCCGTGAATCGAAATTTCAACTTTTTTTCGATAGTTTTTGATATTCAGACTCTAGAGAACATTTCTGCACTTGTTTGGTTCCGATCGGGCGAAAAACCTAGGACTAGTTCGCAAAAGTATGTTTTTGACAAAATTCAAAATGGCGGAAAATCTATCATGGCGGAAATGAAATCGGAGATATACGTTTTGTTCGTCAGGCGTCCAGCTTTCCAATGATATAAGACACTTGAGTCTACGTCATACGGTCTAGTAGATATGAGCAGTTTTGCGCTTTTGGTTGCTATAGCGCCACCTATGGGCCAATCGGGGTCATACTTTTATAGGTTCTCCCCAAATTGAGGACTACCATTTGGCCAAGTTTCAAGGTTCCAGCTCTTACGGTTTGGTCTGCACAATGCGTTTTAGGGGAAAATAATAATAATAATAATAATAATAATTAAAGCTGCAAGCAGCATTTATCGGGGTTCAAGCAGTTAAGGCCTTTAAGGCCTTTAAGCACAAAAGCATCAAAAGTTATTAGTTTTATTAAGCAAGCATGTAACCACTGACATAATAGATGAAAAAGACAATTTACAGCCAATACAGGCAATGTACCATAGGAAATATATGGTTTTAAAGCTTTTTAACAGTTATAGCGACACCTATGGTCCGATCTCCATAAAATTGTTTACTGTGACCTCAAATTGAACCCATACACATGTGTACTGAGTTTGGTGAAGATATCTCATTTACTTCTTGAGTTATAGCCATTTTAGTAAAATAGGCTCCTCCCACAACAATTTACCACATTCTAGTATTATTTACTATGATTCTAGCATGATTTGCCATATTCTAGCAGGATTTACCATGATATACTACATTCTAGTATGATTTACCATACATTCTAGTATGATTTACCATTGTTTACTGTGATTCTAGCATGGTTCACCATAGTTTATCATGATTTATCATAGTTTACCATGATTTACCCTGTTCTAGCAACGTTTACCATGATTTACCATGTTCTAGCATGATGTACCATGATATACCATGTTCTAGAATGATGTACCAGGATTATAGTATGATTTACCTTGATACACCACATTCTAGTATTATTTACTATGATTTACCATGTTTTTAGCGTGATTTACCATGATTTACCACATTGTTAGCAATTATGTGAAGTTAGGTTTCTGAATAAATTCTGAATAATCTGATTAATAGTTTACAAAGACTTTGTGAAGTGTTTATAGACCATTCAAATATATTTTCATAATGACATATCCCAATAGCATTGAAAAAACAACATTTGTGTGTGTGTGTGTGTGTGTGTGTGTGTGTGTGTGATCTGTCTGAAAATGTTCATGCATGTTTAGAGTGATATTTCACATGTTCTGACTTGTTTTTAAGAAGGTCTGAGCATCTTAAAAGATATAAGCTTTCGGGGACACTTGGTCAAGGCCACGTATTGAAGTGACCCTATTATAGTCATCCAAATGAAGTAGTTCAACTTTTTCTGATAATTATTGATCTAGAGAGTCCAGAGAATTGTACTGCACTAGTTTTGAACATTATGATATGAAAATTATTTGATCATAGATGAAACAGACCATTTGCAGCCAATACAGGCAATTTACCATAGGAAATATATGGTTTTAAAGCTTTTTAACAATTATAGCGCCAACTATGGTCCGATCTCCATAAAATTTGGCATGCTTGTTAAAGATGTTATGGCACATATTCCCACCAATTTTTGTGAAGTTCTGAGTTTTCATTTATGATTTATAGGCTTTTTAGTGCATTTTGCCACACCCATTTTCTTTATGACCCTATTATAGCCATGCGCAAAATGCAAAAGTTCAACTTTTTTTTGATAATTATTGATCTAGAGAGTCCATAGAATTGTCCTAGACTGGTCTGGTTCCGATCGGGCGAAAAACCTAGGACTAGTTCGCAAAAGTAGGTTTTTAACATATTCGCGAATAATTAATGAACGGTTTGATTGACAGCAATGGTTCTTGAGGCAAAGTTGTTCAGCATGAGCAGATCTATTAAATGATATGCATTTTGTGACAATAAGTGTAACACCACGTGATTACAGAGCCATAAAACTCGTTAGCGCCAACTAGTGGCCGATTTCTTTCAAAATTCTTACAGACCTCTAGGGCCATGAGTCGAACATGCCCACCGAGTTTCGTTCCGATCGGCCTCCGTTAACCTTGTCTAATAGGTGCTCAAACTTCATTGGCCGATGGCGGCCATGTTTTTTGAGATACACCAATGTCCTCATAGACATACATGGGGCCTTGGACCAAGACACTGCATGCCAATTTTCAAGTCAATCGGACTAACGGTCAGGTGGTTATAGCCTGTTTTATGTTTTTTTCATGTTATAGCGCCACCATGTGGCCAATCGCCACGATTTTTTTACTGTGACCTCAGATTGACCTCTTACATATACGTACCAAGTTTGGTGAAGATACCTCATTCATTTCTGGAGTTATAGCTGTTTTAGTACAATAGGCTCCTCCCACAACATACATTTTGGCGCCCCTTAGCGACCGTGAATCGAAATTTCGACTTTTTTTCGATAATTATTGATATTCAGACTCCAGAGAACATTTCTGCACTGGTTTGGTTCCGATCGGACGAAAAACCTAGGACTAGTTCGCAAAAGTAGGTTTATAACAAAATTCAAAATGGCGGAAAAATTTGCATACCGGAAATGAAATCGGAGATATACGTTTTGTTCTTCAAGTGTCCAGCTTTCCAATGATATAAGACACTTGAGTCTACGACATACGGTCTAGGAGTTATGAACAGTTTCGCGCTTTTGGTTGCTATAGCGCCACCTATGGGCCAATCGGGGTCATACTCTCTGAACCTCTCCTCGATTTTTGTACTACCATCTGGCAAAGTTTCAAGGTTCCAGCTCATACGGTTTGGGCTGCACGATGCGTTTTAGCGGAGAAGAAAAATAATAATAAAAATCAGTACAATTACAATAGGGTTTCAGCACTTCGTGCTTGAACCCCTAATAATAATTAAAGCTGCAAGCAGCATTTATCGGGGTTCAAGCAGTTAAGGCCTTTAAGGCATTTAAGCACAAAAGCATCAAAAGTTATTAAGATTTATTTAGCAAGCATGTAACCACTGACATAATAGATGGAAAAGACCATTTACAGCCAATACAGGCAATTTGCCATGGGATATATATGGTTTTAAAGCTTTTTAACAGTTATAGCGCCACCTATGGTCCGATCTCCATAAAATTGTTTACTGTGACCTCAAATTGAACCCATACACATGTGTACTGAGTTTGGTGAAGATATCTCATTTACATCTTAATTTATAGCCATTTGAGTAAAATAGGCTCCTCCCACAACGATTTGCCACATTCTAGAATTATTTAATATGATTCTAGCATGATTTACTATCATATACCATGTTCCAGAATGATTTATTAGGATTCTAGCATGATTTACCTTGATACACCTCATTTCAGTATTATTTACTATGATTTACAATGTTTCTAGCATGATTAACCACATTACTAGCAATTATGTGAAGTGTCAGTGCAAATGAGGTGATGAACACTGACAAAATATGATTGTGTTATAATAGTTATTGCTATATAAGTGATTTTTTTAGTGTGTATTCAAGTATGAATGCAAGCACATGTTGAAATATTTCATTAATAAGTAGAATGGCCAGCAGAGGGCAGTAGAAGACCACTTATTGGCTCACTTTCACTTTAAACCAGTTTTCTGCACTAAAGCAAACCAGTTTATCCATGTTAAGTCAATGCATGCTTACACACACACACACACACACACACACACACACACAGACACACAGAATAGTTAACCATGATTTACCATGATTTACCACATTACTAGCAATTATTTGAAGTGTCAGTGCAAATAAAGTGATTAACACTGACAAAATATGATTGTGTTATAATAGTTATTGCTATATAAGTGATTTTTAGTGTGTATTCAAGTATAAATGCAAGCACATGTGGAAAAATTTAATTAATAAATAGAATGGCCAGCAGAGGGCAGTAGAAGACCACTTATTGGCTCACTTTCACTTTAAACCTCATGATTTTGACCAGTTTTCTGCACTAAAGCAAACCAGTGTTTCCATGTTAACTCAATAATGCATACTTGCTACATATGCTACACACAATAATGCTACACACACACACACACACACACACACACACACACACACAAATGTTTCAGTGATATTGGTGTCACATTCACCTTCATCACATTCACCTTCTGTCTTCATCACATTCACCATCTGTCGTCATCACCTGCACCTGCTCCTCATCACCCTCCTCATCATCACCTGCTCCTCATCATCATAACCGTCACCTGTTGTCCTTGTCTTGATCTGTGTATTTAAGTTCCCCTCTCATCCATTATCATTGTCGGTTATTGTTTGTGCACTAGTACTCTGTTATGTTTGTTTTCATGTTGGAAAATAAAACCTTTGTTATATTTGTACCACACACACACACACACGCACACACACACACACACACACACACACACACACACACACACACACACACACACACACACACACACACACACACACACACACACACACACCATCATTTATCATGATTTACCATGGCTGATACCAATACCAATATGAGAAAATGACTATTTTAAACAGCAGGGGGCAGTAAAATACCACTTATTGGCTTAACATGCCATTAATTCATATCATTTTCACCTTTTTAACTGTTATAGAGGCAAATTTTGTCCGATCTGTCTGAAAATTTTCATGCTTGTTCAGGGTGATATTTCACACGTTCTGACTTGTTTTTAAGAAGGTCTGAGCATTGATTAAAGAGATATAGGCTTTCGGGGACACTTGGTAAAGGCCAGATTTTGAAGTGAACCTATTATAGCTATCCAAATGAAGTAGTTCAACTTTTTCTGACAATTATTGATCTAGTGAGTCCAGAGAATTGTATTGCACTAGTTTTGAACATTATGATATGAAAATTATATGATCAGAGATGGAAAAGACCATTTACAGCCAATACAGGCAGTTTACCATAGGAAATATATGATTTTAAAGCTTTTTAACAGTTATAGCGCCACCTATCGTCCGATCTCCATAGAATTTTTCATGCTTGTTAATGATGTTATGTCACATATGCTGACCAATTTTTGTGAAGTTCTGAGTTTTTATTTAGGATTTATAGGCTTTTTAATGTATTTTGACACGCCCATTTTATAAATTACCCTATTACAGCCATCCAAATGCAAAAGTTCAACTTTTTTTTGATAATTATTGATCTAGAGAGTCCAGAGAATTGTCCTAGACTGGTCTGGTTCCGATCGGGCAAAAAACCTAGGACTAGTTCGCAAAAGTAGGTTTTTAACATATTAATGAATAATTAATGAACAGTTTGATTGACAGCAATGGTTCTTGAGGCAAAGTTGTTCAGGATGAGGAGATCTATCAAATTATATGCATATTGTGTGGATATTTGTAACACCACGTGATTACAGAGCCGTAAAACTCGTTAGCGCCAACTAGTGGCCGATTTCTTTCAAAATTCTTACAGACCTTTAGGGCCATGAGCCGAACATGCCCATTGAGTTTCGTTCCGATCGGCCTCCGTTAACCTTGTCTAATAGGTGCTCAAACTTCGTTGGCCGATGGCGGCCATGTTTTTTGAGATACGCCAATGTCCTCATACACATACATGGCACCTTGGACCAAGACACTGCATACCAATTTTCAAGTCAATCGGACTAACGGTCAGGTGGTTATAGCCTGTTTTATGGTTTTTTCATGTTATAGCGCCACCATGAGGCCAATCGTCGCGATTTTTTTACTGTGACCCCAGAGTAAGCTCATACACATATGTACCAAGTTTGGTGAACATACCTCATTTACATCGGGAGTTATAGCCATTTTAGTAAAATAGGCCCCTCCCACAACGTACGTTTTGGCGCCCCTTAGCGACCGTGAATCGAAATTTCCACTTTTTTTCGATAATTATTGATATTCCGTCTCCAGAGAACATTTCTGCACTAGTTTGGTTCCAATCGGGCAAAAAACCAGGGACTAGTTCGCAAAAGTAGATTTTTGACAAAATTCAAAATGGCGGAAAATCTATCATGGCGGAAATGAAATCGGAGATATACGTTTTGTTCGTCAGGCGTCCAGCTTTCCAATGATATAAGACACTTGAGTCTACGACATACGGTCTAGGAGTTATGAGCAGTTTCGCGCTTTTGGTTGTTATAGCGCCACCTATGGGCCAATCGGGGTCATAATCTCTGAACCTTTCCTCGATTTTTGTACTACCATCTGTCAAAGTTTCAAAGTTCCAGCTCTTACGGTTTGGGCTGCACGATGCGTTTTACGGCGGAATAATAATAATAATAATAATAATAATAATAATAATAATTAAAGCTGCAAGCAGCATTTATCGGGGTTCAAGCAATTAAGGCCTTTAAGGCATTTAAGCACAAAAGCATCAAAAGTTATTAAGATTTATTTAGCAAGCATGTAACTACTGACATAATAGATGAAAAAGACCATTTACCATAGGAAATATATGGTTTTAAAGCTTTTTAACAGTTATAGCGCCACCTTTGGTCCAATCTCCATAAAATTTGGCATGCTTGTTAATGATGTTATTTCACATATGTTCACCAATTTTTGTGAAGTTCTGAGTTTTTATTTATGATTTATAGGTTTTTTTATTTATTTTGCCCCGCCCATTTTATAAATGACCCTATTACAGCCATCCAAATGCAAAAGTTAAACTTTTTTTTGATAATTATTGATCGAGAGAGTCCAGAGAATTGTCCTAGACTGGTCTGGTTCCGATCGGGCGAAAAACCAGGGACTAGTTCGCAAAAGTAGGTTTTTAACATAATTACGAATATTTAATGAACGGTTTGATTGACAGCAATAGTTCTTGAGGCAAAGTTGTTCAGCATGAGCAGATCTATCAAATGATATGCATTTTGTGACAATAAGTGTAACACCACGTGATTACAGAGACATTAAACTCGTTAGCGCCAACTAGTGGCCGATTTCTTTCAAAATTCTTACAGACCTCTAGGGGCTTGAGCCGAACATGCCCACTGAGTTTCGTTCTGATTGGCCTCCGTTAACCTTGTCTAATAGGTGCTCAAACTTCATTGGCCGATGGCGGCCATGTTTTTCGAGATACACCAATGTCCTCATAGACATACATGGCACCTTAGACCAAGACACTGCATACCAATTTTCAAGTCAATCGGACAAACGGTCAGGTGGTTATAGCCTGTTTTATGTTTTTTTTATGTTATAGCGCCACCATGTGGCTAATCACCGCGATTTCTTTACTGTGACCTTAGATTGACCTCTTACACATGTGTACCAAGTTTGGTGAAGATAACTCATTTACTTCTGGAGTTATAGCCATTTTAGTAAAACTAGCTCCGCCTCCTTCGAACGTTTTGGCGCCCCTTAGCGACCGTGAATCAAAATTTAAACTTTTTTTTAATAATTATTGATCTTCAGACTCCAGAGAACATTTCTGCACTTGTTTGGTTCCGATCGGACAAAAAACCTAGGACTAGTTCGCAAAAGTAGGTTTTGGACAAAATCCAAAATGGCGGAAAATGTGCATACCGGAAAGGAAATCCTTGAGGCCTTTTTTGTTCGGCTTGAGCCAAGGATTCCAATGATATAAGACACTTGAGTCTGTGACAAAGGGTTGGTGAGATTTAAGCAAAAATATGCCATTTTTTTGGTTTTTGCACTGTAGCGCCACCTATTGGCCAATCTGGCTCATATTTTGATAACCTCTCCTCGATTTTTGTACTACCATATGGCAAAGTTTCAAGTCTCTAGCACTTACGGTTTGGGCTGCACGATGCGTTTTACGGCAGAAGAAAAATAATAATAATAAAAATCCTTACAATTACAATAGGGTTTCAGCACTTCGTGCTTGAACCCCTAATTAAAGCTGCAAGCAGCATTTATCGGGGTTCAAGCAGTTAAGGCCTTTAAGACCTTTAAGCACAAAAGCATCAAAAGTTATTAAGTTTTATTTAGCAAGCATTTAACCACTGACATATATGACTCCAACGTCACAGTCAGTGTTATGCTGGGATTCACTCATTTTTCAGCGGTCTTTTGCAAACAGGAGATTTACACATGAAGGAGAAAACAATGGTGTTTGAGGCTCACGGTATGTCAGTTCCATGTCCAGAACTCTTATCATTCAACTATGCCAAGATAAATACAGTTTTCAATTGTATGGCACCTTTAAAATAGATGATTAGTAATGTAATGCTTACTTGCAGTCTGAAATGGCTTTAACAAAAGAAGAAAAATATTCTTAGATTTCTGTTCATTCTAATCATGTACAAATAAAGTAGCACAGTAAGATTACATTTATTTGAATGCATTAGTGAGTGTGTGATTGTGCTGTGTGTGCAGCTTATCAATACTAAAAGTGAAGGTGTAGTTGATATCTTTGGTGATAATATCTGTAATCATAAAAAACAAAAACAATTAAGAAATAAAGAATTAAAATTACAAATAATATTCTATTAAGATATGAGTTACAATAACATGATTTGTAATAGTAATAATATCAATAATATATGCACAATACACACAGTTTAGACTATCAGGTCTGTGTTTTACAAAAACATTAGTATTGCAGCCAATGTGAGTCTGTGGGATTTATAAACAGACAAAATATGATTTGAAATGTTATTTTAATGATTTTATTAAGTTTAAACAATATTTCAAATGGAAAAAAAAAATGAAAAATAATATTTTAGTGGGTAGAATGAACCAATGAGTGTTCTTCTTCTGGTGGTTAAAATGTAAATGAAAACAATAATACTTAAACAATAATACTTAATACACTAACCATGCTTGAACACACACATGCACACACATTTTGTTGTAGATGTAGATATTTAAAATAAAAGATAGGTAACAAAATGATAATTGCAAATCTCCTCTGTATAACACCATTTTCAGATTTCAAATTAATCACTGAGAGGCAGAATTGTTCAAACTGAGAGCTCAGTACAAATGAAGTGATAAACTTTGACAAAACATGATTGTGTTATAATAGGTGATTTTCATGCAAGTAATTTTATATAGTCCAAAACTTAATGCAAAAGCACAGATGAAAATATTTTATTAAGTAGAATGTCCTGCAGAGGGCAGTAGAAGACCACTAATTGACTCACTTTCATTTGAAAGACTTTTTTATCCACCAGTAAAACAAAGCAGTTTCTCCATGTTCTTTCCATTAAGCATGCTTACACACACAGACACACACACAAACACAAACACATCCACACACACAAAGACAAATGTTTTCAATGTTTTTAGGATGTGATATTGTGAAAATATCTTCATCTCCTCATCCTGAACAACTTTGACTCAAGAATTACTAATGTCAATCAAACCGTTCATAATCATAATAAAAAAAATATATATATATATATATACAAATATCATAATAAAATAAAAAAACATCATAAAAAAAGATTGCTTCTTAAAGCATTTGTTTATTTACCAATACTGAAAGCGAATTAAAAGATCATGCGTAATCCTGCTGCTCCCTCTAGTGGACAACAGTGGAATTACAGTCTCCATCTTACAGTTGAAGTGTTTGAATGAATGAATGGGAATTTGGTTTTTCACTTATATCTCGGGAACCAGAAGGCGAAAAATTCTGAAACTCAGAGCATAGATAGTGCTTGAGGAGTCCTGTTGAATGAGACCATCGCAGTGTTTTTGGGCGATTGGGCCCGGGAGTTATGAGGCATATTATTTTGGGGCTTTTATCTCTGGAATGCCCAGGGCAAATTACACCACATTTGAATCGATGCTAGCCAAGGACGCGCCCTTTCCAACGAGCTCTCACACAAGGTTCGGGGTGGTCTGGGTCGGGAGAATTATTTGAAGTGTCAGTGCAAATAAAGTGATTAACACTGACAAAATATGATTGTGTTATAATAGTTATTGCTATATAAGTGATTTTTTTAGTGTGTATTCAAGTATGAATGCAAGCACATGTTGAAATATTTCATTAATAAGTAGAATGGCCAGCAGAGGGCAGTAGAAGACCACTTATTGGCTCACTTTCACTTTAAACCAGTTTTCTGCACTAAAGCAAACCAGTGTTTCCATGTTAACTCAATAATGCATACTTGCTACATATGCTACACACAATAATGCTACACACACACACACACACACACACACACACACACACACACACACACACACAAATGTTTCAGTGATATTGGTGTCACATTCACCTTCATCACATTCACCTTCTGTCTTCATCACATTCACCATCTGTCGTCATCACCTGCACCTGCTCCTCATCACCCTCCTCATCATCA